>NC_067224.1:35995053-36595053 GCF_019924925.1 Ctenopharyngodon idella
CGTGGAGTTCGGGATCACAAGTGATGATGTCTTCTGGCTCAGAGAGTCACCCAAAAAAACGTAAGTGACTTTTATGTTGTGACCAGATTCTTTTATGTGACAATGTGAGCAAACATTTTCAAGGGATTGCAGCACTTTATTGTATTTCAACATTATTTTCCTGTCATAAGTGGTCAAGAAATCTGCTTTACCTGTTGCTTTACTCAAGTGTGCTTGTTACTTTTAACCAGCTGCATTTGTTAGTCTGCAAGTAAGTTACATTTACATTATACATTTTTCCATAACTCGCTTAACAAAATAAGAATGATTTAAAAAGTTCATTAAAAATGAACTTCTGTTTAAACATGGTTAATATTTTCAGTTCCTTACTGCAGCTTTCTCTTTAAGTCACGCTAGTTACTGTCATGGCCACATCCTTCTCAGGCAGGTGATGTTGTTTTGCCGTTGATCTGTCAGCTGTACAGGTGCGATTTCAGACTGTTGCCAGTAAGAGTGTTCATCCTGTGGAAGTGGCAAGACCTTGGTGACTGATGGGCATGAGCAAGACTAATGGCACGCATGCCTGAAAGGGCGAAGGAAGCACTTTTAAATTGACTTGTGCAGTCGTTTCCACCATAACAGCAGAGCATCTGTCAGGACCGATGACATACTGTATGCTTTGGATTCTGAACACTACCAAATGATGCATTCAGTATGATATCAACCCTTGGGCTCATTATATAAATGTTAGTGTTGAAAATAACTTGTTTTGAGGAAACCAGGTTACCATTTTGCCTGTGGTTCAGGTGTCCAATGGGCCTCGCGACCCACAGATGCTTGTGCAGTAAATACTTCTCTGTCCCGTTCTTATCTCTCTCTGCTCTGCTGAAATGAAAGGAGGCTCAGTCTGGGCAGACATTAGGGAAGGCACAGCATGAACTTGCTGATCTTATCATGGTCAGGGTTATTATAGAAGTGCTGCTCAAGGTTGACTAATTCTACAGTAACCACAGTTCCCACACACTCCCCAGGATAAACTCTCTTTCCTGCCATTTATGCATGAATGTAGAAGCTAGTGGGACTTCAGCTGAAGAGAATTTTATGCTAGGCCTAACAGTAAACATCTACAGTTTTTTAAGGACATGATCAAATATGAGTTGTTTTACAAATATGAGTTTTTTTTGTTTTGTTTTTTTTTTTGGACAAATTTTTGGCCTTTTGCTACATTTTATGCTACAAATTTAAAGCACCTATTAAAGGTTATTATTAAAGGTTGTACATTTTGTTTTGGAGGTCTACTACAATAGGTTTACATGCATCCATAGTCAAAAAACAACAACAACAAAAACACTTACAGCACGTGTTGGAAACTAAATGCCCGTTACCATATCTGAATTTCAGCTCCGGAGGCTTCCCCAGCACTTGTATACACAGTGATACAAACAGTAACGGTTTTACCATATCAATTTGAGCCCGAGTCCTCATCCTTTGGATCTGCATGCAAAGTGGATTCGCTTTCGCAGTGCAGAAAACAGCGTCTTCTCAACATCACAGCAACACAAACCAAACTCTTCCAGGCTACAGCTACAGTGTTTGAAGGTCAAAGTAGATGTCGTTTGCAGGCAGCCAGTGAAGACCATCGGCCGCCATTATGCAAATTTGTTACAAACCTATGTAGGTTTGTGCAGGAAGATAGTCTGGAATTACTGACGACTCGTTTCATGCAGTTCGGAATCAGTTCTTTCTTTTGGGAGACAATAATTCGGTTTATCGTGCACTTTGATATTTGAAACTTTGCAGACCTTTTACAACAGCTGTCATAGCACATGTTAACATAACTTATTTAACATGTTTATTTAATGAACAAACAAATTAAGTAATATTAATGAACTAACAGGTCTTTCCCTTCACTAAAAACAAATAAATTAACACTTAATTTCAACATTTATTCACCATATCCAGTCCTATGCAAAGCATGCTGGGAACTAGAAATCCACTGCCTAATTTCAGAAGTTATCAAGAAAATATCATTAAGTTACTACAACTTAATTTTTTATTTATTTTTTTTGAAAGCCAATGAATACGGAAATTTGAGTTTAAACACTATTAAGTTGATGTAATGATCAACATTATTATGTCAACAGAACTCAACAAATTAATGTTCGCAACTTAAAAGGTTTCATTAAAACAGTAAATTAGTAAATTAGAATTTTTTAACCATGCATTTATTTAAGTTGTGGTAACAGGTCCTCTGAATTACTTTTTAGAGTGTAGTTATACAAAATTATGATATAATTTTATACTTTCATGCACTTGTTTTTCATTCATCTGCATTGAACTTTGCGCATATATATATATATATATATATATATATATATATATATATATAAATATATATAAATACATCTATACACTACCAGTCAAAAGTTTGGAAACATTACTATTTTTAATGTTTTTGAATGAAGTCTCTTATGCTCATTAAGGCTGCATGTATTTCATAATAAATACAGAAAAAACAATAATATTGTGAAATATTATTACAATTTGAAATTATGGTTTTCTATTTTAATATACTTTAAAATATAATTTATTTCTGTGACGCAAAGCTGAATTGTCAGCATCATTACTCCAGTCTTCAATGTCACATGATCCTTCAGAAATCATTCTAATATGCTGATTTATTATCAATGTTGGAAACAGTTGTGCTGCTTAATATTATTTTATAACCTGTGATACTTTTTCAGGATTCTTTGATGAATAAAAAGTAAAAAAAAAAAAAAAAAATCAGCATTTATTCAAAATAGAAATCTTTTGTAACAATATACACTACTGTTCAAAAGTTTGGGGTCAGTAATTTTTTTTTCTTTCTTTTTTTTGAAAAAAAAAAAAACTTTTATTCAGTGTTAAATTGATAAAAAGTGATAGTAAAGATTTATATTGTTAGAAAAGATTTATATTTTAAATAAATGCTGTTCTTTTTAACCTTTTATTCATCAATGAATCCTGAAAAAAGTATCACAGGTTCCAAAAAAATATTAAGCAACACAACTGTTTTCAACATTGATAATAACTGAGTATCAAACCAGCATATTAGAATGATTTCTGAAGGATCATGTGACACACTGAAGACTGGAGCAATGATGCTGAAAATTCAGATTTGCATCACAGAAATAAATTATATTTTAAAGTATATTAAAATAGAAAACCATAAATTTAAATTGTAATAATATTTCACAATATTATTGTTTTTTCTGTATTTATTATTAAATAAATGCAGCCTTAATGAGCATAAGAGACTTTGTTCAAAAACATTAAAAATAGTAATGTTTCCAAACTTTTGACTGGTAGTGTGTATATATATATAATATGTATATATAATATGCTCAGTCTAAGCTTAGATTAATTATTTTATGATTAAATAGAATTAATATAGCATGTTTTTACAAAGAATAACTTGGTTTCATCTGTACTGAAAACAAATGTTTTCCTTAGATTGACCCTCTAATCAACAGATTACATGTGAAGTTTGTTCTGGGAGAAGAAATGTTACCTATACAAATGGCAAATCAATGCAATGCATTTTGTTCTCATGTATCCTGCATTTTTCATTCTATATTAAAAGGAATGTCTCTTATACTGATCTAGACAGAAGGTTTTTAGTCCATGTCATTCCTTATCATCAGACTTGTTGCACCATGGCAGGTAAGAGCTCAGGGATGTGTTTTGTTGATAAAATGGCAGGAAAGAGGTCTGAGATTTTGCTTCTAATCCCTCCATAAGCTGCCACACAAAAGAGCACTAAGTGCAGATGTGCATTAGCAGTGTTGTACACTGAATGCGTGTGATGTTGCATTGGTGTAAGTGTGTATCACTCAGCAGTACTGTGTAGGGACATCCACGAGGATTATACCTTGTGTTAACAATTAGACTTCACCATGACCGTGAATCTCAGGGCGGATTAAAGCAGGGTGTTCACGTCGACCACACACAGTCATTTCTCTTTGTTCTTAAGTCATCTTTATTGTGTTTACCTGTCTTTGCTTTGGTGTAAGTGGTGTGCATTTTTTTCTCTTTAGGTTGTTTTGTATCATTTTACAGAATGTTTTCCACATCCTGTGACTAATTTACTGACTCTTTTGCTTTCTTTTTATGTTTGTTGTTATGTGACCTCATTGTTCATCATGTTGCTTATCTGTGATCTCATTAATTGCTGTTTTCTGTGTGTTCCAGGTTGGTTGTTGGTGCCAGTTGTATCCTTCAAAGCTGACACTTACTGTACAGGGGGAGTGTCTACCTACCCAGATCAAGGAGTGCATTTACATGTTGGACCAAACACTAAGTCAGATCATTTAGTCTGTTTTTCTTTACCAGGATACCTATAAATATTTATATGCAGAGCAAAGATGGTGCAGGGGGCAAAAATCTTAGTTGGTTTTGCTTATATGGTTTTTGACCTTTACCCAATAAAAATAGCACTAAGATGTTTTCATGTCTTTACATGTTATGTTATGTTATGTTATTACGCATAATTAGTGTATGACTGTACATGCAAATACTCTCAATGACACAGATTATGGCTAATCCACTGGGTTTTTATCCCACATAACATAGATGTGCTCATTTAACCGCCCAGTGACTGAAATGTAATTTAAATTTGCATTTTATTTCCTAAACAGCCATTTTATTTTATTTTTTCCAGAAGTCCATGAGTTTTTTCTCATAGATTATGAGATTGAAAACACAATAAATTAACAATGAAATATTAAAAAGCTTTATTAAATCACTTTTTAAATCATGCAAATTAGCTTGTGGCCACAATCTAATAAAAGTGCCAATAGGAGTGGAAATTTCTGCGAGTTATTTACTGAGAATGCACAATGCAAATATACCCAAAAATGAAAATTCTGTCATCATTTACTCACCTTCAAGTTGTTCCAAACTTGTATGAATTTCTTTCTTCATAGTTTTTTTTTTTCTTTCTCCGTTCTATGGAAGTCAATGGGGTCCATCATGTTTGGTTACCCATATTCTTCAAAATTTTTTCTTTTGTGTTCAGCAGAAGAAAGAAATTCATAAATATACATATGCATATATATGTGTGTGTTTTCCTTCACTGTGTGTGTGAAGATGTAGCGCTGGAATGTGCTGGCTTCCTTACAGGCATTGGGCTGGATACCACTGTGATGGTGCGTAGTATCGCCCTCCGGGGGTTTGATCAGGTACTACATCTCTGTTTTGGTGCCTTGGCACCTCATCCTCTTTCATGTATTTAGAAAGAAAAACTCCTCTTTTTTTTATTAGCCTGATTTAATTTGTTTTTGAGTTGTAAAATACACTGATAAGAATAGTTATTATTGGTCTCTATAACATTGCTTTTGGTTTGGGCATTCTTTCATGTGATTCACCTTGGTAGAACCGTCAGGCTACATGGCAAAAACAGGATGAGAGACCTGGCTAGACTTGTTTTATGACCCTGTTTTTTTAACATTCATCTTTAATTAACGGTTATAGTGTTCTGACAGGAGATTTGTCATGTTATTATTAGGCATTACACCCGCAGTATGGTCTGACAGGAGTAACAAAATGACAACTAAGAAATTGTTGAGTTGAAATAAAATCTGTTTAAGAAAACAAATGATGAGGCAAAGCTTTTAAATGCATTTTATTTGTATAGTTACTCTTTGTTAGATTGTGCAGGTTGCAATCATTTTAACATGATCAAGTTAAAATACTTGAATATGTAATAATAAGCAGAGGTAAAATTGATAGTTTTGGATAATTTGTCCATCTTTGTACAAGTTATTTACTGTTGGTTACTAAAAAAATAATTTTAGTATTTTTGTTTTCACGTGGTATTATTCTTTATTTCAATGATTTCAGACTGAGAACTACAATATATTTTTCTGAAACTATTCAGCTTGCATATCTCTAAAGAATAGAGATGTATATTAATATATATATATATATATATATATATATTATTTATTTATTTTTTTCTGCTTGTCTCTCAGCAAATGTCTGGTTTAGTCACAGACTACATGGAGGCGTATGGCACCAAGTTTTCCTGGAGGTGTACACCAAAAAGTGTAGAAAAGCTCCCTTCTGGCCTTCTCCAGGTCACATGGATGGATCTAAACACCAAAGAAGAACATCAAGACACCTTCAACTCAGTACTTTGGGCTGTAGGTGAGGCCATCTTTAATGCGTCACAAATACAGACACAACATAATTTAATTTATTAGGCACTTTTCCGGTAACACTTTACAATAAGGTTCATTAGTTAACATTAGTTAACTACATTAGTTAACATGAACTAATAGTGAACTGCACTTATACAGCGTTTATTAATTTTTGTTAATGTTAATTTCAACATTTACACCCCCCACACAATTTATATATCTAATTATATATATATATATATCTTCTAAGCATCCATGTAATATGCAGAATAATGTACAGTCAGCCAGTCATTATATTAAAGTAAATCCTTTGATACATTGACACACTGTCAGGGTTTATTTGGCGATTAATAAATGTCGGACTGTGCATTATCTCTTTCTTGTATCAGAACAGATTATTGCTTCAGGAAAATGTATTGTACAGTTGAATCATCTGCTGTGATCAATGATGCTTTCATCACATTTCAAAAGCATAAATCCTCATAATACATATATCATATTGTGCTTATATTGTCCTACACCGCAGTGCTGCTGTATCAGCAAAAATTATACTGTCAGTCCTGAAAACAGGGTAATAAAGAGAGAGGGATGGAATCATCTAGGGAAGTGTTAATCACTGTACTGAGGTCTGCTCTTCAGGACCAGGATGCACCAGGGGCCCTGGGGTCACCCCATTCCCTGCTTTGTTCTCTCGCTCTGGGTTTTCCTGCCAGGGTTGCCTGTCTCTCTGTACGGAAACCCACCCAGAGCTTCCACAGTTTTCCCCTTTACTCATCCCTCAGCATCTCTGGCTGCAGATGCCATCCTCTATTACGTGTATGTATCTTTCACTCATCTGATTTCTCTCATTCCGGTTACAGGGACAATGAGAGGAATATAGGAATATCCGGCTGGCTAGGGCTGGTTTATTTATTGATGGTGTGAGAAGATGGTGGAGCAGAGGTTACAGTGTACAGTGAGGATGAGACTTCAGCTTCCTGTCTGGATGTGTGTGACATGGAGAGAGAGATTAGTGATCTGTAGTGACTCCTGCTGCACTGTATGGCAGCCTTGGCTTTGGGTGTTTGATGTGTTGAGTGGCTTTCTCAGCCCTTATTGTTCCTGAAATTTTGGTCCAGACTTGTTTGCTGTTGAGGGATTACAGTGCTTTCAGGGTACAGTCCTGTCTCTGTGTTTAGACTTTTACCACGGATGTGTGTATTTAGTCAAAATACAAACTGAAATGCTTTAAAACCTAGTGTGTAAAATCTAGTGATCAACTGATATACTAAAAAAGGGTGGCAGATGGCCAACATAATCCCGATATATACATAGTACATCATTTAAAATTAGACATACACAAATTGCTAAAATTAGATGAACACTTATTTTGCTTCATTATTATTATTTATGTAATATTATTATTTTACCATTTTATGTAGTACTTATAATTTACTGAAACTTGTAATTTAAAAATTTTAGAAAAAATAAGAAATTATTAACAGAAAGTGTGTACCATCTATTGAAATGAAATGGACACTTATTTTACTTCAATATTATTATTATTATTTTAACATTTTATGTAGTACTTACAATTTACTAAAATTTGTAGTAATTAATTTAGAAATTTTAGAAAAGGTTAGAAATTAACAAAATGTGCAGTATCCATTGAAATTAAATAGGCACTTATTTTACTAAATTTTATTATTATTTATTATTTACTATTTTATATAGTACTTACAATTTACTGAAATTTGTAGTTATTTAACTTTTTTATAAAGTATTAACTGAAAAGTGGACACTTATTGTATTCAGTTTTATTATTTTACTATTTATGTAGTTCTTACAATTTACAAAAAAAATGTTAACAACAAATATGCACTATCCATTGAAATGATATGAACACTTTTTTTTTTTTATGATTTATTATTATTGTACTATTTTATGTAGCACTTACAGTTTGCAAAGAAATAACATTATGATAATCTCAAAGTTTTTGTTTCAATGTTGCAAAATTAATAATCAGGCCAAAATATTGATCAATCACCAGTTAAATCACACATGCTTTCTTGTGATTTAATACTTTTTATATGAAAAATGAGACAGCAATGTTTAATAAAAATATATTTATTAATTGCGAGAATCGTGACAAACAGTTCTACCATCAAGTACTATCATGCATTAGCGTAGGGGGTTTATGGTTGCCAACTTGGAGCATTAATAATCTGTTTCATAGTCATGTAGTGTTCGTATTGACTGTTGTCATAGTGAAAAGAGCCTTCAGAGGCTGATATCCTCTATTACACCCTTGAGAGGATGCTGTGTTTCCATCCTGCTCTCTTTCTCTCAGTAGAAGCATAAAAATTGGCTTTTTTTTTCTTTTCTTTTTTTTATCTCCCTCATGGCGACTTACAGAGTAGCCCCCATCCCTCCTCCTGTCTTTCACCCCCAGTGGAGATTTTACACCCTTCCGCTCCTCCATCCTTCCTCTGGGCTGCGCCCTTCTGCAGGTGGCTCTGCTAAACATCAGGAAAGAGAACATTTCCTCCATATTGTAGGTGTACCACTTTTATGAGGACTGAAGAAGGGAAGTAATATACATTGTGTAAATATGCTTTCCAATTGGTTCACAATTGTTTGCATTTAATGTATTTTGATTAATTCTCATTTTCTTTTTATACCATATTAAAAATTACCATGATACGCATAATTTACATTAAAATTTCATAGTTACATAGCAGTTAATATTACGTTAATGTCAACGTGCTGTTTGCCATAATTGTCCTTGAAAAATGTAAATTAAAAATGGCGTGTAATCTTTGAATGTTCAAATTAGCATTAGACTTTTGTTTTTTGGCCAATATTTTGCCATTTTGGGGTTATCTGCATGACTGCATCGGCCAATAATACTCGTTTTACCAGTTGACATTTTGTAGTTCCCCATTATGTCATTTCCACAATTTGTCATTGGACTGTTAATTTCAGTTTTCAAATATTTTTGAGTGAATTTGGAGTAAATATTATGTGATGATTTCAAGTTTTGTGTGCGTCAATTAACCCTCTGGGGTCTGAGGTTTTTTCTGGGCCCTGGAAGTGTTTTGACATGCCCTGACATTTGTGCTTATTTTTTACTTATAAAATTTTTAACACAATGTATAACACACTTATAGCACACTTATAACACACAGTATTATCTATAGTGACATTAGTGTGAGATGGGGACAGTGTTCAGGAAATTTTTGTTTGTTTGTTTGTTTTTTCATATTTATTACAGCTTTGCAGTAGTAACCATATCTGTGATATTTTGGAGGAAACTGAAAACTTTTGTAAGATGAATTCTCAATGTCTAGGCTAAGCCACTATTTCAAGTTTAAGTCATTAAGGGCCATTGGTTTGGCTTTGTCACTCTGGTGTTTTGCATTACGTTTGCCAGGAGCTGTTTTTCTGCTACTGTGCAGTGAAATGTAATTAAAATCACTGTGGAGAATTACAGAGCCCACACTCATGCCATGTGTGACTGGAATGGAAGGCGGCTCAATCCTCTCTTATTGTTTCATCCATTCTTCTCTCTGTCCTGTTTAGTCGATAAGGCTCATTTAAAGTCTTGCCAGGCAGATTGTTGTGTCTAATTAGCATGTTGGCCTTGAGATTTCTTTCTTGTATAACTCCAGGCTTTGTTCTTGTGCATTATCAGAGGCAGCTGTGTGTGTGTGTGTGTGTGTGTGTGTGTGTGTGTGTGTGTGTGTGTGTGAGTGTGTGTGAGAGAGTGAGAGAGTGAGAGAGAGAAAGGAGTTGGGGAGGTGGGGGTTTGAATTCTCAGTTGTAGTCCTTATCAGTGGTCCTGTGTTGTTGTGTCCAGCCTTCACAATGCCCAGCGACGTTCCAGGAGCCCAAATCAGACAGAAAAAGAGACAGGAAGTGCAGCGCAGGAATGCCCCATTTCAGTTTGACGCAGATACTGGTACTTTTCCCGCTTTACAGTAATCATCGTTTTGGGTTGTTGTTGTTTTTTTTTTTAGTTGAGCCAGTAAAATGCACATTCTCGCTATTATCAGGCTGTCTTTGCCCACATAAAGTCAAGGACGTTCTTTTTCCACGGGCCTTGAAGGATATCTCAAGGGTTTTTTTGCTGATGGAATGTGGTGTAAAACAAAGGATGTCTTTCACATTGAAATAAGTGTAATATTTTTCACTACAGTTCTGCTTCTGATGGGAATCTGTGTGACTTTAGTGGAACTAAGCATTACATTGAGTATTTATAATTCAGTATTGTTTTATTGCCAAAATAAAGTTAAACCACCATTATTTTTTGTGTAATTTTTACTGCACTTTTTATTTGGCTTTTAAGTGTCTTACAGACTGTGCCAGTAGTTTTATCTGCTAATGTTTTAATAATAAAATACATACAAATATATAAATATTGAGATATTTAGATATTGTTTTTAACTAAGTGAAACTAAAATTAAAACCAAAAGTATTAAGAATTTCTCTTTACAGTTCTAGGTTTACTGTGAATGATTCAATTTTCAGCTTCAGACTTCATATCAGACCTGACTATCAGAAAGGCTGAACAAAAATGTGTTTTAATTTAAAAATGTGATTTTTTTTTTTTTTTTTTTTTTTTTTCCCCATCTGGTTTTCCACTTTTTCTCTCTATAACTTGTTTCACCATCTCTCACTCTTTCTCTGAGTAATCTCTGTATACATACTCATCTATATGGCTCAGGTCTCACTGTAGTAGAGCAGAAGGAAGTTGTTTCTGTGCTTGAGGCAGGAAAAGGGGCTTAAGGTTTGTTGTTCTTGCTGTCTGATAGCATCTACATGGGTACCTCTGGCTTCTGCTGCAAACATTGTTTATTGTGATACCTATGAAGGCATTAGGACTCTAGTCTTGTGTGTGTGCGTGTCTGAGACGCTGTGAATGGGGGAAGGGGGCAAGAGATGGACAAGTGTCGACAGCCTCTCTCAGCCCTCGGATAGGAAGTGACAGAAATGACACCGCAAGCCCCAGGTGGCTGATGGGATATGCATCCAGGTCTCCTCATTATGCCCTTCATCAGACCACCACACAGAAACTTTCTACCTCAGCTGTGCTCATGTTTTCTTTTCTAATCACTGGATAAGATTTTGCCCTCTAATCTCAGAACTTAAAGCCACCCCTACATTCTCCCAGCAGGCCGAGCGGTAAACTCCAGCCTTAAGCGTCCAAAAGCTGTCTGATATGTCCCTTTACCTGTCATTGCTTTCTTCTCTTTGAGTTTAGGCAGAGCCCCTGAAAGCAAGACCCTCAATTTGGAGAAGGTGGGCGTGGAGATCAACAAAGAAACTGGGAAGATAATTGTGGCCGCTGACGAAGCCACATCTGTGCCGAATATTTTCGCTATCGGAGACATTGGTGAGGTAGGCGTCATAAATGAATGTCAAGGTAGTATAGGGGTGAACGATATGACTAAAATCTTATTTCACAATTTGAGTTTTTCCAGGTACAGTAGATTTATTTAACTTGTAGTAAGAAACACTGCAGAAACTGAATAATCAAATAAAAACTGAATAATCAAGTAAAAAAAAAATAATAATAATTTTATCGAGACTTTAAGTAGTATTGCACTACATAGATATGTTTACATACTGCGATATAAACATATAATGTCATTCCGCCCAGCCCTAATCAAACTCAATCCAGAATGCACAGCTGGAAAGCAACACATCTACAGCATATTCCTGTCTGTCAGTTCAGTCGCTCTCCTGGAAGGTCGTTGCCCTATAACATCTCCAACACAACTGGCTACCGGGATCAAATATCACAGCTGCCCGTCATCCGCAGCAGCTGTGTGATTATTGGCGCACACACACCACCACAAAACTAGTCAGAAGAAGCTCCTTGTACATCAATGTGCATGACTTCTCATTTTTTAATGAAAGAAAACTAGATGTTGAGCTGCACCTGGTTACTGCCAAGAAATGGATTTACTATACAGCTGCCTGGGTGGCGTCCATACACACACACACACACACTCTGAGCCAAACACCCAAGGCAGTTTCTTGGACAGCAGGATGTACAGAAGTTATCAGACTGGTTGCTGATGGCATTAGTCAGTGAATGAGAATTCGCCCCACGGTGATGCATGTTCCTGTGTTGTTACTGTAGGCATGTTTTTCACAGCGCTGATTGGCAGCCGTCCACCTCTGTGCTGTAATCATCATCTTGACTGACAGCCATGTAATGTTGAGATGATACTAATCTCTGAAATGTCTGATCAGGCTAATCGTACATAGATTTATACTTAATGACACATCATTTAAACAATACAAGGAAAATTGCAATTTCAGTCTTTTCAGTTGTACACTGTTGCACACAAATTTACCTGGCCAGTACTTGTAGACTATATCTATTTATCTATCTATCTATATAAGTATATGTATATATATATATATATATATATATATAATTTTCATTTTTCGTTTTAGTTTGAGTTTTTATTTCAGTACTTCAACTTAACTTAATTCATTTCAGTTAGTTGCCAAGACAAAATTTTTAATTTTCATTCAGTTTTTCATGTTATGTTTATTAGTTTTAGTTAACAATAACACCACTGATGTGTGTGTGTGTGTGTGTGTGTGTGTGTGTGTGTGTGTGTGTGTGTGTGTAAATGTTCTCTGACACAGCCAACTCATGCTCTGTTTCAGGGTCGTCCCGAGTTGACCCCGACAGCCATTAAGGCCGGAAAGCTCCTGGCCCGCAGACTGGTGGGCCATTCCAATGAGCTCATGAATTATGAGAATGTGAGTTTGTCGTTACACGCATGTGCTCTCATTCTGTCTTTGTTTCTTTATTTGTTTCTGGATGGATCTCACAAAGCCTGTCAAAAACATATTTGACTCTAAAATCAAAACGGAAAAAGAATAGAAATTGTCATTACTGTAATGACAAGAAATATCATTTTCATGCACAATTAACTATATATGGTTTATATTATAAGTCATGGTTTTTCTGTGTGTGTGTGTATGTGTATATATATATATATATATAGTGGGTACGGAAAGTATTCAGACCCCCTTAAATTTTTCACTCTTTGTTATATTGCAGCCATTTGCTAAAATCATTTAAGTTCATTTTTTTTCCTCATTAATGTACACACAGCACCCCATATTGACAGAAAAACACTGAATTGTTGGAATTTTTTCAGATTTATTAAAAAAGAAAAACTGAAATATCACATGGTCCTAAGTATTCAGACCCTTTGCGTAGTATTTAGTAGAAGCACCCTTTTGATCTAATACAGCCATGAGTCTTTTTGGGAAAGATGCAACAAGTTTTTCACACCTGGATTTGGGGATCCTCTGCCATTCCTCCTTGCAGATCCTCTCCAGTTCTGTCAGGTTGGATGGTAAACGTTGGTGGACAGCCATTTTTAGGTCTCTCCAGAGATGCTCAATTGGGTTTAAGTCAGGGCTCTGGCTGGGCCATTCAAGAACAGTCACGGAGTTGTTGTGAAGCCACTCCTTCGTTATTTTAGCTGTGTGCTTAGGGTCATTGTCTTGTTGGAAGGTAAACCTTCGGCCCAGTCTGAGGTCCTGAGCACTCTGGAGAAGGTTTTCGTCCAGGATATCCCTGTACTTGGCCGCATTCATCTTTCCCTCGATTGCAACCAGTCGTCCTGTCCCTGCAGCTGAAAAACACCCCCACAGCATGCTGCTGCCACCACCATGCTTCACTGTTGGGACTGTATATGACAGGTGATGAGCAGTGCCTGGTTTTCTCCACACATACCGCTTAGAATTAAGGCCATAAAGTTCTATCTTGGTCTCATCAGACCAGAGAATCTTATTTCTCACCATCTTTAGCAAACTCCATGCGGGCTTTCATGTGTCTTGCACTGAGGAGAGGCTTCCGTCGGGCCACTCTGCCATAAAGCCCCGACTGGTAGAGGGCTGCAGTGATGGTTGACTTTCTACAACTTTCTCCCATCTCCCGACTGCATATCTGGAGCTCAGCCACAGTGATCTTTGGGTTCTTCTTTACCTCTCTCACCAAGGCTCTTCTCCCCCGATAGCTCAGTTTGGACGGACGGCCAGCTCTAGGAAGGGTTCTGGTCGTCCCAAACGTCTTCCATTTAAGGATTATGGAGGCCACTGTGCTCTTAGGAACCTTAAGTGCAGCAGAAATGTTTTTGTAACCTTGGCCAGATCTGTGCCTTGCCACAATTCTGTCTCTGAGCTCTTCAGGCAGTTCCTTTGACCTCATGATTCTCATTTGCTCTGACATGCACTGTGAGCTGTAAGGTCTTATATAGACAGGTGTGTGGCTTTCCTAATCAAGTCCAATCAGTATAATCAAACACAGCTGGACTCAAATGAAGGTGTAGAACCATCTCAAGGATGATCAGAAGAAATGGACAGCACCTGAGTTAAATATATGAGTGTCACAGCAAAGGGTCTGAATACTTAGGACCATGTGATGTTTCAGTTTTTCTTTTTTAATAAATCTGCAAAAATGTCAACAATTCTGTGTTTTTCTGTCAATATGGGGTGCTGTGTGTACATTAATGAGGAAAAAAATTAACTTAAATGATTTTAGCAAATGGCTGCAATATAACAAAGAGTGAAAAATTTAAGGGGGTCTGAATACTTTCCGTACCCACTGTATATATATAACCTTGATGCAAATTATTTGTTAAATAACCTTGATATAAATTATTTGTTGTGTTTATGTGTAGATTAGTTTGAGTCTTTTGCATATGTGTGTTTTACTATGTGTGTGTGTGTCTGTGTGTGTATAGGTGGCCACTACAGTGTTTACTCCACTAGAGTACGGCTGTGTAGGTCTGTCTGAAGAAGAGGCTGAAAAGAGACATGGCAAAGACCAAATTGAGGTAAAATACAGCAATTTTATCATGGGTGCTGTTAGATACAATGTGAAATGCAGTTATAAAATGGTAGCAGCAGCAATACGATTAAATGTTCAATACAGTATTGCAGAAGGGTAAACAATTCTTCCACCAAGTAATAGAGTGCATTATTCTAACTGTCCTGCACGGGTCCTGTTTGGTAAACCCGCACCCGCAGATACCTGACCCGTTATCCGACAGCAGCATTAATTTAATTCCGTACCTGACCCATTTGACATAAAGGCTGCGACCCGAGCCGCACCCGCATTAAATCAGGTTAACAAAAATGATTTATTTTCTCATGTATCACAAGCAATCAAACAAACATTAAGCATTCTGAGTTCATGAATTTAACAAAAATAGACACGACGCAGCCTAACATGGTGGTATTTAACAGAAAAAACATGAGAACGTGCATCCGTCATGTAAACAATACAGAACTTTTGCCTACATCATGTGAATAATCTGCCCATACAGGCTTTTTTTGAACAAATGTGCATAAATAGGCTATATACTGATGCTTAGATGTTTCCATAAATTAAAAGAACAAATAGGCAAATGAGCCTATTGTAATTTAATATCAGGGATATTTTAGCAGATTCATTCTGCATTTAAATGCGGTTGTCTCTCCTGAAAATCTGCAGGTGTATACTTGGACGTTGGTCCTCTTAGCAGCATGAAAAATAAAACTTTTATTCATAGTGAAAATAGATTATATACAGAAAGCACTTTCTTAATGACTTAAACTGTCAATCACTTCATTTGCAGCGCACAAACGCTGTGCTCAATGCTGCAAATTGCGTTGCACTTAGAAACCTGACAGTCTTCAGACTACAGAGCGTGAACACAAATAAGCAAAGGACCGTTTGAAAGCAGCTGTCTATCAGTGGGTACCGAATTGAGTCAAAATAGTCTTGGCTATTGGACCCGCAGTCCACCAGTGCCTATTGATTCCCAACCCGACCCCGCACCGCAAATGACAACATAAATATTATTCCACCAGTTACATCAAATATTAGCGGTTCACCCATCGCCTGCGTGCAGGACTTTGTAATATAGTGTTCTAGTAACTCATGTAAAGCAACAGGTTTATTTATCAGCTATTTTACAATGTGTTCGAACATGGAGTTCATTTAGCAATAAATTCTAACCAAACCAAAACTGCAAATATGAAAAACTCATAGTATGAGCATAGTAAGCATTTATGCGAATATGTGTACTGTTGTGAATATCCTACTGTATACGTGTGTGTATGTGTATACTGGGTCCTCGCACACCTGCATGGCTCTAAAGCATTCAGAGAGGGGCGTGCCTCTGGTTTGATTGACAGGAGTGCAGGAGGGCTGACTGATGCTTGTAGAGGTTGACGAAAGATGATCAAAAACGCAGCATCCCATTGGCCCTGACAGCTGTGAGCAGCATGTGTCAGCACGCTAGAGCACTCGCTCTGAAGCATGTTCAATATTGATGATTTCAGCACCCAAAAAATGTTTAGAGCAGTAACACAGACACAAACCATAACAGTAGCAGCACTTGTTTCCAAGTGCTTGTTCTAAAATGACGAGTTCAAGTGGTTGATGATTCAGGAAATGATGTTGTTGTTGTTGTATCATAGTTTTTGTGTTGTCTGGTTTAACAGGTGTACCATGCCTTCTACAAACCGCTCGAGTTCACTGTGGCTGAGAGAGATGCCACTCAATGCTATATAAAGGTATATATATATATACAGCCAAACCAAAATTTATTCTGACTCCTTGAACATTTCATTCATTAATACAGTTTATTCACTATAGTTAAAAAAAAAATAAACAAATGGTAAAAAAATATGACAAGATCTCAGAGTTACACTGTATCAGAATTAATCTTAATTATGTCAGATAACACTTAAGCAAAACATGGTCTGGTCAAAGTGTCTGAATAATTTTTGGTTCCAAATTTTTATCAATTTTACTGGTAGTCCACTGTATGAAGAATTTTTGGGTATAATATGTCATAGTTTACTTTATTATGTTATCCTCACTTAGATAAATGAACTATAGTGTCCTGAACCCACTAGTAAAAAAATATAAAAAATGTCTGAATAATTTTTTGTTTGACTGTGTGTGTGTGTGTGTGTGTGTGTGTGTGTAATTTTATATATATACAATGTGTGTGTAACAGTTTTATATTGACAAAATGTATAAACTAGAGTGCTATACATAATTTGTGTAATTTTTCTACACATTTCTTCTAAATTTGTGTGTATACACTAAGACATTTTTGAAAAATTGACACTTATCTTTACTAAAATAGCATTTAATTGATCTAAATGTAGTCAACCGTAATATTGTAAAATGTTACTATTTGAAATAACTTTTTTTAAAACTATCCATCCACAATATTATTTTTCAATCCTCTTTCAAGACAGTAGTGCAAGAAATAGTCTTCATTTCTCAAAAGAACTACAGACTAATGAGTTGATAGTGAAATGTATTCTTGGACCATTTTTTAATAAAAAATGTCAAAATATGCATCTGCAAAAAGACATTGTATTGCACTTTTCAGATTGATTATGCAGCCAATTTTAGGTGTGCTAATAAGAAAGGTTTCTCCAATACTAAATCGGCACATTAGAAGGATTTCATAAAGATTATGTTTCAGTTTCTTAATAGACTGGAGTAATGGCTGCTGAAAAAAAGGGTTTTAAAATAGAAATTGAGTACTGTAGGTTTAAGGTGTTGAGCTGTGGTGGAACCACTAATTTCTTTGACAGAATTTATTCAAAAAAGAAAATATTTATAGCATTTTAAATGTCATTACTGTCATTTTTGACCAATTTTATGCATCCTTAGAAAGTAAAAGAATCAATTTCTTTTAAAAACCTAATTGAATGGAAGTATAAATGATGATGGTCATCATATCTTAATTATTAACTAATAACTAAATCCTTGCAGGTGGTTTGTCTACGGGAGGGTGAGCAGCGCGTTCTGGGTCTGCATTTTACTGGGCCGAACGCTGGTGAAGTCACACAGGGCTTTTCTTTGGGCTTCCAGTAAGTTCCACATCTCTGTTAACCTGCACGTGATGTTGAGCTGGAGTCAGATTACATTCATTTGATTTGATTTCTTCTGATATCGGCCAGGTGTCTGTTTCATTGCACGTACATTTGCGTGTAAATTCAAATCAGTGTGCATTACAACACCTGTGTGGGTGAATGAATACAGAGTCTGTGTGTTTATATCTGCAGGTGTGGGCTTAACTACGAACACCTCAGGAATACGGTCGGTATACACCCCACCTGTGCCGAGGAGTTCACCAAACTCAACATCACTAAGCGCTCCGGTCTTGACGCCACGGTAACGGGCTGCTGAGGTTAAGCATCCCCTCCCTGATCACACAAGCACACGGGAACCACTAAACAGGGTTGTGATAATATGAGTCATGGAGTTACAGGAAGCATCTCATGAAAATTCAGCTCAGTTTTTGCTTTAGAAGCTCTTCCGTTTTTATCTCGTCTGTGTGCATGTTAGGATCTTTGAATGACCGCAGAATGCAAATCTAATTCAGTTTAATTTATGATATTTCAGATGATAATTTCAGAGGTCAGTGCTAACAAGTACGTGCTTCTTTACCTCTGTTGCATCCTTTTTAAAGCAATCCAAGGGAGTTCGGCTAGCTTTTTACCGCATTTCAAGATAATCTGATAAGGTCCTCATGTTTGCTCTACAGAATATGAACACAGATCCAGGTTAGAGCAACACGAAGCGCAAGCGTTGCTGCGAACAGATAAACACGGCCATAAATCAGGATTAAGGCCCCATTACAGTTTGCTGAAATGAGAACCGTTGGAGAAAGTGGCCTAATGTTTCTGAAATATATTCTGCAAATATTGTTGTTTCTCTGGTTGTACTTCCTGTCCATTAGTCATGCGCCGCTCCTGACACTGATGGATGGGATAGGCCTGTCGCTGCGCTGACACCACCCCATTTCCCAGGGACGTAGACAAACACTCGGTGAGCGGCGTGTCACTCAAACGCAGAACCCGGTCGTGGACAGAGTGAGCGCTTGTTTAGTCCTGGACTTCAGGAGGTTCCCCAGTGCACAGAGGGAGCAGAGAGTACGCAGTACAATAACATACTCTCCTGCGCTTGATGTCTAAGCCTAAAAGGCCAAAGGAGGCGTCAATACCACCAGCTACCTGAAGGTGGCAGTGTTAGCTTCCTTTTCCCCCTGTTTTTCACATATGTGGGGATAAAAACCTCTGAGCTGTGTGGTCATTATGAATTCAAGTCACAGTTAATCACTGGCAGAATGTTAAGATTAATTGAACACTTACTGGGCATTTATCGCTCCATAGGTTTAGCTTATCTGTTGTTTGTGTATTTGGCTAATAGCTTTGGCCCATGGTGCTGCCGCCCGCTTTGAGGGAAGTTAAACTACAACTATTCCCAAAAGTTCAATTCATTTTGTGACAGGAAATCTGTGTACTTTCAAACCAGATAAAACATGAAAAGCATATGTAAAAGCATATATTTTTCATTTTTCAGAACACTTAGTTCATCTCACTGTCATGTCGATCCAAACCTGTATAACTTTATTCATCAGGACACTGATGAAGGAATTTTGAATTGTACTGGTTGCTTTTTGCCCATTAAATTACAATGAGGCTTTGAAGCTTTAAAAAGGATGCAATAGCACCATTACAGTATCATTAAAATTTCTGCGCTGTATTCCATGTGTTTTGAAGTCATATGAACAGAATGAAAAGTCGTTATTGACTGCAAATCTTCCACCTTAGCTCTGTTTGCTGCATTCATGAGAAAAGTAGTGGTGCTTGATTCATGAACGAATCATTCTTTTGAGTTTTTTTCAACAATTCGATTGATCTAGATCACAAAACCGGCCTGAATTATTAATTCACAAATTGGACTGATCCGATTCTCAAGTTCAAACTCAACCTATATGTGTGCCAGTTCTCTGTTTCTCACACAAAGCTATCATATGACTCCAGAAGACCTGAAAATACCGCATGAGACATATTAACTACTTTTATGATTCTATAATGGTTATTTTATGTCCTATTTTTACAGCTTGAAAGTTTTAGTCTCATTCATTGTAGCATGGAAATAAGCCACCAGAATAATTGTTCAATGGAAGCATTTATTTCTTAGTGGAACACAAGAGAAGAAATACAGGTTTGGAAGAGCATGAGGGTGAGTAAATAATGGCACAATTTACATTTTTTGGGGAAATATCACTTTAATTGTTTAGTAAAATGGGTAAGTTAAAAACTGGCCATTTGCATTTGTAGTTTCAGTGTCAATGAAACATGATGGAGTGAAATAACAGATATGCAAAACTTATAAAACACCTGAACCAGTCATCGTCACTCAGTTCTGTAGTTAAAAACATGCTGTATGCAAAATGAATATGAAATCAGCTTGAGAAACACTAGTCAAGATTCCAATACTTAAAGGGATAGTTCACCCAAAAATGTCTTTTACTCATGTTCTTCCAAACCTGTATGACTTTCTTTCTTCTACGGAACACAAAAAAGATATTTTACTGAACGTTGGCTACCAAAAAGTTTTGGTTTGGAGACTTTTCTCAAATTTTTTTTTTTTTTTTATGTTCTACAGAAGTAAGTCGTTCATACAGGTTTGGAACAACATAAGGATGAGTAAATGATGACAGAATTTTCATTTTTGTGTGAACTATCTCAGTAACATTTGCTAAACCCTCTCTATCTTTAATCATGCCGTTATGTCTACGGTTTCACACATTGTGTAAAATTTCAGTTAGTTTCATGAGAATGCCATAGACTTCGGAGTCCATTGTGGAAGAACGGTATTGCTGGAGTTTGTTTTTGTTTGAAGTCTAATCTGCCCTGGCTCTGATTAATGAGCCTGAGAGCGGAGTGACAGCCTGCCGTGGAGAGGAGCACTGCGCTACCAGGTTTATTTGTACCAAGGACTGATGGGAAGAGGGGGGTACCGTGTGCTCGACTCAGGGACGGGGTGCTGACTGAAGAACCCTGACCCCAACACACTACCACCAACAGCTTGGCTCTATCAACCCACACATACACAACACACTCAGCCAGTGGGCGGAGCTGCACCACAACACAGAAATATGCGAATGCTTATTTCTTCAAAGTGTACAGATATTCCTGTCGTGACCAGCGTAATTGTCATGTTACTGTTCAAACATTCACTCATTTTTAAATGTGAAATCTAAATGTTACATCTAAACTTGAAATTTGTCTCACTCATATGCTGATAAAATGTGCTTTAGACACATTACCCGCAGGCCAGCTTGAGACAGCAGCTCCGATCCCCACACTGGCACACACACACACTGTGAAGGGTCAGGGTTCAACTTTCAAGGGCCCAGCTAATGATGACTTGCACTAAAAGCCAAAACTGGAGAGAGCGAGTCTGATGTCACCTGGTGTCACATTTATTTCTGTAAATAGAGAAGCCTGATTTGGCATTAAGCCATGCACTGGATAATTTATACATGTGTGTAATAAAATATACAAATGTACAGTTGCACCATTAAAATAATGATGTCTTGTTTCTTTTCAGATGGTTTGTATTTACTCTGTTTCAAAACTTAGTGAGCTGCCTCGCTGATTACTCCCTGTTTAGGCAGCACCCTTCTAAGGGGGCGTTCATACATAGTGCATTCTCGCATTTCATCTACACTTTTTTTAAATTGTTTGTCTATGTACACCTGCATCATGCGTTTTTCAGCCATGGTGTCGTTTATTTCATTTTTTTGCAGCATCTTACGCTACGAGTGTCTCATTTTTAAGGCATGTCCATTTTCCATTCGGTTGTACTCCATCTGTTCTTCAGCATGTTTTGTGTGAACAACTTCTAAGAGGCTATTCACAAAGAATGTTTTTGCATGTAAAACAGGGAAGTGGAATGAAAAAAGAAAGGGATGCGTTTTTAAAAGCTTAACTTCTTTTGACTTGAACGCCACATTTTTAGAGTGATGTGTCTTGTGCGAGACGCTGCCAAAGATGCAAGATATACAAAATGTGTTAGTATATTTACATAGAAAAACAATGGAAAATCAGTGCAAAAAACAACTCCAAAGGCATCCAAAGTGTACACTAAATTGTGCTACTCTCGTGAACCACATGGAAGACAGAACTTACAATTGTTTTCAATATAATATGGCTTTGGCATATTAAAGGGTTAGTTCACCCAAAAATGAAAATTCTGTCTTTAATTACTCACCCTCATGTTGTTCTACACCCGTAAGACCTTCGTTCATCTTCAGAACAAAAATTAAGATATTTTTGATGAAATCCAATGGCTCAGTGAGGCCTCTATTGCCAGCAATGTCACTAAACCTCTCGAGATCCAGAAAGATACTAAAAACATATTTAAAACAGTTCATGTGACTACAGTGGTTCTACCTTAATATTATAAAGTGACAAGAATACTTTTTGTGTGCCAAAAAAAACAAAATAACATTATCTAAATATCCAGTGATGGCCGATTTCAAAACACTGTTTCGAAGCTTTACGAATCTTTTGTTTCGAATCAGGGATTCGGATCGCGTATCAAACTGCTGAATCGTTATTTTGGGGGTTTTTGGCGCACAAAAAGTATTCTCGTCGCTTTATAATATTAAGGGTGTAGTCTTAGTCTTACAGGTGTAGAACAACACAAGGGTGAGTAATAAATGACATAATTTTCATTTTTGGGTGAACTAACCCTTTAACACAATAAGCTTATAATAAACATAAAAATGCATAACTCACAAATATTAGATGAAATAGTACATTTTTAAATTATTGTAACTTTTTTTTTTTTATAACCAATACTACACAGTATTGGCTACCATTATTGAATGAAATTTTTCATTTTTCATTAGCATTTCTCTCTGCTCGACTCTCAACTCCATATGGTACTTGTAGCACTGCATAGTGGGATTGCAACAAGAATAGCATTTGGTCAAAATTAGACCGCTTAATGTTGCTATCTACCTTTGTGTAGTGCGCCTATGCTTTCTTAAAATGCTATTAAGGTTTTGAGACCGAGCTAATACGGTTCAAAAGTTTGGTGGCAGTATTTTTTTTTAATTTTTTTTAAATAATACTTTTTTTCAGCAAGGATGCATTAAATTGATTAAAATTGATGAAAGTGACAGTAAAATATTTATAATGTTACAAAAGTTCTGTTCTTCTGAACTTTCTATTTATCATAGAATCCTGAAAAAAAAAAAAAAAAGGTTTTGTACTAAAAATTAAGCAGTTTTTCAACATTGATAATAAATGTTTCTTGAGCATCAAATCAGCATATTAGAATGATTTCTGAAGGATCAAGTAACACTGAAGACTGGAGTAATGATGCTAAAAAATTCAGATTTGCCATCACAGAAATTAATTACATTTAAAAATATGTTCAAACAGAAAACAGCTATTTAAAATTGTAGTAATATTTCACAATATTACAGTTTGTACTGTATTTTTACTCAAATAAATGCAGCCTTGGTGAGCATAAGAGACTTCTTTTAAAAAATTTAAAAAAAAACTTGCTGACCCTAAAATTTTTAACAGTATGTTTGGTTGTGTGTATGATGCCTGTGTGTGTGTGTGTGTGTGTGTGTGTGTGTGTGTGTGTGTGTGTGTGTGTGTGTGTGTGAGAGAGAGAGAGCGAGAGAGAGAGCGAGAGCGTGCGCGTGTGTGTGTAAGGTCAGCTCCTCTGAGGAGTTCTCTCTCAGCAGGGGTGGTCACGGTATGACCTCTCGCTGTCTTTGCTGACAGGCTCCTCAGCAATGCCGACCTGTCAGTCAAAGCTGCACAACAACAATGGCAGAAATTCCTCTCTGTTTGTTTGCTTAAGGACGGGGCTCTCACAAACCCTGAAACTCTTAATGTTGTCACCCCTAAAACTTTCCTAACTCCAAGCTCTCTCCACAGCCATTAAGGCGAAAGTCATCCCCGTCGCCCACTGAGAGAAAAGGATAGAGCCCCCTTTTTAACCAGCAACACGCTTTCAGCATTTCTTTCTCTTTCGAAATGGAACAAATGTACGTAAATCCACCTTGAAACACACTTAGCAGAACATGTCAACACGTCAAGGTGGGTTGGGTGGATATTTAGCGTCTTAATCCGCTGCTATTGTGGGTTGACAGTCGGAGTCAGCGTGTATGAGCTCGGAGTCTATTGTGGATGCGAGTCAGGCGGCCCTCATCACCCTTCTGCGGGGGGTTTACGCTCATGCTGGTTATACAGCCCTGCGTTTGTGTCCAAAGCCCTGGGAGGAGAAACAAATATCTACCTTGTGTAAACATATGTGAAAAGTTTGGCACAGAAAAGGGGGATTATGGGTAAAATGAGTAGGGGCCAATTATAGTCCACTTTTTCTTATGTGTATCAGACTGAACTGTGCGATCATGCTATTCTATTTGTTTATACATTTATTTGATTAAAATACAGTAAAAACTGTAATGTTGTAAAATATTATTAGAATTTAAAATAACTTTTAATAAATTTTTCTACCTGATTTGACTTGGTCTTCATTTCATTGATCATCCCTTGTAAAGTTTGAACCTTACAACCTTTTGGTAACCAACTAGCTCTTTAAAGTCACCATGAAGTCAATTCTTATTTTTTATGAAATATTGCAGTATTTATTATAAATTATATATCCGTGCACATCATTATTTTTTTAATTCATGTGTCCTCGTAGACTTTAATCAAAATAACTTCCCCTCCCTGAGGGCGGAACCACCTGTCACTCACATGACATCGCAGCAATAGCAAACTACAACCATCCAATTAATTCCCGACCTACATTTTTTCTTGTTTGAGAAGCGTTTCACTCGGATATAGACCGCAACTTTCATTTCATGCCAACTTTAACCACTATAAGACACTACAAAGCTTCATTCATTTGTGTGGTTTGCAGTGTTTTTTAAAGTAACAGGACACTTTTTTATTTAGATATTTATTTGGATTTATTTAAAATGGTGTCCCAAATTTTAATGGTAATACTTTTTCTGTTGCTCCTAATAGGTTGTTTCTCTCACGTAGGCCTATATGTCACATTGAGCTTGAAATTCCCATCATCCACACAGCAACAGAACAGCATTACTTGGTTACTCCCTCCTTTCTGAGAGTAATTCAGACTTACTACTGAAATCATTTCATCCAGGTATGTATGTATGGTTGATGTAAAATCGAAAGACTAATGAAAATCACATTTAGATAAACACTTTAGATAAATAATTTCCCAGCAAAAAAAAAAAAATGTTCTAAGAACGTTTAGCTAACGTTCCCATTAAGTTTCAAAACACTATTTCTGAATGTCCGCTGAACGTTCAAAAAGATGTTTTTTATAACGTTTTAAAACCTTTTTTTTTTCATAGTTATGCGAACATTGAGGGAACATCCCAGTTTATCATTCTGCAAATAAGAACGTTACTTTTGAATGTTTGAATATAACATTCACAAGTAGTAACTTTTAAAAAATGTTAGACGAATGTTAGAACTAAAACGTTTCCTGAAAAAAATTCCATGAACAATGTTTGAATAACATTTTTATGTTAATGTATGGAAAAATACTAATATTTTTAACTTTAATTATGGGTGCGTCTCGGTTAGCTCCCTGGCTGGTATTTATGAACAACAGCAGAACTGATATTTAAAGTACATATACATGCAACATTTCAGCTGTAAATTATAAACGTTAGCTAGATTATGTTCATTACCTGTCTAGCAATGTATGTTTATGCTAAAATATAATTAAATAATGGTTCGTATTTTTTTTTTTTTTTTTTTAATCTATCACGTCATTATGTGTGAACTGGCTCACAAGATTTATGTTTCGCGCTTCAGAACTTAAACTTAGCGTTAATGGAACATAGGCTGCATCCCAAATTACATACTTCCCTACTATATAGTAGGAGAAAAACAGTACGTCATAAAAGAAGTATGTCGAAATTCACAGTACTCATAAAAGAGAAGGCAAAAAGTACTTTCTTCCAGTGCGATTCTGAAGGATGCATACGATGGACACTTTACTATCCCATGAGGCCACGGGAGAGGATTTGTGAATGTCAGTGAAGCAACGCAACAAACAATAAAGGCAACATGGCAAATGTAGTACATTCAGATTACATTCATATGACACATTCATACTATATAACTATATAGAATGTACTTTTTTATCAGTTGAGAAGTAATTACTTACCGGTATTCAAAATAAGTACCTACTCAAGAGAGTATGTGGTTTCGGACGCAGCCATAGTGAGCATCAATGCTCCCTGGTTTTCACTGTGCATTGTGGGACTTTTTAGGGAGCGAATGTTTCAGTGCAGTGGAAGAATTTTGTGATCGGCCCTTAAAATGGCCGACTCCCTTATCAGTGCCCTGACTACTGAACTAGGGAGCTGATTGAGACGCACCCTATAAATCATTGCTTCCGGTCTACAGTCATACGAGAGATCGAGAGAGGCGTTGTGATAGAAGACATTGATTCATCCACTAGAGTTGTATGGATTACGTCACAATTGCGTTGTGTGGTTTTTCAAGCGTCAAACGAGCTGAGCCCATTCAAGAAAATGCGTAAACACAGGATCTTTATAATAGTTTCTGATTTGCATAAATGAAACCGAACAAGATGGAAAGTAGTGAATCGCCTGTCATCATCTCAGAAATCTTTATTTGTTTTTCAGTAATTAAATAACGACAGCAAGTGAGCTAGTCTGCTATTAGACTTTATTTTGAATAATTCAATAAAACTATAAATATGCCACTGAGATAATGAGGCATTTCATCTGCTACATCATACCTGAGAGGGTTTGTTCTATTGTTGTCTGTTTTCATTCCTGTGGGACGGTATAAGACATGCCTCACGGGCTCCATCACCTGCACCATCTCCAAAACCTCCATCGTGCTGTTTACAGTAAACACTCACAGTTATGCAGAATGCAGTACTTCTACTTCACAGGAAAATCATTTTTTAAGTGTTTTGTTTGTGTACATCCAGTACAGTTTTTTAACCAAATCCTACTTTTCTATCTGTTGTAGTTCCAATCCAATGCTTGTATCTTTGTATATTTAATAGTTTGCTCAAAAATCTGAATATGTCTTTCTTTCTTGGGCTTAAAGTAATCAGGGAGTGTCAAGTTAAAAAGAAAAAGAAGAAAAAAACTGGAAAGTGCCATAAAAGTCTATTGACAGACAGAAAAAAAGTACTTCAAAAAAGTAATTAATTACTAATTACATCATCAATGTTGTATTTAAAATACTTTTCTATTTACTCTGTCTGAAAAGTAATTTAATTACTTAATAAGTAACTTATTACTAATTACTTCTTAAAATCCCTATAAACCTTGACCAGATAGACAATAGAAAGGAAACTCTTTTAATAATTTAGTCAAACATGGAATAGTTTAGCCTTTTATAGCTTTTTAAAACATTTTAACTTTATTAAAACATATACTACAATATACTTTATAATAATTTAAAAAAAATTAGTAACAAATAGGGATGTCATTATACCAGAAATCTAGTAGTCAGTACCGATACCACCAAAAGTGCACAATACTCGATACCAAAGTCGATACCACGATAAAAATATATAAAAATACAAATAAAACAATGCTATTTTTTTTTTTCCCCCGGGTAGGTCTAATAAATACCACAGAAATTGAATAATCAAATATAAAATAACTGCATAGTCATAACTGTATAAATGAAATATAGATGAATCCTTATTAAAGGTTTTTGTTGTTGTTGTTGTTGTTTGATTATAATTTATAATACAGACAGTAGCATGTTTTAAAGGCTGCTGTCACTAAGACCTAATGGACGGAGAAAATATGCTGTTACATATGCTGTTCACATTCACATAACCAACGCGAATATACGCCAAGATGGGCATTTTGACATAACTGTGTGTGTATTTGAACGTTTATGTGTAATAAACCGCGAAAATCTGACACTCGCGAGAGGCGGCTATGTGTGTGCGCTTTGGTCTAGAGCGCACTGAATGAAGACCGTCTCTCAGAGAGCGCGCGCAGTTTTTTCTCTAGGACATAGCTTACATTTTACCGTAATGTTCTTGCCTACCTGTGTCAAAAAAGTGAAGTAACTGGAATATTTCCATTCTGCAAAACAGCTACTCGCTTCTGCCGATATCTTCAGACAGCGACTACACAGCCAACTGGTGCGAAGTTGCGAACTCACGCGCAACTGCACTACAGCTTACGATTTTAAAGAGACAGCGTTCACTTTTACCTTTAGACGACAAATTTAGATTTTAAATTCAATATTGATTTAAACAGAACTGTTGAACTAATTTACAGTATGTAACGCAAGTACATTATAAGTAACAGTAATTAAATTACCTAAAAATTAACAGTAATCCCTTACTTTACTTTTTCAGTGGATAAGTAATTTAATTACAGTAACGCTTTACGCCCAACACTGTTGACAGAAAATCTTCAAATGACATTTGACTGACTGTAAGAGTTTCAAGTAAATAATGGTTTAAATTTTGGAACACTTGGAATGTATGAACTATGTTTTTTGTTGTTGTTTTACCCTTTTTTGAGCTTGACATGCCCTGTTTTTATTTTCATTTTATGGAAACGAACCAACATTTTTGCTAAACATGTCCTTTTGTGTTCCCATTTAAAAATTCGAACGACGTGAGGGTGAGTAAATGATAGTGAATTCTCAGTTTTTGGGTGAATTCCACCTTTCAGTTGGAATCTAGATGCAGATTCATCTCTCCACCTCTTCCACACAGCATGTCTCTTACTCACTCTTCAATCTTCATTCAGGTGATTAAAGGCTCATTGATTCTGGTTCTGTGTTCTTTCACTCAAGTCTTCAGGTCTGCAGTGGTGAGAAATCCCTGCCAAAACATTTCTTCTTCACTCCTACTCTCCGTCCTCTCTCCCTGCCCTGTGGCACTGTGATTATTATCCTCACACTCACTGTCATAAATCACCTTATCTTTACTGGCTGTGACAATACTTCCCACTTTTTACAGCCACAACATTAACCCTGGGCTGTATGGCTGAAGGTTGACACACTTTCAATGAACATGCCACATTCTCTCTCTCTCTCTCTCTCTCTCTCTCTCTCTCTCTCTCTCTCTCTCTCTCTCTCTCTCTCTCGTCTTGCTCACTGTGGATCAGGGACTTACACTACCAGTCAAAAGTTTCGAGACACCTACTCATTCTTTGTTAGGACTATTTTCCCTGGAATCCCTTTTTGTCAGGAATTTATGTCTGCCTGACAGGTTTTGGCAACTCATCCATCAAAAATAAATAAATAAGATTAAATATAATATATATATATATATATATATATACACAGTACTGTACAAAAGTCTTAGGTACGTCAGTATTTTCACCCCCCAAAAATTCTTTTAAGTCAGTTATTTATAGCTTTTGCTGTAGTGTGCAGTAGGAAATATCAGTTTACATTTCCAAACATTCATTTTGCCCTTAATTGTAATAATCTGAAAGACACATTTATACTGAACTTCATTGCATCAGATAACAAAATATCAAACCAAGTGGCAACAAATGCTGCTCCTTTTTTCAGAACTACTGTATCTTCACTTTTCTGAGCCATTGTTTTGCTAATGCAATGTTGTTCATTCTTTGTGTGTTCATAGTATGTGTGTTTGACAGCTATGCAGTATTATGGGAAACCATTCAGGGTGAAGGCATCAGCCAGAGCTGTAGGGAGGTTCAAACCGCTTAGATAAGGCCATGAGGCTCTAATGTACAATCCTCTCTCACCCGCTTCACCAGCTCCAGGGAGGATCTTAACCTTGTGTTGAGAGGAGCAGAATATCTGTCTGGCTTGGGCCTCTGCCATGCCCTCACTGGAGGAGTGTTATTAGATTCTGCTTTTCACAGACACCATCAGGTGCCTTTCAGACCCCAGCAGTCCATCCGCACCCACATACAGAGCCTATCACCGCAGAGTCATCCAAGACAAACACACGGCTGGGAGATGCAGAAGTCCAAAACATCTGAACTGAGGTTGTGTCATCCAAAATCAAGAACATGTCTAAAATAAGCATTCTTCTTCTCATTTAATTTTTGTAATGTGTATGTGTATACACCGATCAGGCATAACATTATGACCACCTTCCTAATATTGTGTTGGTCCCACTTTTTCTGCCAAAACAGCCCTGACCCGTCGAGGCATGGACTCCACTAGACCCCTGAAGGTGTGCTGTGGTATCTGGCACCAAGATGTTAGCAGCAGATCCTTTAAGTCCTGTAAGTTGCGAGGTGGGGCCTCCATGGATTGGACTTGTTTGTTCAGCACATCCCACAGATGCTCGATTGGATTAAGATCTGGGGAATTTGGAGGCCAAGTCAACGCCTCAAACTCGTTGTTGTGCTCCTCAAACCATTCCTGAACCATTTTTGCTTTGTGGCAGGGTGCATTATCCTGCTGAAAGAGGCCACAGCCACCAGGGAATACTGTTTCCATGAAAGGGTGTACATGGTCTGCAACAATGCTTAGGTGCCCAAAGCATCACACTGCCTCCGCCGGCTTGCTTTCTTCCCATAGTGTATCCTGGTGCCATGTGTTCCCCAGGTAAGCGACGCACACAAAACCGGCCATCCACTTGATGTAAAAGAATACATGATTCATCAGACCAGGCCACCTTCTTCCATTGCTTCGTGGTCCAGTTCTGATGCTCACGTGCCCACTGTTGGCGCTTTCAACGGTGGACAGGGGTCAGCATGGGCACCCTGACTGGTCTGCGGCTGTGCAGCCCCATACGCAACAAACTGTGATGCACTGTGTATTCTGACACCTTTCTGTCAGAACCAGCATTAACTTCTTGAGCAATTTGAGCTACAGTAGCTCATCTGTTGGATCGGAACACACAGACCAGCCTTCGCTCTCCACATGAATCAGTTAGCCTTGGCCACCCATGACCCTGTCACCGGTTCACCGCTGTTCCTTCCTGGGACTACTTTTGATAGATACTGACCACTGCAGACCGGGAACACCGCAAAAGAGCTGCAGTTTTGGAGATGCTCTGACCCAGTCATCTAGCCATCACAATTTGACCTTTGTCAAATGCACTCAAATCCTTACGCTTGCCCATTTTTCCTGCTTCTAACATCAACTTTGAGGACAAAATGTTCACTTACTGCCTAATATATCCTACCCACTGGGATACAGCATATATACAGTATCTCACAAAAGTGAGTGCACCCCTCACATTTCAGCAACCATTTTAATATATCTTCTCAAGCAACAATACTATAGAAATGAAAATTGTATATACTTTAGAGTAGTCAATGTGCAGCTTGTATAATAGTACAGATTTACTGTCCTCTAAAAATAACTCAACATACAGCCATTATTTTTAAATAACTGTCAACAAAAGTGAGTACACCCTAAGTGAACATGTCAAAACTGTGTCCAAAGTGTCAATATTTTGTGTGAGCACCATTGTTATCTAGCACTGCCTTAATCCTCCTGGGCATGGAATTCACCAGAGCTGCACAGGTTGTTGCTGGGATCTTCTTCCACTCCTCCATAATGACATCACGGAGCTTCTCCACCTTCCGCTTGAGGATGCCCCACAGGTGCTCAAATAAGGTTTAGGTGTGGAGACATACTTGGCCACTCCATCACCTTTAGCTTCCTCAGCAAGGCAGTTGTCATCTTGGCGGTGTGTTTGGGGTCGTTATCATGTTGGAAAACTGCTGTTCGGCCCAGTTTCTGAAGGGAGGGCATCATGTTCTGCTTCAGAATGTCACAGTACATGTTGGAATCCATGTTTCCCTCAATGAAGTGCAGTTCCCCAGTCCCAGCAGCACTCATGCAGCCCCAGACTATGATGCTACCACCACCATGCTTGACTGTAGGCAAGCAAACTGAGCACTGACAAGCTGACCTTCCGCTTCTGTTTTTTGAAGCCAGCTTCTGCACCTGACGCACAGCACGTGGACTCAACTACTTTGATCGACCCTTGCGGGGCCTGTTCCGAGTGGAACCCGTCTTGGAAAACCTCTGTATGACCCTGGCCACTATGCTGTAACTCAGTTTCAGGGTGTTACTGATCTTCTTATAGCCTAGGCCATTTTTGTGGAGAGCAACAATTCTAATTCTCAAATCCTCAGGGACTTCTTTGCCATGAGGTGCCATGTTGAACATTCAGTGATCAGTATGAGAGAATTGTACTCAAAGCACCAAATTTTAACTGCTCTAATACAAGATACACAAATTTGTATGGTCCTGTCAAGCAGACAAAAACATGAACATGATGAATAGGACACGTGGCTTTGCATGGTTAAAAGACGTAGAGCTGTTATCACTTAGGGTGTACTAACTTTTGTTGCCAGCTATTTTGACAATAATGCCTGTATGTTGAGTTATTTTCAGACAGTAAATCTGTACTACTATACAAGCAGCACATTGACTACTCTAAAATATATCCAAGTTTCATTTCTATAGTATTGCTAATGAGAAGATATACTAAAATAGTTGCTGAAATGTGAGGGGTGTACTCACTTTTGTGAGATACTGTATATATATACTTTAATTTAGCAAGGATGCATTCAACTGATCAAAAGTGATGGCATTTACATTCAATATCTGATGTATATGAAAAGATTGTGTTGAAGGTATATGTTGAAAAGAGCAGATTTCATTATAATGTAGCTTCTTTGGTGTGGCACAAAAGTGATCACTGTAAACTTAAACTTAAAATATTTATAATTATAAGTTATTTATTTTTTACAAAGTACATTTTAAATTTGAATTCTTATTACTTGGTTCACTTTACTAACTAGTGGAAGTGACCTGCAATGCTGATCTTTACATCACTGTAAATAATGTACATGTACATATTACTATTAGAAGTGCATAGTATGCAGTATTTAGTGTAGTTATTTTCAAAAGGATTAGTAATATCAAGTTCATGCCTGACCAGTCTAAAAGAGAGGCTTGTTTGACTAAAAGCTTATCTAATTTAGTGATGAGCTGTAAGCTGACCTACACGCCCCTGTGGCGAGACAGAGCCAAGGGATTTCCTTTCCTTTTCCACCATCAAGATGGACAATGTTCGGCCCCCTCCTCAGGCCCAGGGAGACCGCAGCACTCCCTCACTGGCATTGTGGTATATTGCGGGTAATCTGAGATGGCACCAATAATTCATGGTTACGTGGGGCATGGCATCTGACCAGCCTGAGCAGAAGATGCAGGTTTTCAAGGGCCCCCTCTGCAGGGTCACTGGCCTGCCGCCTTCCATTTACGTTAATTGCCATCTCATCACTCCATGACTGGCCTGAATAGAATACTAGCTTATTACTCACTGAATACTGCAGTATACACTGTATACTAATGAGTGAAACAGTATGCATTATGCATTTTTAATTTCTGTTTCAATAATATATTTAATAAAGTATCTATCTATCTATCTATCTATCTATCTGCCTTACATTCTATCTATCTATCTATCTATCTATCTATCTATCTATCTATCTATCTATCTATCTATCTATCTGCCTTTCATTCTATCTATCTATATCTGTCTATCTATATCTATCTGTCTGCCTTTCATTCTATCTATCTATCTATCTATCTATCTATCTATCTATCTATCTATCTGCCTTTCATTCTATCTATCTATCTATCTATCTATCTGCCTTACATTCTATCTATCTATCTATCTATCTATCTATCTATCTATCTATCTATCTGCCTTTCATTCTATCTATCTATCTATCTATCTATCTATCTATCTATCATCTGCCTTTCATTCTATCTATCTATCTATCTATCTATCTATCTATCTATCTATCTATCTATCTGCCTTACATTCTATCTATCTATCTATCTATCTATCTATCTATCTATCTATCTATCTATCTATCTATCTATCTATCTATCTATCTGCCTTTCATTCTATCTATCTATCTATCTATCTATCTATCTGCCTTTCATTCTATCTATCTATCTATCTATCTATCTATCTATCTATCTGTCTGTCTGTCTGTCTGTCTGTCTGTCTGTCTGTCTGTCTGTCTGTCTGTCTGCCTTTCATTCTATCTATCTATCTATCTATCTATCTATCTATCTATCTATCTATCTATCTGTCTGCCTTTCATTCTGTCTGTCTATCTGTTTGCCTTTCATTCTATCTGTCTGTCTGTCTGTCTGCCTTTCATTCTATCTATCTATCTGTCTAACTTTCATTCTATCTATCTGTCTGCCTTTCATTCTGTCTATCTATCTATCTATCTATCTATCTATCTATCTGTCTGTCTGTCTGTCTGTCTTTATTTTGTTTTTTATATTCATTTATGCATTTATTTTAATTGTATATATTTGAATATACCCTTAATCATTTATATATAATAAAAATTGCAGTGTATTTATTTTAATTTCATGTTTTATGTAATTTTTTTAATAGTTTAATTTTCTTAATACAGTTAATTTACAGTTAATAAAGTCAAGTGCAGTGCATTCTGATTCTGTGGACAGTATACTGCAGAAAGAGTAATATGTTATTATGGATAGAGTGGTAAAGTGTAAGTTAGTAGATTGTTCCCACGCTGTTTGAGACTCTCACCATGATGGGTTTTCCGAACTACTTAGAAAAAGTGCATTAATGCTTTAAATTTCCTCATCTATATCGCCTCACATTCCTTCAACATTCTGCGCAGCACCTGTGTCCTTGTGGATCTTATTGTCTCATTTAAGAGAGATGAAGAGATGCATGGAGAGATGGAGTAACCCTCAGTTGAGCTAATCCAGGGCCTCTAAAGAGGTTTAAACTGCTCTGGTTACATCTAATCTTTTTGCTCAGACCCAGCTGAGCCTGAAACCTCTTCTCCATGATCGAAACGTACAAATAAAGGTCTCTCTCTCACCCGGTGCAAGTATGAAAGGCGGCTATGTGCTCTGTGGATTAGAGTGGACTTTCCCCCTCCCGTTTTCTCAATTAGAGAAAGGATGAAATAGAGGAGGGAAACAAAAAAGAACGTAACTGTTTACTGAGTAGCTGCTCTACCCAGCAGGGGGACTTTTCAAAAGGGTTTGTGTCATTTTTAGGCAGTATAATGGCATATTCACATGGTAGGGCCTACTCCAAAGAAAAACATGACCATGATACCATAAAAGTAAAATCAGAAATACTTCAAAAGCTTTCCAAATTGTTTGGACCAGAGCCCTCATTTATTTATTATGATTTTCAAATCCTTAAAGGGATAGTTCACCCAAAAATGAAAGTTCTGTCATCATTTACTCACCTTCAGATTGTTCCAAACCTGTATGAATTTCTTTCTTCTTAACTGAAAAGAAGATATTTATGAGTAACCAAAGAGCTGATGGGCCTGATTGACTTCCATAGTATTTTTTTCCATACTGTGGAAATCAGTGGGGTCCATCAACTGTTTGGTTACCCATATTCTTCAAAATATCTTCTTTTGTGTTCAGCAGAAAAAAAAGAGAAATTCATACAGGTTTGGAACAACTTGAGGGTGAGTAAATGATGACAGAATTTTCATTTTTGGGTGAACTGTCCTTTTAAAAATCAATCATCAGTGTTGTTGATCACTGTCACGGAAAAAAACAAAGAAACAAAAAATATCAAATAATCGAAATGTCAGAAAAGATTCTTAAATATTCTCACACTGTTTGAAGATTCCATATTAATTTATGATTTTTTCATTAAATAGGCAGTTGATAACTTGGTATCAGCCACCACTGTCAAATAAATAAATAAATAAATAAATAAACTTGATTCATCATTTTCCAATCAATAGCTAAATAATTGATAATGGGTATTTTGCTATATGTTCATGTTAAATGCCAGAGTAATTAGTAATTGTTTATTTAATGCTATCTTTTCACTCTTTTTGTTTTGTTTTTATTTATTTTGCGAAAGAAAGAAAGACCATTAAAAACTGTTTTCCTTTTACTTATTGGTAAGGTACTTATAATAAATGAAATTCAACTTTTTTTCTTTTCTTTTCTTTTTTTTCAGGCAGTGCTGAAGACAGCTCTCTTCCGCTACGGGGCTTTTCCTGTTCGCTGTCGCATGTTATGATTTCATCCGTACACGCGGGAGTCAGCCGTTTATACAGGTACCGCGTTTACATTCCTATAACGGATTGCGCAATGTTTGTTTTTAGCTTTTCTGATGATTCCGTGCAAAAATAATCACAGGCTGATATCTGTTGTTACGTCGCGTGCTATTTTGTGCTTATTCATGCTTTATTTGGTTGTGTTTGTTCCATAATGAGTGCAGTGAGAGCAGGTTTCTGCATGTAATGAAGCTGTCAGCGGTTGATCACAGCTGTCAACACTGAATGCTTCACTCATCCACTACAGTCACGCTGTCAGCCTCATCAGCGATCTCTTTTGTCTGGACTGTAGGGTTCGGACAGCTACAAGCTATAATCCATACTGCATCTACACTAATATGGGATTACTATTGATGTCTTATTCGTGGTAAATGTGACACAAAGTGGTAAAACTTTGCATTTGTGCATACTGTGGCCCCAAAAAGCAACGCTTAATGTATGAAAGTCATTGCGTAACATAAGCATTGCGTGGCATTTTAATATTTTATTATTTTGCTTTACAATCAAAACATTTCATTAAAAACACTGTACGTTGTACGTTTACATTTTCATAGTTAATATGATAAACACACCTGTGGTTACTCTGCTAGGACAATTGTGTGAAACTGACTAAAATATCTTTATCTGAAAATTATGTCAGTCAGTGCCCAGCAGTATTTATATTGGAAGTTAGGACATTGACGTCAGATCAGGTTCAATGGCACCATAATGATCTAACTTTTCAGAATATCTAAGTAATATAGTCGCTCACTACCATTCTTCAGTTTTTTGTTGTTGTTGTTTTGCAGTTGGCAAATAGAAATCTTTTTAAGTGCTAAGGATGTTTAGGATATGCAGGCAACTTTTTGATTATTATCAGTATTCCTGTAGTTCAAATAAATCATGCAAGAGCTTCATCACTTCCTTGACTGGACGTTCACAGTTCTGTGTTTTTATCAGATGTTAGAAAAATAACAATTAGAGTAAAATGTTTTGGTAACACTTTACAATGAGATTCCATTAGTTAGCATTGGTTAATGCATTAACTAACATTATCTAAGATTTGTTACAGTATTTATTAATCGTTGTTAACAGAAATCCAACTGTTCATTGTTAGTTCATGTTTGCTTATGGTCCATTAAATTATGTTAACACATACAACTTTTGATTTTAATCATGTATTAGTAAGTTATGAAATTAACCTCACCTAAGATAAATAAATGCTTAAGAAATATTTTTCATGGTTATTTCCATTTTTTTAATTATTATTGTTGTTATTATTTTAATTTAATGTAAATTTCCAAGTCATGCAATACTAAAGTTCTGAAGTTTTAGGTCAAAATATATTTTTTTTTTTTTTTTTTTTTTATTTTGAAGTAATTACTTCTTTTATGCAGCAAGATCACATTAAATTGATAAAAAGTGACAGCAAATACATTTATAACTTATTATAATAATAATTTGTAATAATAATTCTATTACAAATAAATGCTGTTCCTTTGAATTTTCAATTCATCGAAGAATCCTGAAAAAATGTATCAGATTTCACAAAAATATTAATCAGCACAACTGTTTTCAACATTGATGATAATAATGTTTCTTGAGCAGTAAATCAGCATATTAGAATGATTTCTGAAGGATCATGTGACACTGAAGACTGAAAAATTCAGTTTTGCATCACAGGAATAAATTACATTTTAAATATATTAAAATAGAAAACTAATATTTTAAATTGTAATGATATTTACTGTTGTTTTTACTGTATTCTTGATCAAATAAATGCAGGCTTGGAGAACAATAGAGACTTTTTTCAAAAACGTAGAAATCTTATCAATGCAAAACTTGAATTGTAGTATGTACTATGTTTGAGAACCACTGCTCTAGAACAGATTTCAGTGAGCTTTTGAGACAACCAAGCAAATATTTAATCACTAAAATTTTATATAGATATGCTCCTTTCAACCCCTCCAAAAGACACTATTTTTATTCTGTCCACTGCCAAACCACGCATACTATTGTGGGATATCATAGGCAGTAAAGTATGTACTGTATGATACATATGAAATTGACCAGAAAATGGCATCTTAGTAGACAGGATGTGATGCTTATGTTGTTAGTTGTAAGAAAAGCAATTTGTTTTCAGAGTCCATGTGGTTTAATATTTTGTATCCAATCCAATCCAATTCCATTCATAGTTTAGTGTAACTTAAGGAAGTGCACATGAACCTGTCTACGTTGTTCAAGTAAATCTTAATCACTCAATACATCATTGCAAGGAAGCAGGTGATAGTGTCCACAGATAAACGTGTGTTACCTGCAGGTCTCTTTGGTAATCAGCACTAAAGCCCCTTAAGCCCGGGTGCAAAGACAAAGTGGCCACCATCACTTCCCTCACACGCAGCTATGCATTCAGCCCTTATCTGTGTCAGCCTCAGCGTGGCATTTACGCCATGGGCAGGAACAATGCGGCCTGTCGCTCACCTCCATCACCATGAGTGACAGTGGGTGTGGAAGCTCTTGTGTCTGACTTCAGCTCTCTAACTTCCACAGAGCTGTTTTTCCAGTCCAGATACTCCCCCCTTCCCTCCGTTTTCCTTTACCGACGCACGGCAGCACAATAAAGGGCGTGTGTGTATCCCGCACTTCCTCCTCTGTTTGTTTAACTGAGCTTTAGAATGGACCTGCAGGTCCGTTTGCCACATTTGTTTCCTCCACGGGAGAATTTGGACTTTTTTAGCACAAGGGGGGGTCGAAAGAAACGCTGACTAATGATTGTGTGGGTGTTGGGCTCGGTGAGGTGGAAATGTCAATGAAGTAACAGAAAGAGAGTAAGAGGGACGAAACCAAAATAAGAATAAAGAAAAGAATGACTTAATATCCGTGGTATGATATGATTAAAACCAGGGAGTACCGGCCACAGCACCAGCACACAGCCTTCAAAGTCATTCTACTCCCTTTATGTTCTTTTTATTATGATTCATTGATGTTTTATCACAAAAAAAAAAAAAAAATCTTTTGGATTACATTCAAACATTCGATAACTAGATTTTTATATTGTGACTGGTGCTTGTCTGTGAAATGGTTGAATGTTGTTGGTGGTTGCTATGCTTGCTTACTTGCCGGATAAATCTTCTTAAAGGATTAGTTCACTTCTGAATGAAAAGTTCCTGATAATTTACTCACCCCCATGTCATCCAAGATGTTCAGGTCTTTCTTTCTTCAGTTGAAAAGAAATTAAGGTTTTTGAGGAAAACATTCCAGGATTTTTCTCCGTATAGTGGACCTCAGTGGGGTTCAACGGGTTGAAGGTCCAAATTGCAGTTTCACTGCAGCTTCAAAGAGCTCTACATGATCCCAAACAAGGAATAAGGGTCTGATCTAGTGAAACTAGATTCTAAATATATATATATATATATATATATATACTTTTTAATCACAAATGCTCATCTTGCACTGCTCTGCGATGCGCCATGCATTACGTAATCACGTTGGAAGTACTGCGGTAGGGCGACAAACTTCATCTAATTTTCTCCTCCATCTTTAAAATTGTCCAATATCGTTGTTTTACCCTTTTTTTTTTTTGTAAAGGGCATTTGGCTTAATCTTTGCACGTTCGCTTTGTAGACACCGGATCGGTACTTCTGCCCATGTCGCGCATGACCTAAAACTGCAATTTGGACCTTCAACCCGCTGAACCCTTTTGAAGTCCACTATATGAAGAAAAATCCTGGAATGTTTTCCTCAAAAACCTTAATTTCTTTTCGACTGAAGAAAAAAAGACATGAACATCTTGGATGACATGGGGGTGAGTAAATTATCAGGAAATTTTAATTCTGAAGTAAACTAATCCTTTAAGAACATTATCGTTCTTAGGATAAATTAACTCTATGCAGACCGAATTATAAAAGTAAAATATTATAATTAACTTTTAAAGTTAGAAAAGAAGTGGCCCCGGGCCCTTTCATATGTGCTGAATGCTGCCGAAAATTGTCATAATTATAAAAATTTATATTTAATTATAAAAACACCTTTTCAGGGTTTTTTGTTTGGTGCACACCAAGGTTCAAAAGGTAGCATTCACACTAATTCAAACGAACTGAAATTGCACCATACGTTTTAATTGAACCAAATCTGTCAAGTGTGAACACACCCTCTATAGGGTTTTTGCCTGGTGGACAGTAAAACAAATGAAAAAAACCCTAATTCTGGTTAGATAGGTAACAGCACATATCTTTTTGGCCTTTTGCTGAATTTTTATGTACAGGAAAGTAAAAAGAGAACAAGAAATAATAATGCAAGAACTGAACTTGCACCTCCTGTGTGCACACGTCAGAGCACTAACCACAAGGCTAGTGATTTTCATTTTTGTCTGAAACCCAAAGTAATAAACCTTCTTCTCAGACTTTTTTTGTTTTTTTTAAATTTCCCATAATTCTTCATCACAGCAGTGCTTTAAAGATGGCATCCACCTGCTCCACGAGGGCAGCAGTAATCACATTCTATATTCCCACAATCTTCAGGATCTTAGTTGGGCTTATTTATGAATGGCAGCGTATGACAGTGGTTTGGGCAGAGGTGTGTGGCTGCCCATCACTAAATCCACTGATTCCACAGTGCGGGGGGGAGAGGAATGCAGACCGCCTATCCTCGATCTTTGAAGCCCACGTTAAAATGACTGCTGCTCCCCCTCCTCTGGTATAAATCGCAGCGCAGGGGGCACAGATAGAGGCTGTGTTTGATCTGAAGGTCGCCAGCCCTTTGCCTGTGTTGAGAGATACCTGGCTGACGTGGCTGCTTCTTATTTAATAACATGAAGGGGAAGCGAACTCTCTCTCATAATTAGGCCTAATTACCAAGCAGGTGTTGACAGACGGCCCACGAAGAGACAAACTGCCTTTATCCAGAGTCTTAGAGTCAGATTACTGGAGCTGTCTTATCTGTTACACCAAGAGAGCTGAAAAACGCTCTCTTTTTCTCTTCATCCCCTCATCAGAAACGGACATTCTCATTTCATATCTGCCTTTGCCTGTAAATTTAATTACAGATCCTAAATAATTCAGCACAATATTGACTTTCGTATTGATTTTGATTTAATGATCATGGCCCATAGTCATGGCGTTCCTCTTAGACGTTCAAAATAACATGAAATATATAACTGTTAAGCGTGAGGTAAAATGGATATTTCAAAAGTTTGCATTGTCTCTTATGCTCTGCATTTATTTAATCAAAAATACAGTAAAAAATGTGGAATTATTGCAATTTAAAATTTATGATCCTTCAGAAATCATTCTAATATGCTGATTTGGTGCTCAAGAAACATTTCCTGTTATTATTAATGTTGAAAACAGTTTTCAATTTTCAACAGAATACGGATTTATTTGAAATCTTTTTTTATAAATGTCTTTACTGTAACTTTTGATCAATTTAATGTATCCTAGCTGAATAAAAGTGTTCATTTCAGAGCTTATGTTCAATGATCAATGAGCGTTCCTGGAACTTCAGTGTAAGTGAAGTGGTAAAACTTAACTATGGTAAATGAAGTAGTCTCTTAATAGTCTACTGGTTAGTGCTATGGTTGGCCAACATGAGGTTTTTAATGGCTGATTCTGATATCTAGAGATCATGTTGGCTGATGGATGCTGTAATGCCAATAAATATAACAGATATAGTCCAATAATTTAATTTGAGAACTTGTGACCAGTTTCACAACAGTTTGTAATATATGATTCACTCCACTTGTTTATTTGCTATATAGAATTCTAATTCTGTTTCTCAACATTGTAACTTGAGTATTTTTGTTGACAGCAAAATATAAACAATAAACAAATAAACTATATCACACTCTCACTCTTGTTTGTGTAATTTTTACTCAAATGGATAGTTTCATAATTTATTAACCCTCATGTTGTTCCAAATTTGTATGACTGTCTTTTTTCTGTATTTTCTACAGAAAAAGACAGTCATACAAATTTGGAACAACACGAGGGTTAATAAATTATGAAACTATCCATTTGAGTAAAAAAAATAAAAAAAATAAAAAATATATTACAAGCTGAAAAAGTTCCAGTGCTGTTGTGAAACTCTTGGTCGCAAGTTCTCAAATTAAATTAGTGGGCTGTATCTGTTATATTTTTTGGCATTACAGCATCCAACATGCTCTCTAGATATCCGAATCAGCCATTAAAAACCCCATCTTGGCCAACCATAGCACTAACCAGTAGACTATTAAGAGAAGACTACTTCGTTTACCATAGTTGAGTTTTACTACTTCACTTAAACTGAAGTTCCTGGAACGCTCATTGATCAGTGAACATAAGCTCTTAAATTAACACTTTTATTCAGCTAGGATACATTAAATTAATCAAAAGTGACAGTAAAAAAAAATTATATATATATATATATATATATATATATATATATTTTGTCCATACAATTAAAGTCAATGGGGTCAAATGTTGTTTGCACCCAATTTAGTTTTAAATAAGTCAATCATATACTATTTTGGAATGACATAAGGGTGAATAAATGACAACGAAATCTTAATTTTTGGGAGACGTATCCCTTGAAATATACATTATATAACAATTTAATAATGACAGCAAATGAACTGCATTGTGACCCCATTCTGCCTTTTTTTCCCCATAACACTGTGTGCGTTCTCCTCTCCTCTGTCTATCCGTGCCATTTCAAAAAAACTTCTGTAAAATGTTGCCTTGCCAATGTCATGATCTTTCTTGACTCTTTGGCCTAGTTCCTCAGCCTGTTTTTCCACTTCATCCATATCTTTATTTCTCTCCATCTCTGACTGACAGCGCTGTATTGGCAGAGGTATGTTTGATGCGTCGTGTTTGCACAGCGAGAACATGCATTTCCAGACCCGTGTGTCAAACAGCCCTGGTGCTGTGAACTTCACAATACGGGCATGTTAATCTGCTTTAAACCTATGAAAACCTTGCTGTCATACGGATGATCGTCCGATAGTGCATTCCTCCACCTTTGAAGTTTTTTTGTTGTTGTTGTTTTGGGAGAATTACAGTTTAAAGTGACTATATAATGCTATTTTAAAGGCTCCTAACTTCATTTTGTTGTTCTCCTAGTACTGTTATAGATTTATATGCATTCCATCCAAGATCAAAAAACACTTTACTTTTCTCATAATATACATTGTACATCACCTCAATTCTCAGAGTCTGAAAATGGTTTGTTGTTTGAAGATTCAGTCTCTCTAAACTCCTCCTTTCCACGTGCCTAATTTCAGCTCTGGAGGCTTCCTCAACGCTTGATAAACAGTAATACGAAAGATGGCATTGTTTTTTCTGTATCAATTCCAGTGCAAGTCCTCATCCTCCTCATGTTTTCAATTTGCATAATGCATTTAAAAATTAATGACCAAACATATCTTTACAAAAGTTCACAATGCTGTTGCAGATTAAATATAAGGTGGATAATATTGAATAAACATATTTTCATCAGGTTAGCTACTGATTATTAATGACTCAGACCCCTTTATCTAAACTTCTCAGACCTGCTCATCTGCCATTTTTTTAACACTTTTTATCCAAGTTTGTAGTTCTAATCGAATCCTTGTCCAGTGCGCAATGGGTTTTGGGCAATATTAGCCATTAGAGTGTGCACGGATCTGCACTTCATATTCTAACCGGAAAAAGTAGACCATCCGGGTATCTTTGGAATACTCATTTCAACAATTTGGGATGCATTAATTCTAATTTAGAATACTATTTAGGATGGATAGTATGTGAATTGGGACACAGCATGTAACTTATTTGTTGTGCATTTTGATGTTTAAAACTTTGCAGACATTTTACATTCACAAACAGATATATTACACACTGCATGAAAGATAATATTAGAAAAAGAAATAATACTACTTGTTTTCTTTTTTCTCTATTCTTTTTGAATGTTAGGATTTGATTTTCTTTTAGGCAAACTTCTAAAGCTAGAAGCTAGTTTAAGATATATTAGTATTCCTGATTTATCCATGATCCCCTTGTGGCTGAAGACTGTCACTGCTCTTTAAGTCAAGCACATATTTACAGTATACATTGTTTCAAAGCAGCTTTATTAGAAAGCCATATTGTATGTTTATATTGTCTATAGCCTAACTGTCAGTGCTCTTTTTTTATTGCCATTTTCCTTATCATATATTTTAGTAATCATAAATTAGGTATCATTCAAAAGCTTAAACACTCAAAATGAATCTTGTGAAAACATTTTTTATTTTTTTATTGGCCATTGTATTACCACGGAAACTGTAGTTTAACAACTTTTTAGCAGGCTCAATTTTTGTGAAATCTACTTTAAATTTGGAACACAACTTGGTTAAACATGATTTTATAGCAATTTTGAAGTCCAAAAATATTTGCTTCAGTACAATTTCTTTATAGTAAACTTAAACTTCTATAATTTTTTTAAGCTTCTTCATTTATGCAATAGTTTTCTGAGTGTGTTCTTTAAAAAAAGAGACCAACCTTAGGTCTGTATTCCAAAGCAGTCATGAATCACAACCATTAAAGTTCAGATCTAAGTTCAAAAATGGGGGTCACAGACAGTGAACAGGTTTAAGGCCCTTTTGCAGTTTAAAGAGAAAAAAAAACAATATACTGCTTGGCCATTTTCAATCATTTCTAAGCACACTAGAAAGGTAAATAGCTTTAGTTTAAGATATAGTTCAGCTGGATAGACAGTTCCCCAAACCAGAGGTTTAATTTCAGCCCCTATATGTGCAGTAGACAGGGTCTGGCTCCTATACAGGTCTGATGGCGACTGATAGTCACGGGTTCTAATCCTACTGCCTCCTTCTCAGCTCTCCTGTAAGAACCTAGAGGGGCGTTTAGTGACTATCCCCTTTGTGAGGGGTTCATATGGGGCGGCTGGGGGCTCGACTCTTAATTAGGAAGGTAGGGCAGTGAAGAATCTCCGCTTGACAGATTAACATGCACAATTTAACCACTAACCTTCCGAAATGAGCTCCCCCAAAATACCTGTGGGTCTGGTTTCAGTGCAAGGGCAGAGGTGACCAGAGATGACACTGAGCAGAAGGGTCTTCATTAACCGGGCGGCTCCATATCTAAAATCAGCAATATCAGTCGCCACTCAAAGGAGAAAACCGGCTCTGTCTGTGGTTATGTGGTTATTTTTGTTTAATTGTCTTAATTGTGTTTCATTTTAATTGGTGTAATTTTTTGCTTCCCTTTTAAATGGTTAAGTAACTAAAATGGTTAGTTATGAAACTTTTCTCAGTGTCAAGCATCTAAAGCATTTCTAAGGAGACCCTAATCTCGAAACTGATGTCTTATGATGTCTTGCAGGTTCAAAACCACATCAATGTATCAAATTTTTTATGTTTTCTTTTATGAAGACATCAACAGATTTAGCTTTTTGTGGCCATTTGAAAGGGATTTGTCACTGACAACTCATCATCTAATTTCCATCTGGATTTTTGTGGTCTGTTGCATCTCCGCTGTGGCCCTCCCTGCAGCCAACAGTGCCGTTTGCGCTCACAAGTGCTTTGAAACTCTTTTTTTTTTTTTGTTGTTAGCTGTTGATGAAAATAAAAATTAAAAAGACAGATTCCAGTGTGTTTACAGTAATTAAGTTGTCTCGCTTTTGATTTATGATGTATTGAGCAAGAGGTTTTACAAAGGAGAAGGAAGACAAGGGAAAAAATAACATGATCACATCTTCCTTTTGCCCGAAGGCTTTTAGTGTTTACAGTGTTAACCAAGAGATATCAGTGTTTTCATATGGGCTGATGCTAATAATTATGTGTAAGTTGTGTAAACAAATTCCAACAGTGCTGGTCATGTGGACGTTTTAAAAATGCAGCGCTCAAGTTAAAATCAGTTCAACTTTTAAAAAACACGTCTCAAGACCTTGCGTTTCTTCCACTGCCCTCATCTTTTGCTTTGAAAAACGCACTCTGTGTGAACGAGCCCTTAGAAGCTGGTTTAAGATATATATTAGTATTCCTCGTTTACCCATGATCCTCTTTGTGGCTGGGGATGTGTGTCATTCTTCAGTGATTCAACAGAAATCATTCTAATTTGCTGATTTGATGCTTAAGAAATATTTCTCATTTCTAACACTTCTTATTATTATTATCATTGTTGAAAAAACAGTTGTGCTGCTTAATATTTTTGTGGAAACCAAACCGTGATACTTTTTTTTTTCAGGATACTATGATTAAATACAAAGTTTTAAAAAAAAGCACTTATTTGAAATAGTATTTTTTGGAACAATGTACTGTAAAAGACTTTACTGTCACTTTCTATCAATGTAATGCATCCTTGATGAATAAAAGTATTTAAAATGTGTTCATTTATTTATTTATCTATCCTAGGATAAAGATCATTGATGTTGCCGTGCTGATGTCCCGCCCTCCTCCAGACCCACTGTACATCCTTAGGGGTTCAGGGGCTCCAGTGAACACCCTTCACTTCTGCTGTGGTGGGGATGGACCACCATTTCTCTACTCTGGGTTGGTGCCAACTTATTAAATGAAGCTTTAACCTTTTGGTTGCCTTAATAGTGTCCTGTTTATGGTAATCTTGATGCTAGTGTGCTTTAGGTCAGGTAAAGGTGCGATCCATGTCTGGAACCTGACCACCAGGAGAGCAGAACATGTTTTAGAGAGCCATGCTGGGAACTCTGTTATCTGGCTTCACACCTTCAAAGACAGCAGCAGCAGCCTCATCAGGTAGAGGAGAGGGGGGTAAGATGTGTGTCACCCCTTAACCTATCAAACTGTGCATCATTATTGTCATGTGACCATCTAACACGCATGCATCAAATATGTTAATCTGTGATGCTCATGCAGGAGAGACTTGGACTGTGACCTCCACCTCAAATCCAGACTGTGGATTTCAGTCCCTCTCTCTACTGTCTTAGTCTAAAAAACCTGTCTCGCCAAACTGGTTCAGTTAATTTGTCAAATTAGTGTGATTACCATGATAGGTTTGTTTTTTGTTCTGCTGTGCATGTGTTTATGTGTCTGTGACTGTCAGTCAGGGTCGGGACATGCGGGTGTGCGTGTGGGATCTGTCTGAAGACCGCAGCACAGTGACGGACTCTCTCCTCACGGGCAGTGTGGGGTTCTGTCAGTGCTCTCTGTTGGAGTCCCGGCCCGGGTCCGCTCTACTGGCCCACCCCACAGAACACATGGAGGAGGTGAGTGACTGCAGAGATAATAGCTTCATCACACACATCTCAGGACAGTGCTCACCAATACTGCAGTTCCCCTTCAGAGGAATACATTTAGTTGCTTAAGGTAGGCCTACTGACATTAATAATCAGATTTTAGAATGACCAGTTACCAATAAAATGAATCTTTAATTCAATGGCAGTGGCGGTTCTAGCTCACAGTGTGTCCAGAAAGTACTCACAGCGCTTTACTTTTTCCACATTTTGTTTTGTTACAGTCTTATTCCAAAAGGGATTAAATTCATTATTTTCCTCAAAATTCTACAAACAATACCCTGTAATGACAATGTGAAAGAAGTCTGTTTGAAATCTTTGCAAATTTATAAAAAAAAAAATAAAAAATAAAAAAAAATCACATGTACAGAAGTATTCACAGCCTTTGCTCAATACTTTGTTGAAGCACCTTTGGCACCAATTACAGCCTCAAGTCTTTTTGACTATGATGCTACAAGCTTGGCACACCTATTTTTGGGGCGTTTCTCCATTTTTCTTTGCAGGATCTCTCAAGCTCCATCAGGTTTGATGGGGAGCATCGGTGCACAGCCATTTTCAGATCTCTCCAGAGATTTTAAATCGGGATCAAGTCTGGGCTCTGACTGGGCCACTCAGGGACATTCACAGAGTTGTCCCGTAGCCATCTTGGCTGTGTGCTTAGGGTTGTTGTCCTGTTGGAAGATGAACCTTCAACCCAGTCTGAGGTCCAGAGCGCTCTGGTGCAGGTTTTCATCAAGGATGTCTCTGTACACTGCTGCATTCATCTTTTCCTCGATCCTGACTAGTCTCCTAGTTCCTGCTGCTGAAAAACATCCCCTCAGCATGATGCTGCCACCACCATGCTTCACTGTAGGGATGGTATTGACCAGGTGATGAGAGGTGCCTGGTTTCCTCTAGACATGACGCTTGCTATTCAGGCCAAAGAGTTCAATCTTTGTTTCATCAGACCAGAGAATTTTGTTTCTCATGGTCTGAGAGTCCTCCTTGCGGGCTGTCATGTGCCTTTTACAGGCCTAATTGGTGGAGTGCTGCAGAGATGGTTGTTCCTCTGGAAGGTTCTCCTCTCTCCACAGAGAAACGCTGGAGCTCTGTGACCATCGGGTTCTTGGTCACCTCCCTGACTAAGGCCCTTCTCCCCCGATCGCTCAGTTTGGCCGGGCAGCCTGCTCTAGGAAGAGTCCTGGTGGTTCCAAACTTCTTCCATTTACGGATGATGGAGGCCACTGTGCTCATTAAGACCTTCAATGCTGCAGAATTTTTTGTGTACCTTTCCCCAGATCTGTGCCTCAATACAATCCTGTCTCTGAGGTCTACAGGCAATTCCTTGGACTTCATTGCTTGGTTTGTGCTCTGACATGCACTGTTAACTATGGGACCTTATATAGACAAGTGTGTGCCTTTCCAAATCATATCCAATCAACTGAATTTACCACAGGTGGACTCCAATCAAGTTGTAGAAATCGGTGGAAACAGGATGCACCTGAGCTCAATTTTGAGTGTCATGGCAAAGGCTGTAAATACTTATGTACATGTGATTTTTTTAAAAAATTTTTTTTAAATAAATTTGCAAAGATTTCAAACAAACTTCTTTTACGTTTTCATTATGGGGTATTGTTTGTAGAATTTTAAGGAAAATAATGAATTTAATCCCTTTTGGAATAAGGCTGTAACATAACAAAATATGGAAAAAGTGAAGCTCTGTGAATACTTTCTGGATTAACTGTATATGGCACCATGTAAGAAACACCCCTTATATTACTGTATATATTTAAATTATTATACATTTAAGCAAATAAAAAAAACAACAACAAAAAAAAAACCCCAGCATAAATAAAGTAAAAAACACTAATAAAGTGAGTTATATTACGTTTGTTTAAAAAATTACATTATTGTGTTAACAAATAACATTTTACTGTCTGGTTATGTAAGCTAGTTGGACAGAAAAAGAAATAATGTTGCCTTATGTGTAATAGCATAGCAAGCAACATAGCGTAAAATAAGTGATATATTAGCCTATTTTATTATATGCATAATATTATACTCACAATGAGATTGCATTTATTGCATTCCTTTTTTTTTTGCCTGGGCGGCCGTTGGTTTTTTTAACTAATCAGAAACATTGTCTGCCTGTCAATCATTTTGCATGTTCAGGGATGTGCCCCATGTCTTGGTGGGAGTTGGCAAAACTGAAATAGCTTACAGCTTACATTACCGCTCAAAAGTTTGGAATCAGTAAGTTTTTTTTAAATGAGAAATTAATGCTTTTATTCATCAAGGATGTATTAATTTGAACAAAAGTGATAAAGACATTTATAATGTTACAAAAGATTTCTATTTCAAATAAATGCTGTTCTTTTGAATTTTCTATTCATCAAATAATCCTGAAAAAATTGTACCACAAAAATATTAAGCAGCACTGATTTTAATATTGATGATAATAATAAGGGATGTTTCTTGAGCAGCAAATCAGCATATTAGAATGATTTCTGAAGGATCAAGTAACACTCAAAATTCAGATTTGCTATCACAGGAATAGAAAAACATAAAATAGAAAAAAAAATATTAAAAGTTTTAAATTGTAATAATATTTAACAATATTATTGTTTATTTTTCTGTATAATAGACTTCTTTCAAAAATATATATAAAAAAAATCTTACCAACCCCAATCTTTTGAATGGTAGTATATGTTTAATTAATTAACCAAGCAGTCTCATATATAATCCAATACCACCACTACTTGTAATTATTTTAATCTGGTACTACTGTAATCTTCCCAAGTGTAATGATTATTTTAATCATTTTTTAAATCATGTTGATTCGAGTTGGTAGTTGTCATTTTAGATAAGATTCAGTCAGACTGTAAGTGTGATTTGTGCAGTCAAGCAAGCAACAGAGAGCAGAGAGTGTGAGTTCTGCTCTATCCTGGATTTTATTGCATCCAGATTCATGTTTCACTGTCCTGTCTGCCAGTTACTCACTTCAGAGAGCCTGAGCTGTCATTTGATATACATTTACCATGCTTCAGCTACCAGCAGCCCTGCAGCCAGACCAAACACAGAGCTTCAATATTGCTGTTATCCTCGTCCTTTTCCCTATAATTCTCCAAATGCATCTTCCTTCCTCTTTATTTCATCACTCCATGCCCCCGCCACTGTTATATTGAAACAAAACCAGACTAGATCACTCCCGTTACAATCAACAAAACTGACGTCAATGTAAGCGGTCGAGACACATTTTCCATTTTTGTCACATTGCAACATTTTCTCCTCATCCATGTGAGAAATAAAAATGAAATCTTTTTAATGTTTCCTATTTATATATATATATATATATATATATATATATCTTAAATAATCTTAATAATTGTATATCTTTATATGTATTTTTTAAATCAAAATAATTGATAATTAAATTGATAATAAAATCATAAAACAGATTATATTAAGTTTTATATCTACCGTTTTGTCGAAAAGGGCTGTAGGAGCATTTATCACTTGATATGCAATGTAGTGTGCGCTACCTAGTGTGCTAATTTCCCTATAGTGCTCAAGCATATGGAAACATTAGGTCTGGCATTTACACCACTCTTACATCCCCCTCCCACCTTGTACTAACTAATGAAGGCCTTGTCAAAAGCCCATCAAGGTAATAACCGTCACAGGATAACTGCAGGCAAACTGCACCACTATACGTCTCTTAAAACAAATAACAATGCTGCAAGGCATGCTGGGAGTCCGGAACTCAACCTCATCTGTGTCTTCCGGTGTTTTTGGAGGCTTTCATGTTTAGCGTTCCAGTGAGGCTGACAGTGCAGGGCTTTAATTAATAGACTCGCTGTTATTTATCGACTGCTTAACTTGTGTCAAGATCGCTCGCTCTCTCTCTTTAACCTAGGGGGATGAGAGCTGCCCTTCTCTGCTGTTTATAGTTACAGGCGTAAACACATGTAGAACGAGCAGATGTGTCTTAGTGTTAAAATATGAATTGGTCTGAAGTCAGAGATGTTAAATTGAACTTAATTAGAATGATTCTTAATCATGGCTGCCTCTGCAATCAACCTAAGACATATTGGCCTGAACCAGATACTTGAGAGTTATTACATTGTATGCATGTTATATACAGTGACCCTAGAAGCATTTGGACACTTGAACACCATTAAAAAACATTGAAAGTCATTGTATTAGATAAAATATTAAACCAAGTTGCATTTATTTTAAAAGAAAGATTGCACAAGCATACATTTCAAGCAAAAGATGTCACCAAAAAGTAGTTTTAAATTATAAAGCAAATGTTCAAAATTGAGACGAAGTGTTTCTGGTTGTGGATCATGTTCAAAGATAATGTAATGAACTGCACCTGTGGTTAGTCCTGTATGAACTTGAGGAGAAATGACTTCATACATCCACTAATATCACCTTGAGGCCAATTCTATATCATCATTAATTTGCTAATGCCTCTTGCTTTGATATTTTGTTGTTTACTGCAATGGCATTTTGACATTCAAGTGTGGCTTAAAAGTGTTCAGATATTTTTGGGGGCTGTTGTAGTTTGATGCCCGGGAAATTTGCATGCATGTTCACCAATGGTCACACCATTTTTTATGTTGTTAGTCAGAAACATTAGTGTGTCAGTTAGTTAATATTATTAATGGTTGTGGCCCTTCTATGTTGGAAACTGTTGTGTTTTAAATCAATTGCCTCTGTTTGGAGTCCGACGAGTCAAGACTTGATGAGGCAGAGCGCAGGAAAATGGGAAGCTGCTGGCAATCAGCCCAATGTTGGCTGCACTCGCTTACCACCTGTGAACATGCATCATGGCAAACTAACAGAACAGTTGTCTAATTCACATCTGTGCAGTGCATTTTTTTTAAAACTCATTTTTCTTTATTTTAGTATGGACGTGCAATCAACTTGCAGCACTTCAGCATTAATAGTTGTGACTCCTAATGACTCCCCTAAACCTAGAACATTTTTCTCTGAAACTGCACTTAGGAAAAATACAACACTGAAAAAGAATTGAAGTTTTTAATGTGTATAACATTTTTCAGGTGAGCGTGGTGGAGATGAGGAGCTGGACTCCGGTGTGCACTCTGAAACCTGATTCAAAGCTGGGGATGCTCATGTGTATGAAGATGTGGCAGGTAAGAGTCACAACACTCCACTACATTTGTCCAGAAGTATGCTTGAAATTTTTTTTTTTTTTTTTTTAAATCCAACCACAATATATTCTGGAGAATGGAAGTGATTTGTTTTATGTAATGCTGGCATCATTAGTCTATAAAGAATAAATTAACTTTAGATTATAATTAATTTATGTGGCAAATAAATTAGGATTTTTAACTGGTAGTGTACTTAAAAGATCGTTTTTATTTTATTTTGCACTGTTGAGGTTTACTGGATTACTTGCACCATCCTAATTTTACTGGTAGTTATGGTGCATGTAGGAAAGATTGTATTTACAAGTTAAACGCACATGAACGCCACCACAGTGTCATAAATACGAGTGGGAAGCTTAGGCTTTTCTTTAAGTTCTGAGTTTATGAGTATGAGTTTTCAGTGAAAAACCTGCCAGAATACCACAATACTTGTGTAGGTATTTAGCAGTGACATTGAGTTGGGTTTATTGAAATAGCCCGATTTACCTGTTTACCTGCAAATCAGTAACCTGGCAACACAAGTAAACTGCGTTTACAAGACTGTATTTAAAAAAACACGTTATTCCCCGGTGGTGACTTCAAAACGTAAGCAATCATGTATTTTCAGAGTATTCTATTATGTGATTTGTGTTGTTAAATAAAGCATTAAAAACCCCAGAGTATTTCAAAATGTCAGTGGGAAACTTGCACAGTCATTCTCCTCTCATATTTGAAGTTTCTACACTTGTCCTTTGACTGCATGGGCATTTTTTTTTTAGATTTCTTGGGTCAAGAAAAAGTCGAAGTTTGCAATATATTTCTCCTCCCCTAGTGCGAAAAACTCGCTGTGGCTGGATGTGCTTAAATCTGCCATATAATGACGCTTTCCTGTCACATATCAGACATTCTTCAATAAGCCGCAGAACGCAGGTTAAGGTGTTTACATGCTAGGCGAAATCGAAGTAACAGGCAGAAATCGAGCTCTGTCGATTGGTTTATTCTTAAGCCGTTTATAACCTTAGTCTGATAAAAGAAACAGGTTAACCCATTTACATGACCACATGTCAGTTTATTAAGCATAATCGGGATAAGAACGTGCATGTAAACGCACTCATTGTCAGGCTAGTAAATTAAAAGAAGGTGCACCGCCATCTTCCTCTAATGAAAGTGACTTGAGCGTCGTAAACAAGACTTCCCAACTCATAAATACAAACTTCCCAGGAGGTCGTGAACACACCATTAGAATGGTCAGTAAATTGACATTTACTGGAAAAAAAAAACAAAAACCTTAGACTTTTGCAAATACACAAAAAAACTTGCTGATGTAATCAGTTCTGGTTTATGTATATCTACCTTTCAATGCAAAGTATTCTTGTTTGCACTGGAAAGATTCAGGTTTTTTTTTTTCCTGCAAATGTCACTTTAGAAGCACTGTCAGATTTTCCCAGGTTTGTTGATAATGTTGTTCTAATTTTCAACATTGTCAGGTGTTGCCTTTTGAGGTACTGACAAGTAAACCAAGAGCTCACAGAGTAACTGAGCAGTTGGCAAGTGTGTAAAGCAACAGAATCTGATTTATGGACGCGACCTGTCCGGGCTGTTCCTCCCCCCCCCCCCCGCTGCACTGTAATCATAGTGTTTGGAACAACTTTGCTTCAGTGCCATATATCAGCTGCCCTTGTGTGTTTTGTAAACACAGCTGAATTTTATTTTGCTTCCAATAAAGAGACCTATAATTATTCTCACCGATAATTAATATCTCTTTTTGTAGTATTTACGAGTTTTCCCATCTGTACCCTCAGTTTATCTCAGGTCAGTTGACAGCAGGGCGGAGTTTCCTCGCAGTTAATTGGCAGCCCTAATCAAAGCGGTTGATGAAGACGGCAGTAGCTGCGGGCACTTTCGGTGGTTGTATCAATGACGGCCAATGAAAACACTGGTGATGTAATTCTGTTTGTTTTTCACCATCATTCCCTCAACCTTTTCCCTGCCTTGTGTAGACAGTGGGGCTCTTAGTGCCGCCTGCCTGAATTAGAATTGATAATTATGAAGTATTAATGGGGCACCCCACAGGTAGGTGCTGACATCTAACAGCAGGACCCTGGGCGGCAGTGAATCGCTCCGAGCTGTCGTCTTTCATTTGCTCAGATTGGGAGATCTGTTACTGTCATGCTCAAGCCCGGCAGGCTGAGTTCAGAGGTACCCGTCTACCCAGATGAGGAACCCAGCGTGAACGTGTTAAGCAGTCCTCTCTCAGTGTGGGCACACTTGGCCCGGTCACTTCCCCAGCGGCTGTAACACATTGCTCGTTCCTGGTGTCAATCAATCATGAAGCGGTTGTCTTGTTATCCTCACGATCCCTGCTGGTGCAGACTGCCGTTTCCTCAACCTCACACACACACACACACACAGATGATCGCTATCCTCCTCCTCGCTCTCTTCTCTTTGAACACATCTCCTCCATCATGCTGCCAGTAGAACTGACAACAGATTTATTGTCTTTCTTTAAGCGCTTTGTGTTGGTCTATTGGAACTGATTTAATGCCATATTAAGTAATGCTTTCTTTTGGGTTTGGCTTGAGACTCGCTTGGCACTTTTTGACTGTCTCCCCCTTCTTTGTTCTAATAGGGCCCTGTGGCTTCTGATTGATTGGAAGCATCTCAGTCAGTGCTGTAAGATTAGAGATGATGCATAATATATTGGCACTGATATTGGTGGCTGATATTGGTGATTTTTAATTTATTTTCCTGTTGATCAGTTCAGTGTTGTTGTTAACTAAAACTATTAAAAATATTTTTTGTTAATTGAAATAAAGCTGAAATAAAGTATAAATATTAGATTAAAACTTCAATGAAAATTAGAAATGTTGCCTTGGCCACTAACTGAAATAAAATAAGTTTGAAGGGTTAGTTCACCCAAAAATAAAAATTCTGTCTTTAATTACTCACCCTCATGTCGTTCCACACCCGTAAGACCTTCGTTCCTCTTTGGAACACAAATTAAGATATTTTTGATGAAATCCGATGGCTCAGTGAGGCCTCTATTGCCAGCAAGATAATTAACACTTTCAGATGGCCAGAAAGCTACTAAAGACATATTTAAAACTGTTCATGTGACTACAGTGGTTCAACCTTAATGTTATGAAGCGACGAGAATATTTTTTGTGTGCCAAAAAAGCAAAATAAAGACTTTTCAACAATATCTAATGATGGGCGATTTCAAAACACTGCTTCAAGCTTTACGAATCTTTTGTTTCGAATCAGTGGTTCGGATCACGTATTAAACTGCCAAAGTCATGCGAACTATTGAAATTTCAAACACTTATGACGTAAAGAAGCCTCGTTTACTGAAATCACGTGACTTTGACTTTTCGAAACAAAAGATTCGTAAAGCTTCAAAGCTTCATTAAGCAGTGTTTTGAAATCGCCCATCACTAGATATTGTTGAAAAGTCGTTATTTTTATTTTTATTTATTTATTTATTTATGTTTTTTGCGCACAAAAAGTATTCTTGTCGCTTTATAATATTAAGGTTGAACCACTGCAGTCACGTGAACTGTCCTAAATATTTTTTTATTACCTTTCTGGGAATCTGAAAGTGTTAATTATCTTGCTGGCAATGCAGGCCTCACTGAGCCATCGGATTTTATCAAAAATACCTTAATTTGTGTTCCGAAGATGAACGAAGGTCTTACGGGTGTGGAACGACATAAGGGTGAGTAATTAATGACAGAATTAAATAGAAATATTTAAAAAATAACTAATAAAATGAGAAAAACACACAGAATGAAAGCTCAAAATATAAAAATAACACTGCAGTCAACATTGGATATTTAATTATTTACAGTAGTTTTTTCCTTTTTTTATTTTTTTTTTTTTTTTTTTTACATTTGCCGTGATCTAGCACTCATTAAAATCACCAACAGCATCTTAAAAGGATAGTTTACCCAAAAATGCCCATGATTTACTCACCCTCAAGCCATCCTAGGTGTATATCTATATTCTTTCAGGCGAACACAATCGGAGATGTATTTAAAAATATCCTGGCTCTTCCAAACTTTATAATGGTAGTAAATGGGGGACGTGATTTTGAAGCCCAAAAAAATGCATCCATCCATCATAAAAATAATCCATACGGCTCCAGTGGGTTAATAAAGGCCTTCTGAAGTGAAGCGATTGGTTTTTGTAAGAAAAATATCCATATTTCAAACTTTATTAACTATAATAACTAGCTTCCGGCAGAGAGTAACCCCTGATCCGACGCATGATGCAATGATGAACGCGGAAGCGCAGGATTATTTTTATGATGGATGGATGGATGCATTTTTTTTGGGCTTCAATATGCCCCATTCATTACCATTATAAAGCTTGGAAGAGCCAGGATATTTTTAAATATATCTCAGGTTGTGTTCATCTGAAAGAAGAAAGTCATATACACCTAGGATGGCTTGAGGGTGAGAAAACCATGGGATAATTTTTAGGTGAACTAACCCTTTAAAATTAATGTCTTTCATACTTTAAATTATGCTGAGTAATTTTCTAATGTCAACATTCATCTGTATTTTTAGTGTTTATTTTGTTGTTGTTGTTGTTGTTGTTGTTGTTTTTTTTTACACAAAATAATATAGAATTTACCAGTAATTGACCACAACAGTTTTAGTATCATGACTTCCTTATTTTACTCGCACTTCGCAATGTTCAATTTTAGTCAGCAATATAAATACTTTGTGTGTGTGTGTGTGTGTGTGTGCTTTAATCATACTAAAATTGTACCAGTCCAATGTAAAAAAACAAAACAAACAAAAAAAAAAGATAATGTCATTGTACCTCAGCTTCATCCAGCCTCTCTACATATATCTGTTACTTTCTCAGCTGTTGGATTACTTGGATAGATAGATAGAATACAGATTAAAAAAAAAAACCTCTGGTGTAGCTTAATTATAACTGCACATGTAAACCTACTGGATGAGATTGGACAAGGCCTGCTGTCAGGGGTGCAGTGATGTTAGCGAAAAGGAAATGTTCCTATACAGATATATCCATCAAAATCACTATGACATCACCCTACACCAGCTCTGCTCCGTATGTCCTCTCCTTAAGTGTTCACGTTTCAAAGCCTGGCCTCTTTGGGCTCCTCATTATAGCCCCGTAAACCGCTTTTGCTTTCATCAGCGCGTTGCATATTCTAGTAACCCTGTCGCACATCTGTTCACCCATGTTCAGGTGTGGCTTACATACACGCCACCCACAGTCCTTCACACGACTTGACCTAGAGGAGCTCCTCTCTCCCGATCTTCCTTTGAAGGCCCCCAGAGATGCGAGGAGGGTCTGTGCCGGGATCAACTCTGTGGTTTCCCGCTCAGCGGGGGCTTCGCTGGTGCATGGCGACTTGTTGCCATCCAGTGGAACGCCGCTGCTCTTCTCTCCTCCCCTCCGTTCTGTTGTGGCTTCAGTCTGGAGCATCCATCTGATGCAGCTGTTGGGATGATGAATCTTTCCCTGAAGCCCGAGTCCTAATCCGGCTAAAGCGCCCTCTTGTAGACCAGCCATGGAGGATATAATGAATTAGGTGTCTACCCAGGGTTCCATGACCCTTGACCTGTGACATCATCAATCAAGGAGCACCTACACTTAACTGAAGTGCAGGGGCCAGAGGGCAACAGACGGTAATGCTTAACAACTGTCTATGAGGCTTGAGGATTGATTTCCAGTTGTTTTATTTTTTATTTCGTCCTAATACACTTTGCCGGTGATGTGTTTACATGGCATTCGTGATTCGAGGGAAATTTTGTTTAAGCGTAGCAGGAAAAAGAAATATACCGTGCAAAGAGAGCATGTTCTTTGCAAAAAAAAAGACGAGGGGGAAAAATTAGTCCCAACTTTTGGGCCCTTACACATATGGAAAGAATTTTTCCCTTGCCAGCTTCGCCTGTACCCGGTACACTACCATTGCCAAAGGGCAGATGATTTGTAAAGATTCCTCATCCTTCGGTAGGTAATCCCAAAGCGAGAACATTTTATTAATTCTTTTAATTGTGTTGTGTGTTTGTCTTTGGCTATGGTTCTTGTTTATATCATTGAACATACACTACTGAATGTTTTTGAGGTATCTTATTTGATCAAAAATTCAGAAAAAAACAGAAATATTGTGAAAAGTTATCACAATTTAAAACGTGCTTTCTATTTTAATACATTTTAAAATATAATTTATTCCTATGATGCAAAGCTGAATTTTCAGCATCATTACTCCAGTCTTAGGTGTCACATGATCCTTCAGAAATCATTCTAATATGCTGATTTGCTGCTCAAAAAACATGTCTTGTTATCATCACTGTTGAAAACAGTTGCTGCCTAATATTTTTGAGGAAAGTGATACTTTTTTTCAGGATTCTTTGAATATAAGAACAGCATTTATTTGAAAAGAAATCTTTTGTAGCATTATGAAAGTTATTACTGTCACCATTATTAAAAAAACAAAAAAAAACTAAAACATTAGTTAATTTTTCCAAACAAAAAAAAAACTAACAAAAAAACAAATAATCACTATAGGGAAATACAAACATTATCAATGTAAAACACCTACATTAAAGTATTAAATCACTTGAAACCAAGGAATATATTTTTATACATTTATATACATTCCCTATATGAAAATAATAATAAAGCAAAAAAATATATATATATTAAAGAACACCCAACCGACACCAAAACAAACCCACCGTGAAACATTTACCCAATTCTTGCAAAATATTTGCACTTAGTCACTTAATAGTGACTCTCTCACTATCACGTTTCATTCAATTTAATGCATTCTTGCTGAATGAAGTATTAATTTCTTTAAAAATCATACTGACTCCAAACAAAGTATGTATTACAGCGTTTGCTTGTTTCTAAAAAGTTATAAGAAAACTTAACTTAATAAAGTGTATATTATTTAACAAGTGTTTTTATTGTGATTGATGCATACACAACGTAGTGTAAACCAAGTCCGGTAAATGGCATCGCTGTGTTGTCACTTGCATGAGGAGATGAATGATCTTCTGGAGGGAGGGGTATGTGCGTGTGTGTGTATGTTGTGTATCTGAGAAGGAGAGGGGCGAGAAAGGAGGGGAAGGACACCTCCGTTGTAAATCTTGTTGTGTAGACAGCACGCCTGTAGCTCTGTTCTGAGTTATGAGACTGTAGGCTTTTATCAGCTCCCTCATTCTGCTTTTATCCGCTAAACTGATTTATGAGACAACCTACTGCGTGTAGCCGTGTAGCTCGAGCGCTTCTCCTTGCAGATAATGAGCGGGGAACCTCAGAGGTGCTGTAAATCTGAGTAAACAAACAAGCACATGCACCTGAGCTGTCGCTTTTTTGAGGTTAAGTGAAAAAAGGTCGCAGCGTAACAGTTAGAGGTCACACTGATTGTGGCAGTATAAAATGACCGCAGGCTCAGAACGAAGATTTATAGTGACGTGTTCAAGCTGTTATGGGTGTTATATGCAAATATGAGACTTTTCTGTGTTGTGGTTTGCAAATATATATGTGTACTTGTCTGTTCATTCACTCATTAGAGCTATAGAGTAGGGCTGGGTGATACTGGCCACAAAAAAGAAAAAATTATATAACGCTGTTTATGTATTTGCTCTAAAATGTTGAGAAAATGTTTTATTTATTTTTATTTTAAAGAATCATTTTTAATACAGAAATGGTGCTGTTAGTGATGTTTATCCTACATATATTTACTAAAATATTTTAAAGCTTATTTTATTGCCAACGAGTGCTATCAAATATATTTCAGATATATTCTACTGCATAATATATATATATATATATATATATATATTATATACATATACTGTATATATATTTGTCAGCCCTGCTCTAATGAAGTGTACAGTGACGTGCGCTGTGATTGGCTGAAGGCAGCATCGGATGATTAATGTTGTGGTTCATCAAAGCACGAGCAGTCTGATAACCTCTGATAAACACTGCTGCCATGAGCTTCTGTTCGTCTGTTGTGCTCTGTTCCCCTCTCTACCTCCCCCTTCCGTTTTTCTATACTCCTTTTCTTGGATCTCCATTATTCTCACATGTTCTCACATCTTCTGTTTGTTTCTCTCTATGTAGGCGGATTCTGGTCCTGTTCTGTGTGCTGGGTATGAGGACGGCTCTCTGGTGTTATGGGATGTTTCCCATCGCCGTCCGTTCAGCTGTCTGAAGGCGCATCCTGAGCCAGTCATGTGTCTAGATGTTGATGTATGCAGGCAGAAAGGCATTTCTGGGTCTTCAGAGAAGATTCTCCAATCCTGGACATTTGACAAGCAGCAAAACCTTCAGGTTAATTTAACATGAACTCAAAACTGACCTGATTTACTTTTTCTTCATGTTTTTTCAGTGAAATTATCAAAGGCCCTGTTTACACCTTGTATTAACATGCGTTTTGGTCACAAGTAGATGAGGGAGACACATTCCCGTTTACACCTGGTGTTTTAATCCGTCTCTTTTGTCCACTTTTAACCACTTCTGTCTATGGGTGGGTAAATCTATGGGTTTTTTCGATCTTTTGATCTAATCAACGAAATATGTTCACGCAATTTACAGATGAATGCGGCCGGAAACGATGGAAAAACATACAGAGAGCGTCAGCTTTCATTTGTTCTCTGACAGCCGCAAGACCACGCCAAACGCTGTGAGTGCAGGTTAGAAATCAGGAATGGTGAGAGAACATTGTGCTTGGTACATTTTTTATCTTCAAACCAAACGTAGGTCGTCTCCAGTCGACAAAGTTTAAATCCTGTCTGTCTAGTGCCCTTACCATAATGTTTACGATTTAGATCAGTAGGTGGAGAGTAGGTGGTCTTTTGTGGCTGTTCGCATTTGACCACATGAGCGACTCCACCACAAAAGCAACCCGGTCGAATGCGTTTTCGACTAACTCTGGAAGTGGTCGAAAGTGAACAAGCTCAAAACATTTTAGACACTGTTTACACCTGTATTTAGCGTCGTCCACTTGAGATCCGTTCGACCAAAATGCATCTTAATACCAGGTGTAAACAGGGCCAAAATGTACAGTGTAGTTTGCTACACCTCTGAATCAACTTTCCTTTTTTGTCTGATTTCACCAAGGTCTTGTGGACTATTGGTTAATGTTTAAATAGGATACTGTTTTAGGATACTGTTGTAAGTAATACAGCCTTTCTAAAACCAAACTTACCCGTAGTTAATCCAATTATGTAGTTCTACTTATTTTAATAAAGGACAGCAATAATCACATATTGATTTAAATTTGAAAAAGAAGCGTTACCATTGGGATTTGTCAAGATGCTCTCAAAGGTGAACTTGACCTTCAGCCTCAAAGTTCGGTCAAAAAGCCTCATCAAAATTTCGATGCCATCAATATTTTAACAAGATATTTTTGTCCTTCCCTTTGACTCCCCTTTTTCTGCTACAGGACATCCACTTTTCCATGTTCTTTTTTTTTTTTTTTGTAAATATTATGTTTCACTTTAATATCAAATTAATTCAGTTTTGTCATTTCTTTGTCTTTTGTAGACAAGAAACAAGGATGCCAACAGTTTAACCCATTTAGTGTTAGCTATTTTTGGCCAAAGTAATATTAGTTACTAGAGATGTTTTTATTATTGTCCATCAGTTATTAGTAAACTGCAGTTATATTCTCACCCTCTATCCAAATAGTAACTGGTTGTTCAGTTCAGTTCTCTACAAAGATTGAATTAAAATTCAGCTGTCACTCCTGTAAATAATCAAACACTGTGTGTGCAGAACGATTTAAGGCTGGAATACACTACATGACTTTTAGGGTGTGTTCACACTTGGCATGTTTGATTAGATTAAAACGAACCCTTGTGCGATTGCTCTGTTAGTGCGGTTCATTTGAATAAGTGTGAATGCTGCCTTTCGAATCCTGGTGCGCACCCAACAAGTGGACCGAGAAACAATGGGTCTCTGTCCGCTTCCAAAACTAACTCTGGTGCAGTTCGAATGAAATATGAATGCAACATGGACCAAAGACATGTACACGAACCAAAAACAGGACATGATGTCACAAGATGCGACCCTAACAAGGACAGAATGCTCAAGCATACCTGTTTTTCTCATCATAGTCGCAAAGTTGCTCATTACAGTTCTCCTTGAAGCAGATTTTTGTTTATGTGTGTGACGGAGGGATTCCTGCCGCTGTTTTGACTCCTTTACACTTTCTATACGCTCTTCACAAGTTCTCAGCTGGTCAAAATACCATGTAGCATTTAGTGCATTTAGCTCATTGTTTTGGATGTTAGGTAAGTTCCGTAACGAAATATACGTCATAAAAGCCGACCAATCAGGTTTGTTATCTTTAGGTTCAGGGTTAAAAATGCCAATGTGAACGCTAAGCGAACCAGGACTAAATGTTTTTTTTTTTTTTTTTGTCCTGACCAAACAAACCAAACGAACCAAACTACAAGTGTGAACACACCCTTAAAGTCTGCACAGATTTTAAAACACTTGACATCATACAGTTGCCAACTTTGTAAATTGTTCCAAAGAAAAACGGCATCATACACTAAATGACTGAGGATCATAAGCCGCTTTTCCACCGTTGGGACAAATGGTTCTAAAAACGGTAAGGAACGGTTCCAGTTATATTTCCATTTGAACTTGGTTCGACACTGCAAAATTACAAACCATTCTCGGCCCGGAAATCTCAGCATGGTTGGCTAAATCTGTCAACTCCGACTGCCCAAAATCTGCAGATTGGTGCAGACTTTCAACAACTATTGTTAACTCGTCCAGACTGCAAATCGGGGCAAAAATCTGAACAAGAGTCGTGTAGTGTATTCCAGCCTTTAGGCATTTAGTAGTAAAGTAACAGTATTGAGGAGTGTTTTAGCAGTGGTGTGTACGTGGCCATGCAGACACACACCACCTGATACACTTGGAAAGTATTTGGCTAGAATTTAAAGTTTCCTCAGGTCTGTTGTATAATAAATCAGTCTCTTTTACTTTAGATTGGCAACTCTCAGCTACAATGTGATGTCATACTGTAGTTCTAGGCCAGATTTTGCCTCTAGACAAAAACATCTCTTCTCCCACAATACTGTGCGCATACAAACGCTTTTATATTTATATTTATACAGCATTCTTAAAAAATGAGCACACACCAGAGCCGTGTTTTATCTTGCATAACACTTTACTCATCTGAAAAGTAATGCCTCATTAGCGGCCATATTCTCTGCTGATTTCAGGTCTTACAGATTCAATATTTCACATTCGACTAGAAAATTTGTGTGAAAAAGCTCTGATATACAACACTCCAGTCCTGTGCGTGGATTGTTATTTTTTCCAGCGCCTTTTACACATGAATGGATGGATTAGAAATATTCCCAAACCTTCCTCCCTATTTTGTCTAGCATGCAAAATGTATTTGCAGTAATAAGCGTTTATTCACAAAATAGGAGCTGTATCGACGGTTCGGTTTATTTTGCACGTCAAAAAAAAAATTGATTTAAAATGTAATTCTTGGCGGAGAGGGCCTAAAAAAAGAGGAGCTCGGAAAAGGAGTCTGCCGGGGCTTTTAAATTACCCCGAAGTGCAGCGCAGTGTGACGTCCAGACAGCCGCTGCGAGCTCTTCCCACAGACGTATTTTTGTGTGGCGGTAGAGCTGGGGGTATCTGCCGGGTGGCTGCTCCTCTCGCTCGCCCCGCTTGACGAATGACCCGCGAGAGGTAATAAAAACATCAAAACCTCGCAAGCTGCTAACCAAACAAAAAACACATCTGCAATAAAAGGAACAGTAGTTCACAGTGGGAGGCTCTACGAAAGGCTGAGAAGAGATGAAGCAACAGGGTCTCCACCATCCGACCTTAACCTGCTGCTGAAATGCGCACGCTGCGGAGAACGCTAACAGTACTCTATCAGCATTCATTTTCTTTTTCATGTTTCTGTCATAGTTTGAATTTTGAAGACAATCTTTCTTGACTTTAGTCAATTTTTTCATGTTGTACAGTATTTTAGTCAGTTTCACTTTGACTTAAATGCTAAAATGGTGTCTAATTTTAGTTGTTAAAAATAGCTTTTTAGTTTGAGAGAGCAACAAAATAACCAAAAATATTTTTTTCAACATTTACTAACCATAATTTTTTTTTCAATACAATAAAAGTCAGTGCATGGGGTCCAGTGTTGTTTGGACACCACCATATCATCTTTTGTGTTATTCAGAAGAAAGTAAGTCGTACAGGTTTGGAATGACATGAGCATGAGTAAATGTTTGGGTGAACTAGTCCTTTACCAAAAACCTGAGCTCCTGAAATAACATTATAATGAGTAATACACTATTGTAATACAATGTTGTGGTTTCTAGATGCTTTAGTTATTGATAAATAGTGCTTTAATATGTTGTTACAGAAAGAGCGTTTTCGCAATGCAACTCATTAGCATGTAACTTATTTCAAGTTCACTTGTGTATTTGCACCATTTTGTGTAGATGCAAGTGAAGTTACACTCTAAAAAATGCTGGGTTAAAAACAACCCAAGTTGGGTTGAAAATGGACAAACCCAGCAATTCAGTTGTTTTAACCCAATGATTGGGTTAAATGTTTGCCCAACCTGCTGGGTAGTTTTATTTAACTCAACTATTGTTTAAAAATTACTGTATTATTTGCTTAAAATGAACCCAAAGTTTGTTGGAAATTAACATTTATAAATATGTTTAATATGTTAATTTTAAGCCAGCCATACAGTAATTTTTAAACAATAGTTGAGTTAAATAAAACTGCCCAGCAGGTTGGGCAAACATTTAACCCAACTTCTGGGTTTGTCCATTTTGGGTTGTTTGTAACCCAGCATTTTTTAGTGTGTACGTATATGTTGTGTATACCATTAAAGTTTGCGGTCAGTATCAAATAAATGCAGCCTTAGTGGGCATAAGAGACTTCTTTAAAAAACATTTAAAAAAATCTTACCTACCCCAACTTTTTGAACGGTAGTGTGTGTCTGATTAATCTCATATCTGTATAGGATGGATTTGGGTGAATTAATTAACTTGATAGCAAAACGCTTCATTTTACTGGTGTTTATTCGCTGTTAAAGGGATAGTTCACCAAAAAATGAAAATTCTGTCATCATTTACTCACCCTCAAGTTATTCCAAACCTGTATGAGTTTCTTTCTTCTGCTGAACACAAAAGAAGATATTTTAAAGAAGGTCGTTTGAAGGGCAGTTGATGGGCCCCATTGATTATCTTTTTTTGTGTTCAGCAGAAGAAAGAAACTCATACAGGTTTGGAACAACTTGAGGATGAGTAAATGATGACAGAATTTTCAATTTTGGGTGAACTATCCTTTTAAACTTCAGCTGAGGTGGGTTAATTCCTGACAATATTGTCTATTATTGGATTATTTTAAACAGTCATATATTCCTTTGTGGTTTTTCTTTTTCAAAAAAACAAAAAAAAAACATTAATGCAGTGTTACTATCGTGTTGTATCATTTTTCTCCAATCCTATTTCTTGTAACAGTAAAAATTGTTTAAAGTCAATTTTATCCTTTAAAACCAATTTTATCTTTGACCACCAAAATTACATTTTTTTAAAAAAAAAATCCCTGTGAAAAAAAAATTTATTGATGCCTTAAAATAGCTGGAATGTAACTCTACACCCTTGCCTTATTGAGTGTACACGGATTCATGAATATGCAAATTAGTCCCCGCCTCCACTCAATCACATTAGCTCAGTCAACTTTACCGTAGTAAATGCTGCACAATGGCAAGTGGAAATATTGGATAAATTCAGCCATATATGTTTGAACCAGAAACTGATTCAGAAGAAGAAAAAGTGGAAGAGTAAATTATACAGGCTTGTCTACAATTCAATGTATCAGAATGGTAATGCGTTTTATCTATCGCTCTCTACAACATCGGATACATAACGGTGATTGATATGATTAGCCTTTTGCTTGACTGCGTTATCAAACAACTAATAATATGTTGCTAATGTTACACAAACCATGTTCCCGTTTGCCATCTCAGAGTCAGACAGCTGCCTTCTAAAAATCAGCATTCTTAGAAATGCTTTGAACTACTTAGAACATCAGTGGAGGAAGGCATATAGTTCATCATAACATCGTAATATACATCATATACATAATTCACCCGCTATATTGCGAAATGTACCTGATTTTTCATATCAACAGAAAATTATACCAGGATAACCTGGATTCTCTCAAGACCCCCCTGCTTCAGAGCATAGTTAATGATATGCTAAAGCCCGCCTGCATGTTGATGTGATTGGTTACAACATATTTGTGACATAGAGAACAAAGGCGATTTCAAACCGTGTTTTTGAGATTGTCTTTGGATCACTGCCATTTTAAGGAGAAAATCCTCAGCAATGGTGCTGACTGATGAATTTGCACATGGTTTGTCTTAAAAGCACCACATAGACATAAACAGCATTAAAAACTTGATTTTCACCACAGGGGGTCTTTAAATATTGTCACATTTCTCGTCTCACCTTCGATAACGTTATGAAATGAAAAAACCCTTGTTTAACATTTTTTCTTAGTAAATTTATTGATGAGAAGACTCTCAGCTTTATCATTTTGAAGAGAAATATTCTGTAAGCTGGTGTATGTGAGCCGAAGAAAGGGAAAGCAGTTTTTATCAAGCACAGATAAACAGTGATTCGCCCGGGGCGGCCCACCGTTCCACACATGCTCATGGATATGATAGCCGTGGTGGTGGAATTTAGCAGCCGCATCTGTCACAGCTTTGACTAAGAGTGATTACGCTTGCGTATCGCTTTGCATGTGTGATCGCAGCAGTGTGTGTGATGGCAAAGGCAAGACGTTTGTTGATCAAGATTTGGTTATGGGTGGTTAGCTGCGCTCCTGACTATTGACAGATGTAGACGGACCAGATTTTGGAGGGTGAGGCAAAGATGGTTGTTGTATGTGTGTAAAGATTAGTGTAAATCAAGCATGGCTGTCTGTGCATGCTGTTGCAGACGTGCTGACAGCACTCACAGGTGGATCTTCACATCTTTTCACGTCCAATCCCTACATTCCTACCGCCCCTCTCAATTAAACAGCCCTCCCTCCTCCTACCCATCCTGCACCACACCAGGCTCCGTGCTTCAGGTATCCAGCATCTGTCAGCACCTGACTGGAGGGATCAGGCTGCCCTATCAAGGGGTGTTCTGGAATGAGGAAGCAGGATGCTTTGTAAATTCCTTCACTGTCATCAATAATATTAGGTATTGATTTCACTTTTTTTCATGCTCTTGTGCCAAGATGTTTTCAGGTGTCCACTAGGTGTAATGCTCAATTGAAAGGTGCAGGTTTAAAAAACAAAAAAAAACGGGATTAAAAGCGAAAGGGGTGTGTCGTTAAACGCCGTCGCCGGAAAATGCAAACACACCCCTCATCTGTACTGGATTGTCAGGCTCAAGTGGACAAGTGATGATAACTGGTTTCAGTGGATCAGTGTGAAGTCAGTTGAGCCTGCCAAGTCCATGCCGGAGAGAGCAACATACTGCGCTTTGAACATCCCGTTGCGTTGCTGCCAAAAGTCGATCACACTTAGCTTTTTAATTGGCCGCCGTGTATTGCAACCAAGTGTGCTGTGAGTCATTGAATTGCTTCCAAAAATTATCAAGGTTAAAGGGTTAGTTCACCCAAAAATGAAAATAATGTCATTTATTACTCACCCTCGTGCCGTTTTACACCCGTAAGACCTTCGTTCATCTTCGGAACGCAAATTATTTTTGTTGAAATCCGAGGGCTCAGTTAGGCGTGCATAGCCAGCAATGACATTTCCTCTCTCAAGATCCATAAATGTACTAAAAACATATTTAAATCAGTTCATGTGAGTACAGTGGTTCAATATTAATATTATAAAGCGACGAGAATATTTTTGGTGCGCCAAAAAAACAAAATAACGACTTATATAGTGATGGCCAATTTCAAAACGCTGCTTCAGTAAGCTTCGGAGCGTTATGAATCAGCGTGTCGAATCATGATTCGGATCGCGTGTCAAACCCCAAACTGCTGAAATCACGTGACTTTGGCACTCCAAACTGCTGATTCGACACAGAAGATTCATAACGCTCCGAAGCTTCATGAAGCAGCGTTTTGAAATCGGCCATCACTATATAAGTCGTTATTTTGTTTTTTTGGTGCACCAAAAATATTCTCGTCGCTTTATAATATTAATATTGAACCACTGTACTCACATGAACTGATTTAAATATGTTTTTAGTACATTTATGGACCTTGAGAGAGGAAATGTCATTGCTGGCTATGCAGGCCTCACTGAGCCATCGGATTTCAACAAAAAGATCTTAATTTGCGTTCCGAAGATTAACGAAGGTCTTACGGGTGTGGAACGGCATGAGGGTGAGTAATTAATGACACTATTTTCATTTGTGGGTGAACTAACCCTTTAACTTATTTTTTTAACAAAGTGCCGCAGGAATTGCGTGTTTTTGTAGGCCAAGCTGGAAGTTAGCATCACCCTGGTTCCTTCGACAAAAAGCTGATAGGATTTCTTTGAATTGTGGATAATAAACAAAATGTTGACCAACAAATTTTAAAGACCCCTTGTAGTCAATAATTTTATCCCTTAAAACTCATCTTTGACCACGAAAATGACATATTTAAAAAAAAATTCCTGTGAAAAAAAAAAAAAAAAAAAAAAAAAATCTTCATGCCTTAAAATAGCTTGAATGTAACTCTTACTTCACTATATGCGGATCTATGAATATTCTAGTTAGCTCTGCCTCCACTCACTTGCACGAGCTCAGAGATCCACTCGGTCAACTTACTGAGGTAAACGCTGCGCAATGGTATCGCTTTTTACAACGTCTGACTCATAACGGCATAACGGTAATTAATATGATTGTCCTTTTGCTTGACTACATTATCAAACAGCTAATAATGTGTTGCTAATGTTACATGATTCCCTTGCTTCAGATCGGTCATAGTTAATGATATGCTAAAGCCTGCCGGCACATTGACGTGATTGGTTACAAGGTAGTTTGTGATGTTCAAGTTTGTGGCGTTTTTGAAACTGTCTTTAGATCACTGCAGTTTTAAAGACAAAATACTCAGCAATGGTGTTGACTTGTGAATTTGCACATGGTTTGTCTTAAAGCATATCAAAAACACCACATAGACATATGAACAATATAAAAAAAAAATTGATTTTCAATTGCCAGAATTAAAAGCAAAAGTTAGGCTATAAAGTACCACACCATGTTTGCATGACTTCTGACAACTCTTTCAGTCTTTATTTAAAATCTACAAGTTGGAAAGTTTGAGATGGAATAGTTTGCAAGAGCCCGAGTATAAACACAACGGGGCTGTGAAAGCGGACTAGTGAGTAGATGAGTTTTACTTCTCAGCTTGATGACGTTTAATGTCCCTGATAATCTCTGAAGTCCCATTTAGCCACTTGTTAGTCTTTTTCAAGACGCATTAAACATTGTAAACCATTGACTTTTGGATGATGGAACTAGAAGTGCAAAAATGCTATTTCATTTCTCGGCTTTAGGACTTATCCCTGTGGCACTCTATTGGTCTTGATGTAGTATAACCAAGTAAATGTGTTATCGTTCCGTCCACCATTGGGCCTAAGGCAAGTTTTGAGGTTTGTTTTTGGTTAATCGTCGACAGGACAAGCATATGTGTGTACGTTGCGTGCATAGATGACCGTTTCCTATGTATCCCCCATCAGGAATCAATAGTCCTAGAGAGAAATGAAGGATAGTTCATAAAGACTGACCTCTTTGAAGTCTGCAAGTTCATTGTAGACGATCTGAACCCATGGAGAATGGATTCCATAAATGAAAGCTAATGATATGACAGTTCTCAGACTCTAAAGGCTGTGTTTGATATGAATGCTTCCATATTGCATTTGAATGAGATTGAATATGGGGTAGACACACCATTTAAATCATGCATTCGTGTGAAAAAACGATAGCCAGACGTGCTAATTTAGCAAGACTTTTGGATTAAACAAAAGAAACCATAATGTATAATCTCTGAACTTCTGTTTTTAAACTCCCTGGAATAGTGAAAGTTATAGGAAAATTCAGTTCATTCAATTATTTTTCCAAAACGAAAGTGTGGCAATCTGTAAATCATGGTTTTCTAATGGTTATTTCATGATACAGGCCTCGCGGCTCACTTTATAAACACCCATTTACCTTTTTTATCGCTTTGCTGTGACCTCTTAATTAAATTAATGTATTTTCCTGACACAAACTATGGGAAGCATAACAAACACAGATAGACACATTAACCCATCATTATCAACTCTGTAATATAGACCAGATGGGCGTTTAGTTCAGGCATACCAACCTCGGCTCGGAGCGATTCATCTTTCTCCCCCGTCCCTCTTGGCCGCAGCACGCAAACCCATCTCTCCCTTTCCCTTTGTGGGAAAGTTTCTGCTCGCAGGTGACATCATTACCGTGCTCCAGAATTTTGATTTGGACTATAATGTGAGTTGATTTCACATATGAACAAAAGTAATGCTAGAGTCTTGTTTTTGCTTCTCTGTTAAAGAATAATCTTAGGGACAGGTTTTCCCGGTGCATTCTTCTATCCGCTTGGGTCAGGAATACCTGACTGGCTTATATCTTCCACATGCAGGAGTGACTGGCTCTGATTTTCCAGGCAGAAACAGGAGCACGCCGACAAATTCTTCACTGTCTTCTCCCGCATGAGAGCCATTAGTCTCTCTGGACACTGCTTATGAAGTCAATTTTACGCTGTCCAGTTCGATTCCAGCTTCGGGACCAGATGCCTCCCGTGGAGAGACGGCGCGTACGCTCGCGCACACACACGCTTAGCACACGTGTACGCTTTTCTCCAGGAAATACCTTGAGCGTCCTCAGAGGAGAGGGGCCGCAGATAATGAGCTCTCGGTAATACTTTATAATACGTCACATTGTTGCCCATTACCGAGATTTATCTGGTCTCCTGGCCACCGTAGATCACAGAGAGCAAGGGAAGGTAATCTTTAGCCAGTATTTGCTTCCCTTGCACTGTTGACCAGACCTTTCAATGCAAATGTAATTCACCAGAGACTGTTAAAACAACAAGGCCTTCACAAACAAAGATTTCAGCGAAAACAGTCCTTGCACGGTGACAAAGGTAACTCAACCCACCTCTAACGCCTCATGCTCCAATCCAAATAGTCATGCGCGTAGCATTTTGCTCGTGCTTGAATGTTTTACGGCCGATGATTGAGGCGCTGGAGTCGCTCACGAATTTCCTCTGCCAGGTTCAACAGCTATTTAGCCGTTCATTTGTGGCTCAATCAACAGATCAGCCGAAGGTGGCTGGTGGGGAATTGCTCTCGCTCTCTGCCCCGTTCTTTTTGCTCTCGCTCAGGTCATTAAACAACAAGCTCATTTGTTTCTGGTAAATAGTTTATGCGTCGTGCATTTAAACGATAATCCGTTCTAGCCGCCTGAGACGAATAAGCGCGTATGGTGACAATTAGCGAGATTCATTTCGCATCTGATATTCAATTCACTTGCCATCGTGATGAAATCGTAGGGACTCCATCGGGGCCGTTTGTTAATTAAAGTCTTGCATTTGTCTATTGCGGCTCATTTGGATTAATGTCTGACTTGTGTTCCCTTACAGATGCACGACTCCGTTCAGATGACCAATCCTGGGGTCTCCCAGCTGCGTATCCGTGCAGACGGCAAGATCCTAGCAACGGCGGGGTGGGACAACAACATCAGAGTGTTTGGCTTGAAGAAACTGAAGCCACTGGCTGTTCTGCAACATCATACTGACATGGTGAATAGTGTGGCCTTCTCAGACCATCAGGACCCCCCACAGAGACTTTTGGCCGCAGGGTCCAAGGACCAGCGGATCAGTGTGTGGTCTATATATAGCGAAAGTTGAGTTTGAAAGACAGAGGCCCACTTTACCGTTTCCTTCAAACTGATTGTCGTAAATTACCCTGACTTTATTTACATACTTGAACATGGTGCTAATATATTTTTCTTTGAATGGACGCGTCTAAATTAGTGGCTGACTGCCATTCGGAGGCGGAGCTCCAACATCATCACATTTAGCAAGAGGTCGCCGTTATTGACGCGTCCAACCGAATGAGTTCCCATTGGTAAAATGCTCAAGCAAAAGCAGCTAATATAAACACACTCCATCACCGTGTTTTGTTGCAGTTTGCCACAATGGCCAATAGTTATTTAAACTCGTTTTATTGTTAAAGGCAGAGCTTAAACCGTCCGCTCCGATCTGTTTGCTTTACCCCAGGCTGATGTGCTTCAGTAGGTGTATTTGCTCTTGAAGTCGCACCTGAGCGGCAAAGTAATCCAGCGCTGTTTTTCTAAATCTGCCTCCGAGTTTAAGATTGCCCTCTGGACTGACCTGCATACATCACACAGGGTTAATCACAAGGGCTCAGGCTTCGCGGACAGGCCTGTTTGTTAGAAAGATTCATTGAGCAAGTTTCAGTTCATTCTTCCTTTAAGCTCATGAGCTGATGAAGGCGGCTCTATTTTCAGCCTTAAGACAAGGCTGACCTCTGTGTTCGGATGTGGCTAAAAGACAAACTAGTTATTTTTGTATTTATTGCTTTTGCTCTGCGAAAACTGGACAGCTCACTCACCAGAGTAGTTTGTACTTTTTGTTTTCTTTTTCTTTTCTACTTTTTTTGAGGTAACACATTAGGAAAACTGATACCTAGTATTGTTTACACTATTTGTAAATGAGGTTCTTAAAGGTATAGTTCACCCAAAAATGAAAATTCCGTCATCATTTACTCACCCTCAAGCTACTTTCTTCTGCTGAACACATAAGAAGATATTTTGAAGATTGTCAGTAACCAAACAGATGATGGACCCCATTAACTTCCATAGTTTTTTTTTTTTTTTTTTTTCCCATACTATGGAAGTCAATGGGTTCCATCAACTGTTTGATTATTTTCATTTTTAGGTGAACTATCCCTTTAAGTAGGCGTAAATTCCAATCAACCAAAGTATAACTGAGAGCCAGTTCTTATTCAGAACCAGTTCCAAAATCACTTTTGGTTCTGTTACCAATTTTCAAATGAATGACTCTTATGAGCTGATTCTTTTTGGTGAATCAACTAGAACAGCATGACCAGCGTAGTTTGATTCCCTAATGAACGACTCTTTTTTTTTAATTTTTTTTTTTATGATTTGCTGTGAAAAGTCATTAAAAAGTTTTTGGGTTTTTTTGTAAAAAACCTTTTTCAAGAACTATATTTCTTAAGTGGTTTCTGATTTGTTACATCTGTTTTGTTGAAATCTGAAGTTATTACATTACTTGGAAAATATGGCTATACTGAAGAAAGTAAATGATATAAATATTGCATTACTTCCAAATGTTTCTTCCTCAAAAGAACGAATGAAAAGAATCATTAATGGAGCAGTTAAACAACTTGAATCATGACTTGGAACCAGAGTCAATACAATCCTTACAATTCCCATCTCTATTCTTAAGTGTTCTTCAGTGAATAACTTAAAAAAGATTCAAACAAAAACTGTTGGTTTTCATATTAAGGCAATAAACATGATATTTGGTAACTCAACCTGATTATTTAAAACAGACATGAATATTAGTTGACGAACATGCACAGAGTTTGAAAGTGGATATTTTTGTCAGTGTATGCGGTAATAATAGCCGTCCATGGTACTAAGCTAAGTGGGATTTCATGCGTCTCAGAGCGATGGTGGTGGAACTTCAAACGGCCCACAGCCGTTCTGCCCCATAAAGCACGTGTCTCTAGGGACGTACCCAGACTGGAATATCTCATCAGACGGTACAGGAAGCTCGGGAAACTTGGAGGCCATCCTTTTAAAGGAAAAACAACAGCGGGCGAGTCGCCGGCCGGAGAGGAAGACAAAACAGTTCATTTCACAGTCCGCCTGGTCATTAGCCTTCTCCTTGTCATCTGTGGACCCTCACGTACCTCTGTCCATGACCTCTGTAGAGCTCGTCCGATTGGTAATCACTTCCTACTTTTGTAGACTTGGTGGGGGGGCACAACAAAGCCATGCCAGGGGTCCCTTCCATCCGTTCTGTGAATAAGCACATACGCGTCTATTGCTGGAGATTTCAGCTTATACCTCCCAAGTCAATAATAGATCACTTAAGCAGTCAGTATAAGCAGAACCTCGACACGGGCCACTGACAAAAACCTGCGGCTCACTGAACAACAGACGCACGCCTGTCTATAGCACAAGGGGTCAGAGGTCACCTGACCATTCTACGCCAGCTTAAACAAACTCATAGTCCCCCACAACAGACTCAACTACATGGCATGTTTTGCTGGTTTAAAGATACTCTGGGTTCTTACGGTAAGACTGGATGAATAGATGTTAGTTTTTGGAAACAAACAATAATCCCAGGTAATCACAGTCTGAGGAAATGACCCTTTGAATGAGAGAAACTCAACACTGGTTGTGTTATAGTAAATTATTTATATGTTGGCAAGCTCAGTCGGAATGAAACGATTTCTGTTGTCTGAGATAAGCACGCGGTGATTTGTTTTTATATGCAGCGTTGACAAATGGAACACAAATTCACTGAAAAAAAAAAAACGCGGGAAAATGTGAAACACGTGCATGGCTGTAGGTAAACATCTTTGCAGGGTTGGTCCACCTTAATTTTTTTTTTTTTTTTTGAAGAGCTGACTTTGGATGTGCCAAGCGAGAGAAATGTACACAAAAGATAGGCTTGTCACAACAGATGTTCCAGATGCGACCCTGTGTCAGATGATTACCAGTTCTTTTTTTCTTTTAGCCATATAGTATGTTGTTTTACTGAGCCTTTAGTTAGCTGCCTGGTAAGAAATGTCCATGTGCGGTGAGTTAGACCCTTTCAGGCTTTCAGCATGGACTAATATATAAAACAACATTTATACAATAAAATGTATTTTAAAATGTGGTTAGCCTAATGTTTCTACTAATGTTTCTAATTTGTTGATTTATTGACTCTCTCTGTACACAAAAGATAGATTTCGACAATCTATACAACTGCATGATGAATCCAGAACATGGCAGAAGACAGAAAGGTACAGTTAAATGAGAAACTGGGTCAACATTCATTTGGCATAATGCAATATTGTTCGTTACTGTTGTTCATTGAGAAATGAAAACATGTTTTATTTTATGCTCTGGGTGGCTGAGCTCCTTGTGCCAGAAAAGGTTACAAACCTTAAAGGTGGATTATAGGCGATTTTTATATTGATTTCTGTTTTCATATATTGTTTTTTTAAGCAGGCGTCACCTCTGTAATACTGTCTCCGCGCGTTTGAGATCGATAATAAGATATAATTCGATAATGCTATCGAAGTTAAGAGCATAAAAGGCTAAATAGGCCTAAATTTTATTTTTTACGTATGGCTTTTACTTCATTTAATTTGTCTTTGCACGGAAATAGCCTACTATTACTTCAGTTTGAGAATAATAGGCCTAATGAAAAATAATAATAAAATAATCTCAGATATTATCCAATTAATTAAGGTAGGCCTATTGGATTTAAGTTAACATTTTTGTAAATTAAGATTTTTGAATTTTAAATTGTCCATTTGTACAAACGCACTGCTATATAATCATTACGTTAACACGTTTCTTTTTAAAGGAATTATAGTCGGATCTAATTTAACTTGAATACAATTTTTTACCTTTTTAAATAGCAACTGTTGACTTTGTAGCATTAAAATGCCGAGCCCGTGTGTTGTACACATAATTACTCAGGTGTGTGTGTGTGTGTGTGTGTGTGTTTGTGTGTTTTTCGAAGCGCAAGTATTTCCTCTGGATCAAACGCTGTTTCCCTGCTGAACTTCTCACGCATCATGTTTGAACTTCAAAGACGGATACAATTTTCGTTGCATTTCGGCCCATAAATAATGAGCATTTTTAGAAGCGGTCATTGTTGGAAACAGCCGTCAGTCGTCATTCATGGATGCAGGTACACAGGCTGCGCGACCGTGGGCCCCAGTCGGCCCCTCTCATCAAGGCGAAGCGCTACCAGAGAAAACACAGATGGGTAGACCCCTGACGGAAGAGCCATGGGTCCGGGTGTCCCGGTCTTCCTGATGGGCCAAACTCATTACCTGTAGCCGGGAACAGGCTCACGCGAAGGGAGGCCCAATCCTCCAAACGGGCTCTTCCGGCCCCAAATGTACTAGGGAAATAACATGTGCGCTTCACTTCACAATGTACGGATTGCTAAAAGATTTAATGACAAATTAGTAGGCTATCAATATATGAAGCTATACTATCGCGTTTGTTGTAAAATTAAATATTAATTAATATAGGCCTTTTAATTTTTTTTTTTTTTTTTCAAATAATAGCCTATCTACAAACAATTATCTTAAAATATATTTTATATTTATTCATTAGTTTGTAAAAATGAATAGAGAATCAGCAGAACATTAGCCTACATTCTCAATGTTTAATTCAAAGGCTACATATATATAGCATAATGTAGATAGTAGGCCAGCCTATAATTCGGCCAGAAAAATAAATATTGTTATAATGACATTAAGAATACTTTTTGGCAACATTTAGCGTGCATAAAAAGCGTAAAAATAATGCCATTCTAGTTCGTGTTTAATGTTTTTTATTGCCCTTGTTTTTCTTAATTCAGTTTTAACGCAGAACAATTTGAAATGTCCCCATTAGGCCTACGTAGGCTATCGCTGGTCCCAGTGTGCATCGAGTTGTTACCACAAACAAAAAATTATACGACCAATTAGTCGTCGCTCAAATGGCTGGAAACATTGTTTAACCTTTGATACTTCAGAAAGTCGTTAGCTGTCAGAGGTCAAATGGTGTGCAAGCGTTTCTTTCCTCTACCATGGGATTACCTAAATCACTGTGTACAGAGAAACAGTAGATATACTGCCAAGCGCAGTTTAATGTATTAGGCTAATCTATTTCCATAACGGTTCACTTTAATTCACAGTGTTCATGTTACAGTGGAATTACATAAATACTATATCCTACTTATTTTGTGCATTTCTTTTCGTAAATACACTGTTAGTATTAAGTCTTCTTGTTATTCATTTTAAGTATGTGTAACATGGACGCTGTTTTTCTTTCCAGCTCGTTTTTAATATATATATTCATTAAGTGGCCTGCCTGTGAGTCTAGGCGAATTTGCATATTGACTTCAGCCATGGCTTTATGATTAAAGCAAACCTTTAAAGTATAAACATTTTAAGTAATAAATATTAAAATTTAGCAGTATTTTACCATTTCTTTGTCATCAAGTCTGATAAATATTTTACTTTTAATAAAATATTTTTTTTACTGTCACAGGAGATACATATTCTCGTTCTGAGGTTGAAATAGGCCCAAACTAACAATATCACAATTCTCTATTTGATAATGCATCAATAATTTCTTTCCAAATGAAACATGTTTGGAGTTCTGAGGAGAATAAAAGCAAGGATTTGCATTTCCTCCAAGTAAGGAAAGAATTAGATTTGCAAATGCCAATGGAATATGTTTAAAGGTAAAATATTTAATGTTTATTTTACAAGTTCAGCACAGTCATTCAGTTCATTTATTTATTTGAATTGCTGTACGTCAGTGCCACGTTACAAGCTTCACGGACCTGCTAAAGGTGGTCTAGCATTTTCAAAAAAACAATTCATTCTCAACCAGGAAAAAAAAAAATCATTTCAGGGCATTTCAGCACCTTCAAAACAGCGCAACATGCAAATATTCCATCTATAGAAGCTCGATGGCTCAAGGGTAATATATAATTTATGGCTTTTTAAAAGCAAAAACAAAAAGTGCATCCAACACAAAAGTTCAGTTCCAGTCCGTGATAATGCATTACAAGTCTTTGTCCTCCTCATTACTCCAAACACTGCAGTTTCCAGGTGCACTGCTATTGTTCTGATTCTGAGTCCGTCCAGAGCTAATGTTGAGCTCATCCTTATGCTCCACAAGGACATTTGTGACATTTCTCCCTTCAATAAATATGGCAGCTTCTCTTTCCATCTGTTAGAAGCCACTGCAAAAGATGTGCCCAACTCAAAACTCAACATGTTTTGTGAATCTGGGACACAAAGGTATGTGTGTGGGTTTTTTCCCACATAATGTTTTGTCCCATGTGGCTCTCAATTGGGTTCCGATTGAGTCATTATCTGGGTCCATAGTCGTAATTAGTCGGCGCGCTTGTTGCAGAGTACATGTTGGCTGTGGCTGGGTTCATGTGGGGGTGGTAACCGTGGCCTCTAATGCTCGGTGAGGGATACGGGGACGGCCTGGTTTTGGCTCCCAAATAGTGTTCATAACTGGTGGGATACTTGTACGGATGATGGTGCAGGGTGTCGGGTGGTTGGGGGTGTCCGTCGAGGCGTAGTTCGTGGGGTGGGCTGCGCGGGCCGGCTGTGAGGGGCACGGCGTGTAGGCCGCCGAGGACTGGAAGGGCAGGGCTGAGGACTCGGGACATCAGCTGGTGAGCAGGGTCGGAATGGAGGGGAGTGCCGCTGGGGTCACGGTCGTATTCTCGCCTGCTGTCCTCTGTGTTCGGGACAGAAAAAGAAAAAGTGTAAGCTGTGAGATTTCATAATATGATATCGTATAAGATATATAACCAGGTGCAAGTCATATTTTTAGGATTATTTTGCACAATCACACTGCACTCTTATAAACAAAGATTTCAAAAAGAGGTTTTTGTACACTTTAAAATAATGCCGGGTTAAAAACAACCCAAGTTGGGTTAAATATAGACAAACCCAGCGGTTGGGTTAAATGTTTGCCCAATGTGCTAGGCAGTTTTATTTAACCCACTATTGTTTAAAAATGACTATACGGCTGGCTTAAAATGAACCCAAAAAAAGGTTGGAAATTAAAAAAATCAGACACATAATTGCTAAAAAAAAATGGTTATTTTAAGAACTGTTCACAGAAAGGTTTATTGGAGAATCTAAAATGGTTTTTCCATTACATTGCTACATTAAAAAATGCTGGGTTAAATATGGACAAACCCGTTTGGGTTAAATAATAATAAAATAATAAACATTTTTTAAATTGCTTATTAATAAATGTTTACCTTTTGATTATTATTGTTGCCTCTAATAATTATATCTGATTTTTAATTTCCAACCTATTTTGGGTTTATTTTTAGCCAGCCATATAGTAACTTTAAAACAATAGTTGGGTTAAATAAAACTGCCCAGCACATTGGGCAAACATTTAACCCAACTGTTGGGTTGTTTTTAACCAAGCATTTTTTTTGAGTGTAGGAGGTCCAGACAATAAACGGAAAAGCGGTGTAATTTAGTTTGTTTGTGGATGGATTACACTGCTGGGTTGTTTCAACCCATGTTTGGGTCAAATATGGACAAACCCAACCATTGGTTTAAATATTTAAAATGAAAATTTTAAACCCAACGGTTGGGTTTGTCCATATTTGACCCAATCATGGGTTGAAACAACCCAGAGTGTATGGATTTAGATGTGTAATTGGCACCATTTGTCCATTCGTCATAGAAATTGTGCAATGGCAAAGTTCCTTAGACATTAAAGTTTCTTCATGGAACCATTGATGCCAATAACGAAACCTGTATTTTTAAGAGTGTGTTTGTGTATAGATGCAGAGTTTTGAATGGTTCTTTACAAATGTAGGAAGCCCAGACAATGAGTTCAGGGACCTGAACTGGAGTGAAAAGCTGTGTAATTTAGTTCGTTTGTGAAACGAGATGTGCTGAGGTTGATTGGCAGGATAAGTCATATATGTCATTCAGCCAAAGAGGTAAATTCTCACAGGAAATCATTTTACACAGAGCGTAGGACCGAAAAAGTCTCAGTCTGAGCATGTCCTCCAGGCATGCAGCTGTTCAAACTTTTGTGTATTGAAATTTGCAGTGCTCAACTAGACAAATGTAACTCTTTTGCGCAGTGGAACGTAGATGCTAAGAGACCAAACAGACCTGAGCCATTACTCGACTGAAAATCCTAACTGCCTTTATTTGGGGCTGTTGCTCATTTCTAGCGATTTGGCGTTTACACGATAATCACAGCTGAATACGGTTTAATGTTTACGCATGTGAGTGTACATTCCTGTACGGACTGTTTGATCAGTAATGGACTTAAATGTGTAATAGGCACACAATATTATCCATACAGCAAATGTGACCATTTGTCTTGTCATATTTTAGAAATGTTCATTTGTAAATTCAGGAATATTGTTTTAAAACATTTTTTTCGTGCTAAATGAGATTTCGTTAGCCGTGTTTTATATACAGACCTTTCTCTGTGCCGTTCTGCTGCGGGGGAGAGGACATGGGGTTCCTGGTTCGAGCAAACGCACTCATGATTTGCAGAGAGCCCGGCCTGTGATTCCGGGGCCTGGAAAAGCAGGCAAGATAGAATCAGTGACATGTTCTGGAATGCATTGTTTTGTAGTATGAATGAGTGGTATGTCAAATGGTATTCTAGCAGAAATATAATTGTCATTCAGAGCCATAAATCATAGTCTTTCAACTTATTTATTTTAGCATATGTAGGCCCTATATATAGAATTTTAAAGAGAATATTAAAATGTAACAGTAAAAACCTGTTAATTGGTTAACTAAGTTACTTTCATAGAAATATATGTATATATTAGAACAGGATTTTTTTCATACTGTAAAAATTATATTATTATATATTATATTTAACAAGGCAATACACTCTTAAAAATAAAGGTTAGTTGTAGAACCTTTATTTTTAAGAGTGTACATGTTCATGACTATTTTAACGTTTAAGTTAGCAAAAAAATGTAGCGTAATGCATATTTGTATGTTCTATAGCCATTAATGTGCATTTAATTGTTCAATATAAAAATCAAATGTCCTTCTAATATTTTTAATACATTTATCTTAGTTGAGCAGCAGCCCAAAAAAAAAAAAAAAAAAGAAAGAAAAGAAAAACTCACCAGTCCTCCGGATCACAGTCTCTGAAGCCCTTGGCAAACGGATTGCTGGCGATTTTCAGCTGTGTTATCTGAGAGGAAGAGAGTGAAAACGTGAATAATATGGCGTTGCTAAATGAACAAATTCGGGTATTGACCTCCAATATTGTTCATTTTGTTTTTATTCGGACAATGAAATTGTTTATACTGATAATCATTTCTCAAAGTCCAATCCAGAGCTTGTGTTATTATAAGGCGTTTTTTAAATTGTAAACTCATTTTTCTGCCACGTAACGCTCCAATTAATCGCGTATACAACAATGTTAATGTATGTGCGCTATTACTGAAAGGGCGTAGACACTCGACGATTGTATTTATATTAACAATAACACATTTCAACATTTATTTGGACACAGACTGAAAACTATTTATGTTAAATATGAACGCGCGAGGTAATGCCTCATGGCTGTGGAAAAGCGCTGTGAAGAAGATGTGTGCGTGATTTTCCGGAATGAGTTGAAAAACAAATGTAAAGCCCGCGGTGAGAGTTGGAGATCAAGAGGTCAAACTGATAGAAGACAGAGCAGGAAAGACAGATGAAAAAAGAGAAGAAAAACACTGGACAGCTGCGCGAGAGCATCAGTGACACCGCAGTCTTTAAGTGTATCGTTTTAAATTTTATTTTAATTTTGCTTTTCATAAAGAGTATTTGTGTGTTCAAAGTAATTAGAACGGTGTGTTAATTATAGCCTAATAAATAAATGCGTATTGCTTTCAAAAGTAGCCTATATTGAAATCATATAAAAAGAGTAGTTTCTTTAAAAAAAAAAAACTCGGTTCTAAAAATATTCTCACGATACTCGGAATTTTTTTTTTTTTTTTTTTTTAATAGGATCGTGATTTAGGAAACCGCCATGATTCACAAACAATAAATAGCCTAGATATACATGCAAATAAGTAGGCTACATTAGCACTTCTCCGTAAAATAGACTACTAGTGTGTTTAATTCTGTGATTACTGTAATATTACAACCAGTTTGTAGCCTATATGTGACAACAGGAAGGTCTTTCTAAAAAGCAGTAATTAGTGTCAGAGATGAGCACTTACTCTGTGGTTTTGATACGCTGTGACGGCGGTAAATCTGGTCTCCTCAAAAACAAATGTCTTGTAATTTTCCTCGGCGTATTTCTCACTGTCTTTCCTAGGATCCACGTAGACCACATGGAATCTGGGCTGGTATCTGTGCATTGAGTTCAGTATGATCTGCAAGAGCAATAAATATAATTTAACACGATTAAAAAAGTAGAAATCAGGCACGCTGTCATCGCTTCGTTTGAGGCGAATTATGTGTCGCGCTTTACAAGTAGATATAAACTTATTATTTGGAAAATGTATGGTACTTTACATTAATACATTTATTTTAAAAAAATAAATAAAAATAATATTGAATTAAATTTTAAATGTGAAAAAGTAAGAAGCAACCAAAAGTCTAAATAAACATTGACAATTAATGTATGATAGCTAGCTATGCGTTTCCCATGCTAATTTGTGTTTACGCCGTTAATGAGACAATATAGGCATAATTAACGTCCAGAGTCATAAATAGGCCTACACTAATTATTTCCTACTAATTATTTAGTGTTATTAAATACTGCCTTCAAATGTGCAGATTTGTCCAACGCTATATTTACTCCTCTCAATCTTCCACTGGTCTGTGCTGTTCTCAAATAAAAATGAAATATGACAAAAGCTGAATATCTCATAATTAAAGGCAATTTACAATAATAAACATTTATTTTTTAGGACTAAGTAACACATACATGTCCGTTGTCGTCCAGCAGATTGTTGGTTAGTTTTAGTTTATCGAAGGAAACGATCTGTTTCATCCACTGCGCTCCTTTAGCAGGTGAGTCGGGGTGATAGTGCACTCTTCCTGGAGTCGCTGGATCAGCCTTTCCCGCCACCAGCCACGATGAACTGTGGAAGGCATACCTTCAGTACAGAGAAGAAAGAGAATGAGTACTCCGTTTGCAACGTCAGACAGTTATGTTGTGCTCTTTATAATAATATTCTCTATAAATATGATTCATATGACATTATGCGGATTCAAGTAGTAGCCTAATAAAAATGTGATGTAACGTCGAAATATGTTTATTCGTTTTGATGCAGATAGTGGTGTATGAATAGTATGCGCCATAGTACGTAGGCTTATGACATACCTGTATCGTTTATCATCCACTGGTAGGAAATCCATCAGGAGCATGTAATCTGCCATTGGGTCCATTCCAAATATTTTGACTTGAAATGTAGGAAACATTCGTCTGGAGAGCAGAATGCAACCAGTTGGTTATACATTTACTACGTTTTCTATTAATGAAATCATTTTATATAAATCTTCCTCTAATTGGATCGTTGTGATGCCGCAATATTTTTGCTACCAATTTGGAATGTAACAATTATACATACATTCTTATACTGACTCCAAATCTGTTTTTAGCTGATATAGAATATTAGGTCTGTGTTACGCGCGCGAATTATCTCCAGCACACTTCGGACCTACTATGAAACATCGCAGTCTTTCCCTCTCCCTCTTTCACAAACACACACATAGGCCTGCGCACAAGGATGCATTCGTCGATTATGCAGAACAAACACATAAGAACGCATGCTGTGCTCAAATATGGGTCGATAAATACATTATTCTGAAACCACAAGCCCTTCTGTATGCAGCCTTCTGAAGCGCAGGCACACCACATGCTGCATACCAGTGAAAGTGATACTGGAATCATTGTTCAGTGAACGCGAGTGTCTTTTCATGGCGCTAGTTGTGGATAGGTGAAGCTAAAGTAGCTTTTAAAGTGCCTTCCCTTAGATTCAGTGTATAGTGAGCACCTTTGGAATGACAGATGACCTCGCGCGCGCACACACATAAGCGGACAACCAGGTAAAATATGTCTCACTATTAGTATGTCCTTCATCTTTCACTTTTATAGCCGCATCTTCCACCGTTTAGCATCGAGCATAACGCAGATCATTATGAATCAAAGCCGTGACTCTTCATAAGAGTCATCATTAATGCTGCTAACCTAACCCTCTTATGCCATATTGCAGATAATGTTTAGCCATGCATTTAATTAAGATCAATCTTAATACGCGTCTTTAGGCCATGAAGAAAAGCACATTGTTTTTACAGATTGAACCGGTACTTGTAGTCTTATTATTTGCTTTTAATTAATTATTTTTATTAATAAATTGAAGTTTCTTTAGTATATAGCTACTTAGCATGGTGACAGTTTGCATTTGAGATATTTGGATATTAACCTTAATGTATTATTTAATCAAACTTAGGCCCAGATTTTCTTTTTTTTTCTTCCTAAAATCATGCAGGTAAATAACTAATAGCTTTTACTTGTCTGTTTTGCTTACATTCAATATACAAGTAAAAAAAATCAACGTACTGAAATTGAAAAATTAAGCTGTCTTAATTTATTGAAATCAAATTGGTGCTAAAGTTACAGTGATAAGTTAGCTGAAGTGGTAAGTTAAATGCACTTTTTGCCCACTTTTAATTCAATCCGGCTTACTGATGAGAAAAAATAGCTGAAACTTTAAAAAGATTGAGTAAAAATATGGCAGAAATTGTGACAAGCTAAATGGATGCAAACAAAAAATTGATTTCGATTTAAAACATATGACTTTAAATCGAAAAATCTATTTCCAAAGATTTGTAATGTATAGTTTTCTTTTTCAGACGTGCAGCCATTCATCGATATAGGCCTGTATATTTAATTGGAAAGGATAATAAAGCTAAAGCTGATGCACCGTGAAAGAAAAAATGTTCTGTGCCGAATGTTTGAGCCATAAGGCAAATTAGACTGAAATATTACAGACCTTGGAAAAATGCACTTTTATGTGTAACGACATATGGGGTCTAGCTAATATTAATAGAGAGATTAGTGTTATCGCGATGTTTGGCTACCAATCAGAATAAAAGCCAATTTTTTTTACGATGCCTGCAATGTTTTATTCACCATTGACTGAACTGCTTTGAATTAAAAGTAGGCCACAGCAGCTGCAAGAAATTAACACTAAACTAGATGAACGGTCCGTGTAGTGGTCTAGTGACCTCATTGTCAGTATTTACGCAGATGCTTCTAAAATTATGTGTCGTTCAGCTCCCTTCTGCCACATGTGATTTTTATTTAAAAGATAATTTGCTGATAGAAACGTACCTTGGAGCATCAAAGTGTAACACTTCCTGACTGAGGCCTGGTAATATCCAAATACATGTGTGAATTTGTATGTGTGTGTACGCTCGCGCGCATTTATCTTAGTCATTTAGTGTATATATAGATATTCATTTAATCACGGTCTGTTTTGCACGAAGTAAATGCAAGCTAAAACTCGACGTTCACCTGAATAAACAGATCGGGCTGTACAAATAAGACACTATAGCTATGCATATTAATCGTGAAAGTCAGTCAGAAACCCTTTAGCACACAGGTGAGCTAAAAATGTACTGTATCTCATGCTATCTGTCTTATCGCTGTTTAAATACACACAATGGGCTGTTTACACTTCATTTTAAATGGCCATGATGATTGTGCTAAGCTAATGCACTGTTAAGGGTATTTATTCAGAATCGGACCTATTGAACTTTCTGACAATACGATGATAAATGTGTCTTTCCCGTGCGAGAAACAGATTTGAAATGAATTTGAAAATGGTTTATTAATCAATTACCAAACGATAATGTTTAACACGTCAGTAGTTCAAGTAGATTGATTATGAAGTTTAATTTACATTTCAAACAATTGAAATGGATATTTAATTGTAGCTATGTTAAACATTATACGTTTGTTAGTGTTAAATTAAAAATCACTACAAGTCTTTTGTAATTTCCTCCGCATGAATGTCGATAAATTGTATTAAAACAACAACTTGTTGTCAAATTATCTCAAAAAGGTTTAGTATAGAAACCTGTCAACTCACCTTCCAGCTTTTGTGACAATCATTTCAGTTCCAAGTTGATTAAATTCATCCCAGAGCGCCTTCATTTCCAACTGTACATTAATATTGGCTACTTTAGGGTTCTTTTTGACCAGCGTTTTGTTCGGCGTTGAGCTTGAAGACGACGAGGAGCAGTTGGACGTTCCGGTGTCTCCCTGTGCCGTGGCCTGTGCTGGGTTGGATCCGGAATAGTTGTAGCCGTGCTGGGCAGCCGGGCACGGCTCAAACTGGCTTTCATGATGGCTGTAGGGATCCCCAGGCGAAGGAGAGAGATGGTAACTCCCGGGCGTATTGAGACTGCTCAGGCTGCTGGTCGTGAAGGCTGCAACATCGCAAAAATGGGACAGCTGCGTCAGCCACGGGCTTGATATTGCTGAAATCATTCCAAAAATTGGGTTTACAATTTGCGCAGGACTCGAGTTTAAAAGCAACAATATGTAAGTGAATGCAGGAGTTCGCTTAGGGTTATCAAATATAGAGTAATTTTACGATGTCCTCAAGTGTGTCGCGTATCGGAAAGTTTCCTGCTTTTATGAATGTATCCAAGAACGATGGTCTCCTTCTAGGTTAACGCATATTGCCTATAGGTGAAGTACTTAGAAAGCCCGTGCCTTCTTTTTCGCAGAACCTGTAAAACGCCTTCCTAAGTAGCTTCGTATTGATTACCGATGATCTAAACTTGGTCCGTTGTTTTCAAAGACTTGCGCGCTGTGAACTGTTCCAAGCGGCCTCTGTCCTGCCCCTCTGCTAAACTGAAATCCAGACTTCTCTCTTATCTCTCACATAGGGCCTCCCCTTTGCGATAAAACCGGTTCTTATTTCTATTTAGATAAGGAACTGCAGGTAATGTGCCTTTCCTCGCCTTGGGACGAGACTGATTGACAGAGAAGTGCGCCCCTTATAATGGGCTTTCCGGCACCCATTTACTTTTGGATAAGTGTATCGCCCACACCACCCTCCACTAACAATAGACTGGTTAGCTGGCACGACGGAGAGTAACCTTTTTTCGCAAAGCAAACAAACACCCGCGCAACATGGACAAACAACTAATGTTGCAAAGGAACAAGTCTCCCGTCTGTTTCTCGAATGCTATTTTCTTTTGTTCGCAATTTTGCTGTTGGGTTTTATCCGTGCCACTGCTCGTCTGACAGGCTCATCCTTGGGTTGGAGGTGGAATCTGAGTTTCCTAGATTCCTGTGGCACTTTGAAGGCTTCGTTTTGCTTTGGACGTAGTATACTTAATGCTTACTTGGACGGTTTATGTCATTTGAGGACCATGCAATGACTAGAGCCTGTTTTACAAGTTGCAGCTAATTTGCAACTTTGGACAAATTATTTGCAGTTCTGGCTATTGTACAAATTAGTGCGCGGAGAGGAACGCGCGGCGTTTTATTTACTCAATGAGTTGGGCTGTGTTGAATTCTGCATTAGAATATTGAAATACACGTGTCTTTTGCGATAGCTGAACGTTTCTCGCGACGAGAAAGTGTTAAACAAACTGCGCGAGCCCTACAAATGATCACAAGGTTATTGTCAAGATCGTGCCCGTACCTTCCATCTCCCGCGTGACAGTGCTGTAATGCATTTTAATGGGTCTGGAGCAGTTTTGCACCACTTGCTTGTCCAGGCTAGTGGCGTGTTTGTCAAATGTCGTGTTTCCTGCTTGATCCCTCGCTGAAATCAGACAGGCAATACTGAAAGCATTTGCCTTTGGAGAAAGGGGACTACTGTCGTCCATAAGCGAGAAACCGAGTCAAGGAACACCGCTTCCACCCCCTTCCGAGCTACTCCATGTCGAGAACACAGACAGTACAAACAATAACTCGAAGTACACGAAGTTTCATTCTTTGAGAAAGGGCCTTTTGGCGATGTTGGTGCTCTCCACTGTTTTCAAAACAAACTATTCCCACGGAATTTGCTGTGCTTTATATGCTCCAATTAAAAGATCTGCTCGAACACGTCCGGCTGTATTAAAACATCGCTCTTCCACACACACTCAAAAAAAAAAAAAAAAACTGTTTTCTTCAGCCGCGGTGTCTGGGTGATGTCATAAAGGCTCGCTGGAGAAGAGCTACTGCGGGAGAGAATGTCAGAAGCGCGAGCTCCACGCCTCCCGTGCACGGTTGAAAAAAGTCTGCACGCTCTCCGCGGGATGTTTTATTTGAATAGGACCTTGTCAATCACTGTACCAAATTTGAATTCACTGGCGAGAAAAAAAGAGAAAAGAAAAAGAAAACGTCACGCGGATGTCCTGCTGTACTTTTACAGCAAATTATATGTTGTGACTTTTCCCACTGGTAGTGGAAAGCATTACAAGCACAGACACTCTGAACTGTACTACACCAGTGAACTGCGTGCAGACACACTGAACTGCTCGCTAAATGAATCCAGTTTAAAGCGGTCGACCTATCAGTGCGTTCAACAAAGGTTCTTCAGTGGTTCTTTGCAACATCTGAGGCTCACTGTATACTGTTTTTGAGCTGCAGGCTGCTATATGGTCCTTTAAAGATTCTGGATGTTACAGTATAGGCTCTTCAGATCGTCATATTGGTTTCTGGATTTAAAATAAATAATATTAATATATATATATTTTTAATTTCAGAAAGTTTAAGAAATTTACACTGAAGCGTCAGACTGTAAACCTCTTTTTTAATTCTATTGGAAGCTTTAGGAATGCATATATAACTAACCCATGGGCTGTTTTCACGCATTTTAAAATCATTTAGTCAAACTTTTCTTCTTTGCTTCAGGGCAATGCCCTTACACACTTGCGATACTTTTATATTTTATTTAATTTTTAATTTATTCAAATTGCCAGTTCATGTCAGGACATTTTGCTTATGAAATAATTTATTTAAAATTTCTCGAGTTCTCAATGGGCAATAACTGTGAGCAAGACATTATGTTGCTGAAATGTTTGCTTTTTTGCTAGTCCATGTCTATGCAGCCAGATAATGACCCAAGTGCACGTGAAACGTAAGCAGTGTATCGCGTGGCTTAGGCACTTGACCCTTCTCTCTGGTATACAATATCTAACTGGTTATCGGCTTATCAAGGTTCATAATTAATGAATAGAAACAAAAGTTATGTTTTGTTGACCTGCAGCGATAGCAACCGGATTGAATCTAATTTACACTCGGGCGATTGAATAACAGGCAAAAGCAGCAGGGCACTAATGAGATAACCTAGTTAACGACACCACTGTTTTCACTTCAGCTTAACACTATTTGTTTTTGGATGTTTATCTTGCGCCTAGCATGCTATCGTTCGTACATAAACAAATGTTATTTTCTTCTATAAGGAATGATTCGAGGTGTGTGGGCGGTTGATTCAAATAAATATTTACAATTAGTGTTTTTATTAGTAACACGTATCCCAATTCTATTCTAAACAGGCCTTTCATTTATATTATATTCTCTTAGCCTATGTTCTTCTGATTATTTAGCTACTACAAATTTGGACCATTTACATGATTTGATTAATTAGTTTTGACATAAAAGGTCTTGAAAATTATTTCTGTAATACTGTTCCATCAGTAGCCTATTTAAGGTGCTTTTGCAGTACAGCATTAAAACAGAAAACGAAATTGTTGCATTGGTGACACATAACTCAATTTGACCTTATTTCTTTTTATTTGTAGGAATGGTTGCAGTGATTGTGAGTTTGTGCAAGATCAAGAGGTAGGCGTGCGTAAAGTATTTCCTTCTTTTATCAGATGTGTCTTTTGATTCCAGATCACTTCATCACTGTCAAGTCGGAAGCGTCCTTTGTAAATACTCAGGTGATAACAGACACAATTCAGAGCTTGATAAAAACTGGACAGACCGTAATGCTGCGCAACGGAAAACAGATCTTAGATTTTACGCAAGGAAAAATGCGTAGTTGTAGGCTATATTCAGATAATAATAGTAAGATAAAAAAAAATTTTTTTTCCCTTTTTGAAAAAACCTGTTGATTTTTTTTTTTTTTTTTTTCACCACAGCATCTGCAAGTACAAGTTTAAGCGAATCAGTCAACAGCGGATTCTGACCTTGGGGCAAAAATGCATTTAGCCTATATTTGTCTTAACCCAATTTGCCTTACAGGGAATTCTGTGCACCCCTTTGTCCTTTTTATCCGTCTCTTTTGGCACCCGTAGTTTTTATTTTTTTTTAAAAAAATTTTTTTTTACAAATTATAATTTAGAAAAAAAGTGTGTTTAAAAATAGACAATATTTACCGTGTAGATTTGTAAGATTGGAAGATTTTATTAGCTATATTTACTTACACATGCAAGCTCCTCTTTTAGCATATATTTTTTCTGAACCTTCCGTTGTATTAAACTGGAGCTTCACAGTTTAATCACAGTGATACAGTAGCATAAGTTATGCTTTGGTGGAATTAGTATACACCATTAATTTGTGGTTTGGATGATGTTTTCAAGGGAGACACACTTCCTGTTTTGTCTCTCAACGGCGCCTTTCAGAATCCACCAGGTGTGTATGAGTATGTGTACGTGTGTGTATGATTTCTTCCTGGATATACCGTATTACATCTAAAGTAGAAGCCATTTATCCTGAAGATACAGGATAATACGAGATAAAAAGACAAGTCTTTAAATTATTCACCTGTTTTATAACAGTTTTCATTACAAACATTGTGAAGCTTGAACAAGTTAGAATTCAAATATGAATACTTGAATGGATCAAAGTTTCGTGACATAGTAAATAATGTTAAGTGTCGTTGTTTTGTTTTGAATCGATTTTGAATCTGTGTTTGACCAAACTTTCTTTTTTGTCTTTTTTTTTTTGCAAGTTCACGTTCAGTCTGCAATAGATATTGTCACGCGTGCAGAGGACATTTACACAGCTTGATAAATTGATTATGTATCCTATGTATTTATTTTTTTATCTAAAAATAATCTTTTTGTATAATGATGGCCGTTATTGTTCTCCATATGCGAATTGAGAGCAAATATTATTTGTGTTAAACTTAATTCCCTGTTTTAATATCAGAGCACCATTTGGAAATGCTCGAATAAAATATTCGATAGTTGGAGTCATATTTTCCACTTGAAAATAACAGTAGCCTAAATGTTTGGAGTAATCAATTACTAGACGTTATTTTAAGCTGAAATAATGAAATTAATGTTGAAATTCACTGCTTACAATTCATTTAGTTCGGATGATCAAATGATCAACGTTTTTAATGAATAAGTATCATTTATTCTGAGATGATTTTTCAGCATTTATTTCACGGCTCTTTGGTTGATAATCTGGACAAAGCGTTTTTATCGTTTAAGAACAAACAACAGCAAACACGTGCTCATTTATGCAAATATACAGAAGATATTAACATTAATTGACTCGAATATAGCCTACTATTAATATGAGGATGTTTTTTAAATGCTGGATGCACCTTTAGGAACATGAGAAAATTAATTTATAAGCCGTATTTTTTCCCCCGACAAGCCTTATAACCTACTTTATTTTCATCCCGCATTTATATTAACAATAGGCTATTTATTAACTGAACAAAAATGCTCAAAACAATTTAAGTTCAAATTTTAGTGGAGAATTTTCACATGGGATTATCGATTTATTTAAAAAAAAAAAAAAAAAAAATCTTGTCATTATTTACGGGAAGCAGTTATTGACTTTAAAAAAAATAAATAAATAAAATGAACTTTTTCGTAACCTAAAATGGTTCCCGTGTATTTATATATGAATTTAAGTTTTTATGTTTTATTTCGGTGTTCATTTAGTAGAAGATTCACTAGTGTTTGTGAATCAACTGGCCTGAAAAAAAAAAAAACTATTTTATATAATATATTGCAATACTTAGCATATTGTTTTCTCGTTATGGTATATTTCTCGAGGTTGTAGCAATATTAATAGTAGTGAGTTTCCTAATCATAGTAAAGAAAACGAGATTTTCTGAAGGATATTGATATTTTTATATTAATATTTATGAAGGGGCATAACTCTTTCAGTGTTTCGTGAACTGTGTGGTCCTGCGCGCGCGGGCTTTGGGTTCGGCTGTGGTAACACGAGATTCGATGCCTCATTAGAAACTTTCCTATGTCAAGACATGTTCTGTATCCTTTCAAAGGTGCGAAGATGATTAACCTGCAGGGAAAGCCACTGCAAACACCTAAACAAAAATAGCCCCCTATAGCCTAATTTGAGTCCCCCGTTTTCATGTTTTACACCGGGATCTGTTTGTGATATTTGCGTCTATCAGCATCCAATGTTCATGAATGAGATCCTTCCACACTGCATGTATCTCACAGTGCCTCCAGGCGTTTTTTAGGTATCTCTCCAATTTTTTACAAAACCCCGGAGAGAGAAAACGGTCAGATGTTAATTAGAACCTGATATCAATTAGCAGATAATAAATCATAGCGTGTCAGAGGAGCGCGCGGCGCTGATTTTCGAGCATTCATGTATGGGGACGGTATATAAAATCCTATCCTATATAAATATTAGCCCAAATCCCCGAATAAGACCCGCAGGAAGTGAGCAGTTGACCGCTGACAGTTGGGTTGCTGAGTAGATGTCCCTTGATTCCCGGACCGGTTTCATGTAGCAAAAATACACCGCAAAAATGCCCCCCCAAAATAGAGTCTGGCTAATTGAAAATGTAATTGTCTTTTTGCTAATACTGCATAAAGTTGGACTGAATGCTGGTGCATGATGAATGAAATCTATTTTAGAGGTATTGTAATTTTGTGATTACATAATAGTGATAAGAGCTATTCCCAGAATTAGTTTCGTAAATGTGAAATATTTTCCATTCCTGCTGATAGGCCTGTGTTTTATAATTATAATAATAGTAATATTAATTACTTGTTGTTAGTGGTAGTCGTACACTTAAAAATAAATGTTCCAAAAGGTGTTTTTCACAGCGACGCCTTAAAGAAGAGCCATTTCTGCTTATCCAAAGAATCTTTCAGTGAACAGTTCTTAAAAGAATCATAATTTTCTTAGTGTGAAGAACATTTTATAATCTAAAGAACCCTTTTTCCAGTATAAAGAACCGTTTGTGCATTGAAAAGGTTCTATGGATGTTAAAGGTTCTTCATGAACCTATATTTTTGGGGTGGTGGTAGTTGTGTTGGTGTAATATATTGTTATTGGTGGTAGCCTACTTTTTTGTTACTAGCAATATTAGTTGTGAAAGTCCTAAACAAAGTTAAGAAGACATCATATTAAAAAAATATTGATATACATTTCGTTGATTTAAAAGGCCGAAAAAGTTTTATGTTCGTATATGTACAATATTTTCTATTCATGGTGATAAACTTAACATTGTTATAACAGTAAAAATTATCACAATCAATTAATAATAATAAGATTATAGTTGTTATTTTAGCTATTTACAAATCGATCAAAATGTCTCAGTGTCTTGCTTGGGGCTATCAGTATGTTTTTAAACAAAATCATCGTGTAAAGTTGTTCACATTGTGGTGTATGTCGTGTCTTTAGCGTTTTGCTAGTTTTGTTCAGCATCCCTGTCATGGGATCTGTCTGTCAGAAACGGGAAATGTGACAATAACGGGGGACATGAACTGGGCATGGTTAAAGAACATTTACTGTAAACACGCTTCCTTTTTGGCTCAAAAATTCATGTTTCCTGTTAAATTGTTCGTTTTTTATTTTTGTCATTTGAGTATAGGGACGTAAAAACACAATGGTCATGGATACAATGAAACAGTTATCCTCATGTGTCCAAACAAATAGTAACCTTGGAGGAGTTTGTCACGCACATTTTACGCATTAGACAAGAGAGAGTTAAAATATCAAGTTGACCCTTGAATTTGGACCTGTAATGGCAGTATAAATGTCCCTTTTAGCATGTATTATTTGTTTACTTTTTATTAATAATCGTTAGATTTCAGGTCATGTATTTATTAATAATTTGTCCACCCAACTTACAGTTTTGCTTAGACTAATATTAAGAAATTTCATAGACCACTGAACTATAGTACTAAATAAACCAGATGGCATTTGATCTATAGCTACTTAATTTATAGAGGAAATTTTAAAAATACAATTTTAGACTAAATTTGCATCACATATTTTAATTATTAATATCATTTTTTCATTATTAAGAGCTCCACATTTTGGTTCTACTGACTTGGGATGAACCCTGCAATGATTTTCTCTTTGTAAAATCTAAATGCAAAATATATGTAATATTTGTGACATCAATGATTAATCCTTCCAACTGTACTTCTCCTTCAGTATGGGAATGTTTGGGAGGATGGTAATGATTTTATAGGTGCCTGTTTTTAATGTTAAATGTGCAGACAATTGACAATTTATGACAGATTTCTTATCCGTTTTTATTTTAAACTTGGCGTGTATTTTTTCCACTGTGTGATAAATGTGGCCATAGTGGTCTTCCGCAGGTTCACGCTGCATATAAATCCAGGCAGTTTTGAAAGGGTCACGAAAACATATTTTGTCGAGCAGATTTCTCACAGAACACAGAGACCATGGAATGTCCCACGAATGAGGTTTTTCAGAAAAATCACCCCCCTCCTTTGTTTTAAAATGGGAAAGCTTTTAGCTTTTGAAAAGTATCCTTTTCCTATCTGAGCAGAGGCGGCAAGCCCATCATCACCTAACCCCTCTCCAGCTCTCCCATTGGCCAGCTGGTAAATAGCTGGCATTCCTGTTACAAAAAACCCATGATATGGACTCAGGGCCGCAGTGATCTTCCAAATTAATTAAGACCCTTTTCTCCATCTCAGAAGGATCTGGTGCAATTGTATCTCTAATTTGTTTTAAGCTCTGAATAAGGAGAATCTCTGTTCGTAATTATCACTAGTTACTATTTAATGTAGAGTCACCATCTTCCTCCAGTTGACCTCAAGTCAGTGTTTATTTTAATATGCGAAGGTCTCATGTTGTTATTCCGGAGAGGTTGCAAGCTCATCTCTTTCTTTCTCTCTTTCTCCCTCCTGCTGCTACTGCTGACCGCTGCTGTCCTCTCTCTATTACCTTCACTCTATTTCTGAGAACTGGAGCCTGTTTTCAGCTGGTCATGCAGAGAATGAATGTGTCCTTGGACTACTGTAAAGACCAACCATGATTGACAGCAGTGAAGGACTCCATGTCTTGCTGTTTTTTAATTTTACTCCCACATTTCTGTCTGTTTTCTTCTGCATTTAATTTCATTGGTGGAGTGTAATTCGATGACACTGCTCCATTATGCACAGGATTAGAGTTTTCGCCATTTTAAGGAGGGTACATAGTGATGATCTTTGCACATGATGGGCACGTATGGCTAACTTGTTCATTTAGAAAGATCCATGCGAGTTAAATTTAGCACAAGATGCTTTAAAATCTCAGAATGGTGAATTCATACCCATCACCCCCAGTCACAATGACCAAATGACTTGGTTGGAAAACCAACTAAAATAAAGTTTGGTCCATAGAGGGAAAAAAATACAGGAAATCGCCATGGCTCTTTCCTGTGCTCCTCATCTCTGCCATCCAGATGAAGAGCAGGAAGTCACATGGGCTTGTGAACAATATGGGGTTTGAGTGAAATGCTAAATTTGGAAGAATTGATAGAGCATTCCCAGATATACACCGTGAAAAGTGATGTGAATAAAAGATTATTTGAGTAAATTTTACAACAAAATACAATCAGTCATTCTACATCAATATGTTACTTGTCAATTCTTTGTAATTATTTGTGAAATTTACTAGCAATTTCTGTGTGAAAATAGTTTCAAAGTAAACCCCACACCAAATTTCATCCATTTGGCAGATGCTTTTATTCAAAGCAACTTGTAGGATAGGTCACCCAAAAATGAAAATCACCCCATGATTTACTCACCCTCAAGCCATCCAAGGTGTATATGACTTTCTTCTTTCAGTCGAACACAATCGGAGATATGTTTAAAAATATCCTGGCTCTTCCAAACTATATAATGGCAGTGAATGGAGGGCCCCATTTTGAACACATGGCTCTAGGGGAATAAAGGCCTTCTAAATCTAAAATAACTTGCATACTAGTTTAGTAACACGTGATGCGATGTATTACGCAGGATGTAGGAGTATCGTAAGTTTAGACGCCTCTCGCTGTGCAACAAACTCAAGCTCCTCTTCTCTTATATCGAAATCTTCCAACATTTCTCTTTAAAATTTCTCGTTTTAGACTTCTAATTCGTGACCGGTGTTTTGTATCCTTTGCACTTCCTTGTTTGTCATTGCGTCATGCGTCAGGTCAGGGATTACTCTTCCGCCGCAAATCGATGTGTACCGTCATCTGCCAGAAGCTAGTTAATATAGTTAATAAAGTTTTAAATATGGATATTTCTTTTACGAAAACCCATTGCTTCAGAAGGCTTTTATTAACCCCTGGAGGTTTGTGGAGTACTTTTACGATGGATGCACTTTTTTTCGCTTCAAAATCGGCCCCCCATTTACTGCCATTATAAAGCTTGGAAGAGCCAGGATATTTTTAAATATACCTCCGGTTGTGTTTGTCTGAAAGAAGATAGTCATATACACCTAGGATGGCTTGAGGGTGAGTAAATCATGAAATAATTTTCATTTTTGGGTGAACTAACCCTTTAAGGTAGCCTATATACATTTTGTCATGTATTCTCAGAGAATTGAACCCATGACCTTGGCATTGCTCACGGCCTGCTCTACTGTTTGAGCTACAGGAATTTGAGATTCTAATCTCAATTAATAAACTCCTAATCAATGCCGTAAGCATAACCACTGCAAATTAAAGTGTTTCCATTTTTGTGTTTTCCAGTGGATGTGCTGACTGTCATAACGTGGTACAGCCTTATGAGAAAGAAAACAGCCAATCAGAAGGCAGGGCAGGTCAGACGATAAAGATTAGAGTTATTCATCATCTTGGCGCTGGTTGCCTCTTTGTTTTGATCTCTTTGTGAAACTGAGAGATGAGGTAGCATGTGGTCCAGTCTGGTAGCTGCGGACGGTGCTGTGCACTAAATATGTATGGAATGTGAAAGTGTGTGTTTTACTCTGTTGGTGTCATTGACAGAAATGCATACATATGCAGGTGGATGTGTCTGAAAATGTGTATATGTGTGCATTTGTGTGTGAAGGCCATGGCATGTTGACGTTTTTCTCACTGGGACCAACACCCCCTCACCAGTTCTGGAAATCCCTGGCACTCCAGGAGAACCAGTGTTAAGGCTGTTTAGGGTGGCCAGAGTGTCATGGAAGAGGTGGAGATTGACTGCTGTGTCTCGCAAAGCACGTACAAGCCACATATTATGTTTGTCACGCACTTCCTCCATTTGCATCCATTAAGGCATGTTTAGTAGGTGACACGAACATTTGAGACTAAGAAAAATAGTACAGCAGATTATGTTTCCTGTTTTTAATGGGTTCATTCTGTTGTGGCAATTACATTTTCTGAATTCCAAAGATCTTCGTCAAAACAGAAAGACAAAGAAAGAAAATATAGAGTAGTAGTAGATACCCTTCTCTGTTTTGACTTCTTTTTTTTTTTACCTCTTCAAAAATGGTAGTTTGTATTATAGTTCATGCCTACAAATAAAATGAGTGAATAACTTTATTACGAAATGCAATAAGCACTAAATTATAAGATATTTTCATCTTTGATCTTTTTACAGTCCTAATTTACGAACTTTGATCTAATGTTGCATAGAGTTGTATCTTTCTTAGATTCTTAGTAGAATCTTTCTTAGAATATAATATATTTTTATTTTTATTACTGTATCCATTATATTTAATGTTTTTATACAAAATATTAGTGTGTATATTGTTATTTTTCTTATTGTTATTATAACAGACAAATTAATGTATATTTCAGTTGAAGCTATTTTAGTCTGCTGAAATAGAGGAAGTATGCTATATATTTGTATACTAAATGGTTGTTTTTTTATGCGATTTTGCATAGTGTTTGACTTATTTGTGTTATTTTTCCTCTGGTGGGGAATATTAATGTAGACAGAGATCTTAAATTGTTTATAATTGTTATATAATATATAATTATAATATAATTGTGTTTTTTATATATATATATATATATATATATATGTACGTGTGTATGTTTGTGTGTATAAATCAGATAAAAATCAATAATTTTGTACATTAATTCTTAAACACACTGCATTCTTGACCATTTTTCATGTATTTAAAGGGATAGTTCACCCAAAAATGAAAATGCTGTCATCATTTACTCACCCTCAAGTTGTTCCAAACCTAGTTTTTTTTTTTTTTTTTTTTTTTGTTACTCTTCTACTATTCTTCCAAATATCTTCCTTTGTGTTCAGCAGAACAAAGAAATTCATACAGGTTTGGAACAACTTGACAACTATCCCTTTAACTTAAAGATTTTGTAAATGTTTAATTTAAGGTCTGTGTTGTGATTTTTTTTTTTTTTTAAAGTAAAAAAAAAAACATTCAAATATATATATATATATATATATATATATATATATATATATATTTCTTTATTTAATTTTTTGTCTCATGCAGCACATTTCAGTATTACAGGTTCTGAATCACCTGCCTCTCAGCACCTTAGAAAATGCAATCACACACCACCCTAAATCCCTTCACTTTAAATGCATCCCTAAAATCCTTCCTCCCATATCCAGGACATCAACACAAAAATGTTGAGATTTTCTCAGGATTTTCTTCTATTTTCACTAGTCAAAAGAATTGTGATTTGTGTGAGCATATTATTTGTTTTTTTGGTCTCCTTTTCTACTCTCAGTCGCACAAAATTCACAACACAGACCTCTTTTTACACCCTCACCCAGATTGAAATATGGAGCGAATCTTGGGCGAGCGGAGAAAAGAAAAACAGACAACAGAGTGAAGCCTCTTGCTGCAGCGTGTTGTAGTAACCTCCCATGTGGTTAAAACGAGAGGAGCGAAAACACAGTAATGAGACGAGGGTAAAAAAAAAAGACAGAGTATGTTTGGGTCCAATTTCTCTCTCCATTCATCTTCACAGCCCTGGGTTTGTGTGGGACTTGGAATCATGGGATATTTGGCACAGCCCATGTGTGATGATATTTACCGAAGCCTGTTTACACCCTTGGACCGCCTCGCAGTGTCGTTGCGCTAAAGACTTTTGCGCTTTATTCTCGAGGTCTTATTTAGAGTTTCTTTTATCTTGAAGTTTAATGTTGACATGATGAAAGTGTTGTTTTTAGTTTATTGAATTGTCAGGGGTTTCTTGACATGGAGTAACATGTCTGTTGGTACTGTGTGTGTGTGTGTGTGTGTGTGTGTGTGTGTGTGTGTGTGTGTGGTTCAGGTATTCCCTATGCTGTGGGGACAAAATGTCCCCACAAGGATGGCAATACTACAAATCTTTGGCCTTGTGGGGATGGGTTTTTTTTGGTCTCCATTCTGAAAACAGCTTATAAATCATACCAAGTTATGTTTTTTGAACACGTAAAAATGAAAAAAGTTTTCTGTGATAGGTAGGTTTAGGGGAAGGGTTAGGGTTAGGGGATAGAATATACACTTTGTGCAGTATAAAAATCATTATGTCTATGGAAAGTCCCCATAAAATATGGAAACCCAATGATGTGTGTGTGTGTGTGTGTGTGTGTGTGTGTGTGTGTGTGTGTGTGTGTTTGCAGTTTTCCAAAAAGCTGCAGCTCCCCTTTGTGGTCCAGCGGTGATCTGCAGTGCAATGGGATGGACATAGACAGATGGAAAGGGAACGGAAACCCTGTTTTATGTCAGCCAATGTAGAGCCAGCAATGATTGTCTATCAAAGATCAAAATAATTGCTTTTGTCATTTTATGTAATTTTTCCATTCAAAAGAATGCTTTTAAGCGCACCGAAATTCTAAATTGTTATATTCTTGTTTTATTTCACATGTAGGGATATTTTTACAATAGATCATTGGATTGCTTCCTGATGTTTCTTGTTTATGCATATGTAAATTTGCAGATGGATGAAGAATTTTTTGATGGGATGCTAAATGCAACATTTACTGCTAAATCTGCCATCCGCATTGAGACAGACTGCGCATTCACATGCACAAATGATACACTCAGTTGTGTGCCTGTGGCACTTTGGTTCAAGTTTGTGTTTGTGGTGCGGTGAGCATCAGAGGAGTCCTGCTTCTCTAATGTTGGATCAGGTGACTCATCTATATTAGGCGTGTTTGGACACACACATGTTTTCGGGTCGCGGGCCTGAGATGGCTCACTCTCTCTCGTGATGGACCACTTCACCTTTCACACACCTGTCGATGCAACCTGGGTGGCAGTGAAGGCGCATTAGTGCAAACACACACTGAGAGTGCACGATTATGCTTTGTTTCTTTCTTTCGATCGTGTAGACAGTTGGACAGATACACACCCTTGTGCAAAAATACATACTGGAAACTTATGCAGAATTGTAAACATGAAGTTCAATGGTAATTTACACTGGAGCAAGAATCAATAAATGAACACACGCACGCACACACACGCACGCACATTCCAGCATCATGGCTCATTGCCCGCTGTGCTTTTGAAGGAGCTGCATGAATGTTTACTGATGCAAATTAGTCTGCAGAGGCAGAGCCTGTAGATTTTCAGTCCGTGTTAATGGAATGTTGAGCGAGGCAGTGGCCTCTGCTGCTTTCTGACTTTTCCTCTCGCGTCTACAGCCCTGCTCGCTGCTGAAAGAGCAGATGGAGATAGAAATGCTGACACGTATCAATACTTTACTTTTTCTTTTGATCAACGAATATGAATCCATTGTTTAATTTTCCCCTATTACATTAAAATCTTAATTTAGAACCTTGAAGATTCTTGTTTAAGTGTCTAAGACTTTTATAAGGGAAAGTGTGTACACTTGTTCAGTATTTGTCTTGTTTTCCAATACAAATCTAAACATTCTTAAATTAAGATACACTGTAAAAAATCAAAAGTTGAGAAAACTTAAAAGTTTAAGGCAACAAACTTCAGCAGATTTTTGAGTTTTCTCAACTTCTTGTATTCAGTTTATACAACAAAAAGTTGAGAGAACTCAAAAATCTCCTACAAAAACAAGTTGAGAAAACTCAAAAGTCTGCTGAAGTTTGTCGCCTTAAACTTTTAAGTTTTCCCTACTTTGGTTTTTTACAGTGTACATTTACTTCAGATGCTAAATGGTTTAAGATATTAAGTTTTCTTTTCTGAAAAAATAATTACAATTAAATGAGTTTTTGCTGAAAACAAGAAAAAAAAAAAAATCTGCCAGTGGAGTAAGAAAAATACCCCCCACCCCCCTTTAAATTAAAGTTAATTACATAAACTCACTTAATTTTAATACATTTTTCATGTATTAATAATATTCTGTATATTAATATTAATAATATTACATAATATTACAACTTAATATCTAAGTAACTTTTCTTACTAAGTGAATGTGTCGTGATTTAAGAATGTTAAGATATTTGTACTGGAAAACAAGACAAAAATACTGAGAAAAAAAACGTATTATTATTTATTATTATTATTATTTATTTATTGCAGTGTATTTTAGGTGCTGCATGTGACTGGTCTTTTCTTTTCTTTTTTTCTTTTCTTTCATGTATTGGTCTTTCTTTCTTTCTGTCTGTCCTTCTTTCTGTTTTTCTTTCTTTCTTTCTTTCTTACTCAATTAATATGATAAAAACAGCATGTATGTTAATACAATAATCAGAAACCTTAAAAAATTTAAATTTAATAATGAATTCAATTTAAATACATAAGAATTAAATTCATTAGAGTTAAAGAATAATGATTTAAAATATTTAAATTGAAAACAATTAACAAATTAAATGAACAAATTACAATAGTTTTAGATTGTGTGTGTGTGTGTGTGTGTGTGTTCGTGTGTATAAATCAGATTTTTGATTAAATAAAATAAATAATTTTGTACATTAATTCTTAAACACATAGCATTCTTGAGCATTTTTCATGTACTTAAAGGGATAGTTCACCCAAAAATGAAAATTCTGTCATCATTTACTCACCCTCATGTTGTTCCAAACCTAGTAGTATTTTTTTTTTCAGTACTACTCTTCAAAATATCTTCAAATTGTATAGCATGTCAAGTCTACTACTAATGTATTATTTGTTATTTTACATGCAAAAAAAAAAAAAAAAAAAAAAAAAAAAAGCGAATAGGTGTTTGCAAGGGGTTGAATTAGGGTGTTTATTTATTTAAATGCAGAAAGTTCTCTGTTAGGGTTAGGATTAGTCTATAGCAATAAGTAACTGTGTGTGTATATATATATATATATATATATAAAAAAATAGAAGTTTATGCAATGTCCCCATTTTGTGTGTGTGTGTGTGTGTGTGTGTGTGTGTGTGTGTGTGTGTGTTTTAATGTATACGAGTTTGGCAGAGAGAGTTGGTAATGATTCTCAGTGGTTGGTACAGTTACTGATACATGGCCTCACTTGACCCCAGAGAGATGAACTGTAGCGATTCACAAAATGAATGTCATGACAGGTTCTGTTTGCACTCTATTTTATATTAAATATGAAGATCTGTATATGTACAAACTGCACTTAAAACCATTCGCTTCAGTGTAATTCAATGGTGAAATCAGTGACCTAAGTTAATCCTCCTGTATGTAAAGAATGTTTATTGCTCGTAAAACACCCAAATTTAGCCCCTATAAATAAGCGTCCAGTGATGAATGGGTCTGTGATAGCTTCAGAAGCCTTGCTGAATCAGGGCTGGATTTTGTGTGGTGGTTTTAAGTGTGTTTATCCTGGCTCTGCACAGCAAGCTCATTATTGCTGATGCAGATGAGCTCCTATGGCTTAAACCAGCAGCGGGTGTTTTCTTTTAGCGGCCGCAGCCACTGCGTGTGTTGGTTTCTCTGCAGAGAGAGGAAGCCAGACCACAGAGGCTGACTGCACGCTGAGGATGCCGACCCCAGGCGGAAGGGGTCAACCCTGGGGAGGAGGCCTCTGTCCAGAGGTTAGGAGGTTTCTGTGGGGAAGAGGACTTGCAGAGGTACCAGCTTGTAATAGAGATGCAAAAACAGTCTGTGAAATAGGAAGGAGAAATGTCATAAAGGAGATCTCCGTTGTTTCTCCTAGACACCAGTGAGATTTAATGGAGAGCAAATTGAAGTCTTCTGCTTTTCTCCTGAGGAAAAAAGTTTCTACTACAGATGTTTTCTCATCTGTAGTATGAGAATATATTTATATAATACTTTTATTATGTAAGTGTATGTGATTTTTAACTGCTATTTTCTTTCTCTTTCTTTTGCCTTCGTTTTCATTCTATTTTTCTGCTTAACAACATCAGGCAAAGGGACTGTTGATGAAAACTTGGGTATGTTTATATTAATATGAATACTGACGATACATACATACAATGTACATGTACAAAAAAATTATGTATATTGTCGGTCAATCAATCAATACACTCTAAAAATGCTGGGTTAAAAACAACCCAAGTTGGGTTGAAAATGAACAAACCCAGTGATTGGGTTGTTTTAACCCAGTGGTTGGGTTAAATGTTTGACCAACGTGCTGGGCAGTTTTATTTAACTCAACTATTGAATAAAAATGACTATATGACTACCTTAAAATGAACCCAAAATATGTTGGAAATTAAAAATCAGACACAATTACTAGAGGCAACAATAATAATAATCAAAAGATGAACATTTATTAAACAATTTAATAAATGTTTGCAGTGTAATTATTATTCATTAAACTTATTAATAAATGTTCACTTATTAAACATTAATATATGTTCATTTCCAATGTACTTTGGGTTCATTTTAAGCAAGCAATACAGTAATTTTTAAACAATAGTTGAGTTAAATAAAACTTCCCAGCAGGTTGGGAAAATAGTTAACCGAACCACTGGGTTAAAACAACCCATTAGTTGGGTTAAAATAACCCAATTGCTGGGTTTGTCCAACCCAGCTTGGGTTGTTTATAACCCAGCATTTTTCCCAGCAACAAGAAAGTACTATCTCAGTTTTACTTTTTTTTCTTCAAAATTTGTTTGTTTACTTAGTGTTGCTTGCTGTTTGTTTGTAATTAATTGTGCGAATTACTAGCAATTTCTAAGTGAAAATGGTTTCTCCACCAAATCCAGTGTATGTCAACATTTGTCTCATTTCTTTCAAAGGAATTTTAGGAGAAACAGCGGAGACAAACTTGATGTTTCGCTAAAAAGCTTCCCCTAGGACTGGCAGAGATCTGGAGGTGTGACCGTCCACCGCCATGCCTAATATGTTTTAATCTGGAACGATGCAAGTTAAACTGGAGCTATTAGCCTTTAATTGCATTTCCTTTTTGATTTATGTTGTGTTTTGCCAGGAGTGGTTTTGGAGTCAAACTTACTGTTGGAAAAACAAACAATGATGTGACTTAATGCATCTGCTGTTTCAAAATGCATGGAATCTTGCTGGCATTCTTTTAATGGTGTATGCGTAGGTGTTCAACATACATGTGTGAGTGTGTGAGAGGGATACGGCAACTCTCTCCCTCCTGGTGGCTGTTTCTAGATGGAGCTCTCAGATCTCCTCAGGGTCTCATCACTCCTCCAGCAGTCAATGAGTCAGTGGGTGGTCCATTCTCTCTCTCTCTTTCCTTCCTCCTGGTACATTTAATGTAACAAACATGAAGCAAATGTAGGCGTCTTTGCCTACACAGCCATTAATGTGCAAGCCAAACACACGCACACACACATGCACTTATGTACACACACATATACAGTGTGTCTGGAACTGGAATGGTGAAACTCTGTGATTATTGTCTACTGACACCTGTGCAGTTTGAGACATTTAAAATTCCTCAGATCAGGTGGTTTGTCTTTCCTCCCACACCCTCTCTCTCTCTCTCTCTCTCTCTCTCTCTCTCTGTCTGTCTGTCTATTTCTCAGCCCTGCAGCTGTACTGGTCTGTGTTGTGAGTTATATTTCTTCTGAAGTTTGTCTGTATAATGGCGGGCGTTCAAAGTGCCAGAAGTGTTTTGGCTGTTGTGTAATAGGGTTCCTGTACTTCTCTTTAACAGCTGTCCATAATGTACAGACACGATCCAAAATTAGTTTTTTGCCACACCTTCCAATGGCAGTTGAATTAAAAACATTCACTGTAACATGTTTTTAATCCTTGTGACAGTGGAATTAAATGTATTATGAATTTTGGTTGCACTTTATATTAGGTGTTGTTAACTATTATGTAGTTACATAAAAAATAAGTTAAACTTATTGTATCCATGTTGCAAAACACCTTTGCTGCTATTGAGGTGGAATACGGGTAAGGTTAGGGACAGGTTTGGTGGTATGGGTGGGTTAAAGTGTAAGGGAAGGGTTAACAATGTAATTATAGATGTAATTATAGAAAGTTTATTTACTGATGTAATTACATGCAGGTATTTTTTAAATATAAGTAAATATAAATGTAAAAACATGTATAAGTGCATTGTAACAAATTAATCATTTAAATCTTAGTACATAGTATTTAAAGACACCTAATATAAAGTGTCTTTATAAAGTGGGCCTGATTTTTTTTTTTTTTTTTTTTTTTTAGATAATAATACGTTTCTTGAGCGCCAAATCAGCATTTTAGAATGATTTCTGAAGGATCATGTGACACTGAAGACTAGAGTAATGATGCTGAAAATTCAACTTTGCCATCACAGGAATAAATTACATTTAAAATATATTAAAATAGAAAACAGATATTTTAAATTATAATAATATTATACAATATTACTGTTTTTTTTTCTGTATTTTGATCATATAAATGCAGCCTTAGTGAACATATGAGAGTTCTTTCAAAAACTTTTAAATGAAAATGTACTGGAATTTTCTCTCTTTTTTTATCCCACATGAAAACTGCTACATTTAATTAGATTTAGCTTATACTTATTTTGCCAGTGGGGTAAGAAAAATAAACCTTATTCAAGATATAATATCTGAAATAAGTAAATTAGTAAATGTATTGTTTTAAAGATGTTTAGATATTTTATAATATCTGGAAATCTTGAATTAAGAAATTATATTTTCAAATGTACCATCCAACTCGCCAAAGCAAATTTTACTTTCATTTGGTGTTTGTTGTGCAGAGACACCCTCATATCAGTGAAACTGAAACCTGTCATGAAATAGTTGGGTACTGTCCTTATTTTTTCCCTTTTCTTCTCTCTCTCTCTCTCTCTCTCTCTCTCTCTGTGTTTTTTTCTTTCTCTCCCTCATGCTGATTTATTTGGTCGACTGTTTTCTCTAGCCCACATGATCCTGGAGTTTGCATGAAGCTTCCTCAACCAGAACCGATGTCATTTAAATCCAGTTAAATGAATGACCTCATAAATTTTCTCCAATAATAAGCGGGACAGCTGAGAGGAATGCCAGGAGGTGAGATGGAGAACCAGCGTCTGGCCACTGTGTTCTGCTTAAAGAATCTGCCATCTCTTCTATCTGTCTGTCTCTCTCCGAGGCTGTTCCCTGAGAATAGGACCTCAGGGAGAGGGTAAGACAGCCCACCCAAGGTCTGGATTCACTGGAGGCTACTAAACCTCTGCCTTCATGTGAGAGAAACAGACGTGTGCTTTTCACGTTTTCCTCAAACGTTCTCCTTCCCTTCTTTATATATGTCCACATTTCATCCTACCTCTATTTCATGTTACTTCTTCCTCCTCACACTATCAGGTGTTGCCTTTGTCTTAGACAGGCTGCTTAACCCAGTTGACCACATCACCCACAATATTTCATTTTCCATATTTACTGTAGCTAGTATTTTCTTAGATTGCAGAGACTCAACAGAATGAAAGTTGCCACTGTTTCATTTCCAAGCTTCTATGATTGATGAATATTGCTTTAGGTTAATGGACAGCAACGTTCTTGAGTTGAAATTAGACAAATAAAGAGGCTATATGTAGAATTCAGAAACACTTGTTATTAGCGACACCCGTGGCCGTTAAGTGAACTTCAGCCAGCAACTTATTGCTCGTGTTCACACGTGACTCGTGCACACGCAACGTACAAGAGCAATATACCCCAATATACACACAGTGAAGATATTTTTCGTCTTTTGCTTAGGAGTAAAAAGAAGTTGTAACCTTTGCAGCGATGCAATTTTAACGAACATCCCGACGCCGTCCGTGCTGCTGAGAACGACGTTTAAATGAGTATGTAAATATGTGCTGCGCGCTTTCCACACAAAAATGACAACGGTGAGAAAGCAGCCGTTAAGAAAACATCTGATCATAATGATGTGGATATGTCTGCGCAAGCTCTGCAATTCACCGGCATCATGTCGACAGATGAGGTAATTAAAATGACACTGTTATTATGATAGTTTGATTATAAAGTACGCCTAGGCTATTTAAGACTGTGGATCTGGCTATGCGAGACTATGGTTTGAATTAATTCCTTTTTTTTTTTGCATGACACATCTACATTACAGTACAGAATAGCTCATTCGACATTATCCTAATTGTATAAGCAGTAGTTTCATGTGAGAGGCTTTTGGGAGCGCGCATAAGCGTCACATGCTTCAAACACGTCTCGAGTCTTTCCCATAAAAATCAGTCTACGGGAAGGGCTCGTTTTTTAAGTTTTGTTGCAAGCTATTCACATATTGGCAATAAAAATGTGATTAATACATTTTATACAACAAAATTCTTACTTATAGCCTCTTTAAACTCTTTAAAAAAGAGAAATTTGGCTGAAATAACACTGACTTATGACTTCCATAGAAACATACTGTGCCGTTGCATAAGGACTTCAGGCCTGACGTTTATTTAGTTAATGTGTGTTCATTTCATGTCAGAATTACCAGCTCTCACTGAATGGCTTTTTACCTCCCAAATACTACTGCTGTGGTCTGAAGGCACTGACAGGTACAAATCTGGTGTTTCAGAAGAACTGGGATGAATCTCTCTCTTGTGAAGAGATGGAGGGCTTTGTCAAGTCAAGTGTTTGCGTATGTGTGTGTTGGGCTGATGTGAGATTTACTAAGGCCTTCACAACTCCCCGGTTGGCAGCTTGGTTGGGTTTTTTGTAGCCACTGCTGCACTGTGGGAAACAGGAAATCTCAATATTATTCCTGCTCACAGCTCAGAGATGCGCTAAAGTGAGAGAGGTCGAGAGAGAGGGAGTGTGTTCACAAACAAGACGGGACCCAAAGTAAAGGGCAGTTTTCAAGACAAGTTGGGTGATGTACTGTAAACATTACAGGCTCTTTAGCAGATATAGGGCATGCTAGTCTACTGTTTTTTTAATGAAAGTAACATGCAGTTTGTTGACTGTGGATAGTATGCAAAGTGAAAATGCTGCATGCTTAGAATACAAGGAAACTCTACAAAATGTGCAAAGCAAACATATTTATTATATGCGCTTATTTGATTGAACTGCTAAAAATTGCAAATAAAAATTTGATTGAACTGCTAAAAAAAGATATTTTTACATAAAATTTGAATATTTGCAAGGTATGTCATGTACCATCCCAAATTATTAGAAATGGGCAGTTTATTTAAAAAATACATTTCACAATGTTTTATTATTGACAAGAAAATTACAAAAAAATCTGCCTTTTTGTATGATGGTGTTCAAAAGCTTTTTTGATATAATTATATAATGATACGAATGGATGATATATTCAATACAATTTGGGCTTTTGGACCCACTGTATGATTCTAGATGTCACTTGCTGAACATAATGCAACATGATATGGTTATGTGACTAGAGTGTAGTATACCACTGTTTTCCACATACTATTTCTTAAAAAATGATAGAAGTATGCAGTATATATTGTGCAATACATGGTAAGCAGATTGTAAGTATTCTGTTCCAAACATAGCCGTTTTCCGCTGCATTAATAGAGATATGCACACATATGCACAAATATGCAGACCCTGCCATCCAACACTGTGAAATCAGAAGGCCATTGAACCTTCGTACCCCAAACTTAGTGTGAAAGGAGGGGGTAAAGAGGGTGCAAGGCTTCCCGGGAAGTGTGCAGACTGAGGTACTGTGTGATTTCAGTGACCCAAATCCCATAACTGCCTTTCCAGGTCTATTTTAAGAGAAAAATGGGTGAGATACTTTTAAATGGGGTGGTTGGGTTAAAAATGAGCTGCCTTCTTCTTTCGTATGGCTAATATGTAGGTGGACTTTTCTTTTTTTCCCCCAGAGGGCTGGGTCTAGTTTGCTGCTGCCCACACCGGTTGAAATGGCCCAAATTAACCGCTACTGATGAGCCGTAAGTTGATGGATATTACCCAGTTTATATGGCCTACAAATGTAAACCAGTAACTCAATATTTAACAGCAGAACCATCATCATTAAACATCAGAATGCATCATGTAACTATAATTCCCTCCTCAGTGTGAAATATCCACTCGTCCATGTGTGTGTATTTGAATGTGTGTGGCTTGTAATCAGTGGAGCACATACATATATCATTTTCATTCTGCTTACCTGTCGTCTCAGTCATGTGTAAGTCGAAAGTAAACAACATTTATCACTGCATGCAAATGACCGACTTCGTATCTTAGTATCAACAAAGAAGGCCATTCAACCAGTCTGGTTTCTGGCCTCAGATGAACTGATACAGGAAATTACAGCCTTGTTCTTCTCCCATGTTTTTCTCGTTAAGCAAACTATAAGCATAAACACTTATGGTAAAGAGTTGGGATTTGTCACAATGGCCAATTAGTGGGGCAAATTTACTCATTTACTTATATGTATGTATTTATGTGTTTATATGTACAGTATATATGCGTATGTATGCATGTTGAGAGCGTGTGTTTAGACAGTTAGCATGGTGAAACACTCCCAAAATTGTTCTGATTTTAAGGGTGTGTTCACACTTGGCATGTTTGGTTCGATTAAAACGAACCCTGGTGTGATTGCTCTGTTAGTGCGGTTCATTTAAATAAGGGTGTGTTCACACTTATCCGGTTTGGTTCAATTAAAGCAAACCCTGGTGTGATTGCTCTGTTAGTGTGGTTCATTTGAATAAGTGTGAACACTTCCATCCGAACCCTGGTACTCACCAAACAAGTGGGCCGAGACCGCTGAAAAGATGTGTCTCGGTCTGCCTCCAAATGAACTCTGGTGCGGTTTGAATGAAATATGAGGGTGTGTTCACACTTGTCATGTTTCGTTCGATTAAAACAAACCCTGGTGCGATTGCTCTGTTAGTGCGGTTCACTTGAACATGTGTGAACACTGCCATCCGAACCCTGGTGCGCACCAAACAAGCGGCTGAGACCGCTGAAAAGATGGGTCTTGGTCCGCTTCCCGCTCTTCACGAGTTCCCAGCTGGCCAAAATACCATCATATGCAAGCTACGCACACACAACAAGTGCATTTATCTCAGCACACAACATTGTTTTTGGATGTTCATTAAGTTCCGTCTCAAAATAGGCAATACGTCATAAAATCCGACCAACCAGGTTGTGAAAGTATCCCTATGCCTTTAGGTTCGTATCTTTTGGTTCGGTGATAAAATTGCCAATCTGAACGCTAATCGGACCAGGAATAAATATATATATATTGTTTTTTTTTTTTTTTTTTGGTCCGGACCAAACGAACCAAACTACAAGTGTGAATGCACCCTGAATGCAACATGGACCAAAGACATGTAAACAAACCAAATACAGGACATGATGTCACAAGATGTGACCCTAAAAAGGACAGAATGCTCAAGCATACCTGTTTTTTCTTGTCATAGTAGCGATGTTGCCCATTACAATTAGGTACAGTATCAGAACTGCGTCTCCATGCAGCAGATCTTCGTTTGTGTGTGTGTGATGGAAAGATTCCTGCTGCTGTTTTTACTCCTTTACGCATTTTATAAGCTCTTCACGAGTTCTCAGCTGGTCAAAATACCATCATATGTAGGGTACACACATGCAACGAGTGCATTTAACCCAGCACACAGCATTGTTTTGGATGCTCGGTAAGTTCCGTCACAAAATATACGTCTTAAAAGCCGACCAATCAGGTTGTGAACGTATACCTATGCCTTTAGTTTTGGTATATTTAGGCTTGGTGTTAAAAATACCAATGAACGTTAAGCGGACCAGGACTAAATGTTTTTTTTTTTTTTGGTCTGGACCAAACGAACCAAGCGAACTGAACTACAAGTGTGAAAACACCCTAAGTTAAGTCCTTGTTTTTATTGAGCCTCCACTATTTAATTAGTCAGCTAAGTTCAGGCAACCCACCTCCTTCACTATTTTGAAAATCGCGAGTGTAGTTGATGATGAGTATCGTTTAATGCTAAAGCCACATGGCGGTAACTTGAATCTTGAGGTTTACCTGTAACTCTGAGGGAGGTGTAGTCTGCACTGTTATTGTAGTAATTTTGTGGTAAAACACCTTTGGCTATATCCGCTTCTTGTGTGGTTAAGGTTATGAAGTCTAACATGTAGTGTCAGTACGGAAGGAGTTGATTTATGTGCACCTAATAAGCAGGGTGTTTATTTTTGAAGAAATGTTCAGACCGTCTAAAAATGAAAGAGACAAACAGAGAGAGAGAGAGAGAGATGGAGCGAAAATTGAGACTCATAAATAACTGACTCATGCTGTTTTGGATACACACCAGCAGTAATTAGCTTTCAAGAATTTAAATTCAAGATGCAAACGCCTTTGGTTTCTGTAACCAGAAACTACCTCTGTGAAACTACTTCACAAGCCATTTCGAAACCAAAATAGCTAATGAGCACAGTCACTTAACTCAAGAGTCTCAAATGCTAAAGTGTTCTCTATTGGGGGCCAGTTGAACTATTATAACAAATAACAGGTGTTTTTAAATAAATTTAAATTGGATGCTTCCAATGTAGACAGCTCTCTGATTTGTGATGGGTGTGATGTTATTTTGAGCTGCTCTGAACTTTATTTATTTTTTTTCGTCATCATCTAACTGCATTTATGATTTAGGCCTATATACACTATATAGGGGTTGGCCAATGAAACTGAAACACCTGGTTTTAATTTATATATTTGACAGATACAAGTCCTTCAAAGTGGCCAGAGGGATTTTGAGCCATTCCTCTTCCAGAACAGTGGCCCGGTCTCTATCTGATGCTGGTGGAGGTCGATTTCTGACTTGCTTCTCCAAAATACCCCAAAGTGGGTCAAAAATATTTAGATCTGATGACTGTGCAGGCCATGGGAGATGTTCAACTTCACTTTTATGTTCATCAAACCATTCTGTCACAAGTCTTGCTGTATGTATTGGTGCATTATCATGCTGATACACGGCACTCCCTTCAGGGTACAATGTTTGAACCACATGGTCCTCCAAAATGGTTCGGTAGTCCTTGGCAATCACAAGCCCATCAAGCATAGTAGGGAATGACATGATATTGCAGCCCAAACCATCACTGATCCACCCCTGTGCTTCACTCTGGACATGCAACAGTCCGGGTATTAAGCCTCTTCGGGGCTTCTCCACACCGTAACTCCCAGCAATGTGGGAAAGACAATAAAGGGGGATTCACCAGAGAACAATACATGTTTCACATTCTTTACAGCCCAAGATTTGCACTGTTGGCACCAATAAAACCAACATTTGGCATTAGCACGAGTGACCGAAGATTTGGCTATAGCAGCTCGACCATGAATATTGACTCTGTGAAGCTCCCGATGAACCGTTTTCGTGGAAACAGGAGAGTCGAGGTGCGCATTTAATTCTGCAGTGAGTTGGGCGGCTGTGGTTTTATGTTTTTTGGATACAATCTGGGTTAGTACTTTGCAATATTTCATGTACAGCTGTGCTATTGCTCTGCTAGTTCAAGCTTCACACTCTCTTCTTACTAATGGAATGTAAAATCAGTGAAGAAAATCATATATAGATGTGAAACCTCCAGCACTATTATGGCCAGTGTTGGAGTTTCATTGTCCAACCCTATATACACTACCATTAAGATTTTTTTTAATGATTTTTTTATTTTAAATCTTTTATGCCCACTAAGGCTGCATTTATTTGATTGAAAATACAGTAAAACATAAATATTATCAACTGTTTTTCAATATAAAATAACAGTTCATCATCATTCAAATATGCTGATTTGGTGCTCAAGAAACATTTCTTTATTATCACCAATGTTGAAAACAGTTGTGTTGCTTAATATTTTTTGTGTAAACTGTGATACGTTTGGCCACTGCATGAAGTCAACCTTGAGCAGCTAGAAATATTCTTGTTTAGAGTACGTTAAGAGCCCACTGGATAGCAGTTCTTCATTCAGGTACTTAAATTATCTGACATAGGTATCCATGACAGAGTGAATTTTCTTTGCAGACTAATGTTTTCTTTGCGTGTAACCTATAAATTGCTTTAAGAGACCCTTAAAAAGCAATAGACAATTAAAGAGGCTCTTTGTAGGTTACTGGGTGAGGACTAATCACACTCACTGCAAACACAGTAGATCCAGGTTGGTTGAGCATACAGACGTTGGTCCAGACATGTTCCTCCAGCTGCCTGAAGTGCATCAAAGTGCCGTGTACTAGTCTGAGACAAGCTAACAATACACATAGACATGTGCAGGTAGACAAGGCCCTTCTTTGAGGGGGGGGGGCTGAATGAAGGATTTGGTAAAATCACTCAGGTTGAGAAAGACATGGGGAATGAGGAACCACACAAACTGCAGGTGTGCAGCGTCTTTTCAGACAGCTGTCCGTGCGCACAAACACGCACATGCACATACTCATTCACTGATACATTTTTTACACGTTTACTTATTGGTGGCAGCTGCCTGACTTTCTCAGGCGCTCGTAGAAGTGGGATTACAGGGCTTTTATGAAAGCAGATCCCGTGTTTATATGCGTGTATGTGTGTGTTTGTGCTCAACCACCAATGACGGCGCAGTGCAACTCCATCACCTCCATAAACACATTCTCCAGCCTTTACATGCTCAGCAGCAGGGATTACAGAGGCTCACTTTCACTCGCTCTTTACATTTCTCTCATATACACATTTGTTGAAACACATAAATGTATGTTGATGTTATAATCTTAGTTATTTCGAATTTTAAACACTTTACTCACACTCATGTGACTTATTTTATCCTTGTAACACAATATGAGGAATGTATTGATTCCTTTTTTTTTTTCAGTGCAAATTTACAGTGAATGGGGACTGGAGTTGTCAAGATTCAAAAAGGTTGCAAAAGCATCATAAAAGTGGTCCATACTTCAGAAGCTGTATGATAACTTGACAAATGTAAGACAGACAAATGGAAATTTAAGTCGTCATTCACTGATAATTGTCCCCTCTAATGAGGGGAGTTATAGTCTGGAGTTTAGTCTGATTCATAAATGAATCATTCACACTGGTTTGTGAACTGGGTTTAGTAGATTGTTTGAAAAGGATAACAGGATAACTTTGCAACTACATGTCAACTAGCAGTCAATAGAGTATTAGTAAGCTATCTGCTAACACTTTATTTTGACAACAGACTATACTGTAAGTAACTTTTCAAATACATGGCAACTTATTCTACTAACCTGAACCCTAACACCAAACCCTAAACTGTAAACCCGAATAAGTTGGCAAAACTCAAAAAATTTGAGGTAATCAGTTACATCAAAATGGTTAACTCATGAAATTCAAATATTAAGTAAGCAGATTCATACATAAACACACACATACATTTTAACTGCAGTTAACTAGATATATTTGAGTAAGCTCATTCATACATTTAACTTAAAATGAACATGTAATCTCAATTTAAATATTTTTAGTAGTGGAAACTTCAGAAAATGCTAACTTGTTAACTGGTGACACAATCCTTTGATAGCGTTATCATAGCAATGCACTTGCTGATTAAGTACAACAATATAGACAATTTAATATAGCTGTTCTTAAACCAAGCTCATACTCCACTTGTCACCATGATGGTAACCCTCCAAAAACCCCACATAACAGAAACTCTTCTAAATTAGCATAGCAAAGCATAAAATACTACAAAATATCCCACTTTTAACATTAATCACATTATAACATTAATTTTAACAAAAAACAAACAAACCGACAAAAAAAACAAAACAAAACAAACAAACAAACAAAAAAAACATTATATAACACTTAAATTTAGCATTTACTCTCCCTTTTGAGTGCCATGGCAAAGCATGCTGGGAAATAAAAATACTAGCCCAGTTTCAGTTAAATTTAAGTTTGTCTGAATTAAAAGAAACAAGTTCATAAACTCGAAACAATGAAACAGTTCAGATAACTTAATGTGACAATTTTGTGAACTCAAAAAAGAAATTTCAAAATATTCATAAAAGTGAATTTGATTTTAACTAATTTGTTTAAGTTTGCCCCACTCAAACCAATTAATTATTTTGAGCGCTAGGGTTTACTGTGTAACCTAACAGTCTACTACTCTAATGAGAGTTAGATGCATATTAATGAGTTAGTTGACATGTATTTGCAAAGTTACTTATGACTAGTACAATGTCTAAAGTAGACTATCGAAATAAAGTATTACCTTGAAAAGATCTGACTCAGAAGAATTTGTTCACAAATCGTACATCTCATGTACTCATGAATGTGCCAAGCAGTGATATTTTAGTATTATTTATATTATTTTAGTTTTATTCAAATTTTGCAATAGTTTTTTAGTAATTTTGTTATGTGCTTCTGTCATTTTTTTTTTTTTTTTAAATTTCTGTTTAGCTTTAATAGATATATATTTTTTAATTTTTTGTTTTAGTAATAATAATAATAATAATAATAATAATAATAATAATAATATTTTAACTTTATTTTATTTCAGTTAATTGTCAAGGCAACATTTCTAATTTTTCATCCAGTATTTATTTTTTTTTAATTCTATTTCAGCTGTATTTGAATTAACGGTTGTACAACTGTAATGATTTATAATAGTTTTAGCTTAGAATATTCTTCAAAATTAAAAAAAAAAAATCACGGAAAAACATGAGCGTGAGTAAATAATGACAGAAAAAGTCATTTTTGGATGAACTTTTCCTTTAAATAATGAATTCTCTTTAACATTATGAAATGACTGCTTGGCTAATGACAGTTTACACTGAAGTTTCCTCCCTCTTGTATGGATGAAGCTTGTGGATTGATGATGCTTTTGTCCGTTGAGGGCTCCACAGGAAAACGCCGTAATTAGGAGTCAGAGATGTGGATCCATCTATTTACTTTCCCTGAGTGATCATTAGTCCGACTGTGGCTGTTTCATTAGTCACTGATGGAGCATTTGGCATCAAACCCACCTTCAGTCTGTTGGGCCTATCCCACGATCCCCTGCTCTGGTGACATCATTAGGACATTGAATACTTCATGGCATGAGCTCTCAGATATGAATTACAAAATTAAAAAATTATAACATAGAGCTGGTTGCTGATTATTAAAGGTCAACTAGATTTGCACATTTTCTGAGGTAATTTTCATTTTCTGAGTTTGTGCCACAATTTTGAGTGTCATGATTTGTTGCTAGGGTATTCCTATGTGATTTCTAAGGTGTTCTGAGTAATTCTTAAAATGTTGCTATGCAGTTGACAGGGTGTTCTAAGTGGTTGCTAGGATGTTTCTATACCTTTGGTCCAAGTGAAAAGATTCCATCCTCAAGTATTTACAGCACTCAGAAGTTTGGGGGCAGTATGTTTTTGAAAGTAGTCTCTTATGCTCATCAAGGCTGCATTTATTTGATCAAAAATTCAGTAAAATAGTAATATTGCAAAATATTATAACAATTTAAAATAACTTTAATATATTTTACTATATAATTTATTACTGTGATGGCAAAACTAAATTTTCAGCAGCCATTACTCCCTTCAGAAATCATTCTAATATACTTATTTGACACTCAAGATTTCTTATTATTATCAACGTTGAAACCAGTTTTGCTGCTTAATATTTTTGTGCAAACAATTTAATGCATGCTTGCTTGCTGAATAATAATAATAATAATAATAATAATAATAATAATAATAAAAACTACTTAAATTTACCCCCCGCTTGTTTTATTATATGGCAGGTGAAAACCATGTGATAGACCATTTAGAAGAAAAGTAAAAATGCCTCTCCTCAAAACCTCTCCTCTCCTTTTGGTGGTTTAATAATTAGATTTTGTTTGTTTAAAGTGTGCTGGATCAGACTGTGAGAGATTTTGTGCTTTCATAAAATTAGTTTTATATATGCTAAGGTATGAGAGAGAGAAAAAATATGTTTAGTAGGTGTTTAGTGAGACCAACTACTACTTACATGACCAGATGGTAAGTTATATGGCATAAGCTGTAAGTTAATGTGTATTTGTGTGTGTGTGAAATTCAGAGGGGTCCAGCCCAGCTGTGATTTATGAGGCTGGGATTCTCTCTGACTGCAGTGTTTAGTGTATGGCTTGCCCCTGTCAGCTCACACTACACAATACCATAAATTATTGATCATTTAAAACAACAAAGCAAAACCATGCATGTGCACATTGGAGAGCGTGTGCATGTGGCTTTTTGTTATGATGTGTGTATATATTTGTGTGTGTGTGGAGAGAGAAAGGGAAAATGGAGAGCAAACAATTGATTTACGACGGGGCCATAGAACTTAATTTCACCGTTTAGTGAATGGCTAGCTAATACCCTATGAATCTTCCAAGTTTTTACAGCAAAACGTTTGACTCTAAATCAAACGCTTCATGACAAGAGTGAAGTGTACAAGCGGCATATGGCACAGCAAACTGAAACCTTTTAAACGTTTGTGAAACTCTGTTTTAAATGTTGATTAAGCTATTTATTGTAAAAAAAAAAAAAAAGTTTACATTACATCAAATAATGTCTATTTTTAGAACATTTATTATGAGCAACTTAAAATAAATATTAAACAGCAAGATTTTACAATACAGTGTCACTTTGGTGGTGAGAGTCCAACTAAAAGGCTGCTGAGCATGCTCAGTTTGATCATTGATAATGCACTTGAATATGTTTTTGGTCAAAGCATGGAGACTTTTGAAGAAAAAATATTTGTTATTCAAAAATATTAGATGCTTTAGCTCTATGTAGTGGTTTTTATTTATTTCTTTTTTGTAAAAGCTTCAAGAGTGTTTTGCGTCACCATTACAGTGATTAGTGTTCAGTGAAGTTTCTTTCATTTTAGTAAGATAAACGACTTGTGTTGGTCTATAGAAATAACTCTAGATGACCTTTTTAGCTTGCTCAACAAACTGATATACAGACTGAAAATAAAAGATTTAGTAATTTTTCACTCAGAAATTTCACAAATAATTTCAAAGAAATGGCAAGTAACATTGAATTAAACAACATTTTGAATAAGAAAGACTGAAATAATATTTTCTTGGAAAACGTAATCCAATAATCTTTATTGTATTATTGTAAAATTTAAAAATTATTTTTTTTTTACAGTCAACTCACCTGTATGTAGAGCTTTATACAATGCAGATTGTTTCAAAGCAGCTTTACAGTGATAAACAGGAAAATAATGATTCAATGATGCAAACAGCTTCTATAAAGCAGAAATTATAAAGCATTTTTTAGCTGAAAAGTGCAGGTTAGACAAAGCAAGATTTATTTCTACATCACTTATGAAATTTTTATGTTCAGTTTAACTTAAAATGCAAGCTTATTGAACTTAGATCCACAAATAAAAAAAATAATTATTTTTGAGTTTATGGAGCTTATTATGTTTAATGAAAGAACAGACCAACTTTAATTTAAGTTGATGTAACATTTGTTCCATAAGTTGAGTTTTCTCAACTTTTGATTTTTTTTTTTTAAACAGTGCATCTGTAATTGGTCAGAACAAACAGATAGCCCCGCCCCAAACTACCAGATTGGTTGAGCCAATGTTGCCATGTAAACAAACAGAATAATGTTTTGAAAATGTCTTAGACAGAGCAACAGTATTTACATTTTTGGCTAAAACAACATACAAATGACTTTTGTTTACATTAAAAAATGTACATAAAAATGTACAAACTTCACTTTTAAGTATGATACAACAATTTTTTGTTTGCTCAAAGCATATGTTCTGTCCCTTCAATATAGAAAGAAAAAGAGTTAAGGAAGAAAATGTCATCCTTTTCTTATGAATGGGAAAGAAAGATCCTGTTCGGACTTGCATGGCCCAATAAAAGACTGAGACAATTAAAATCTTGTTTCCTGGAGACAGCCCACAGATATGCAGTGAGCTCCTCAGGTGTTTACTTGCAGTGTGAGTGCATGTGCGTTTCCTCCACACACCCTGGAATGTGTGTATGTGTGTGTGTCACATGTATGAGAGTGCTGTCTGCATGAAGTTCATTGTAAAGTGATACTATATTGGCAGCTCCTCTCTGGTAGGTGGTCCCATTTTTGTGGTGGGCCACATACAGTATGTGTGTGTGTATGTTTCGATATGTTTATCAGTTCCGGGCCGGCACTTGTGGTACCCTTAAGAGGCAGGGTTAAATTCTGAGCAAATGTGTGTAGGTTACAGTGGGTCTCTCTGAAACTCTTCCCCAGGGAGGAAGGCTGGTCTGGCTGCCTCTCAAAGACAGCCTTTTTCTCACTTATCCTAGGGGAGCTTCCCCTCCCTTATGTTCTGAAATTTATGCAAAGACAATAATCTCTAATTGCAGTATCACATTACCAGAACATTTTTCCAAAGCCCATTACAATTTGCTGATTTAAAACGCCAACATTTCTCACAGACAGACCGAGAGACAGAATGAGTGAGGGAATGAAAGAAACATAAATAGAAAGAGATTATCATTATATGTGAGTGCCTCTGTGTCTCTTTCATCCATTAACACTAGGGATTTTCCTTTGGTATTAAATTTTGGCATGAAACTTGTCCAACACCATTTGTGTCATAAATGATTCTTCAAATCGTTTTTCAATCACATAGCAACACCCTGGCAACCACACACAACACCCTAACATCATGGTGGTGAATTATGCACAGGCAAGGACTACCTAAAATAAATGTAAAAATATAAAAGTAAATGTAAAAATCTATTTTTTTTTTCTTTTTAAATTTCCAATTATAATGCCCCCTTTACAAGATGTAATATAAGTCTCTGGTGTCCCCAGAATGTGTCTGTGAAGTTTCAGCTCAAAATACCCCACAGATTTATTATAGCTTGTCCAATTTGCCAATATTTGGCAGTGAGCAAAAACACACAGTTTTTGTGTGTGTCCCTTTAAATGCAAATGAGCTGCTGCTCCCTGCCTGCTTTAAAAAAAGGGCGGAGCTTTAACAGGTCGCATTTCAGTTGCTCAACAACAATAAAGCTGGAGAATCACACGCAGCCAAAATGACAATTGTCAGTAACGTTGTTCAGCCTTACATTGTTCAAACCGGAAGTCAGACACTAATGGAGAGACTCAGGAAGAAGTTACAACTTTTAGAATGCATCTGGTCATTTCTAAATTGTTAGTGGATAAATTTATGTAGTTGCTGTGGAGTTGATTCAACTCATCGACTAGCATGTGCCGTCATGTTAATCTTTTGTGCAAATCCAGCGTTAAATTGACCCTCATTTGTGAAGCAGTCCTACATAAAATGGCGGCATGGTAACAACACTCTATTACAACTCTTCCTCTTCTTTAAAGCAGCCCAACATGCCCTTACCCCCCCTTGTTGCATGTTCCCAAGGGCAGGGTTTATGTAAATTTTGGGGGTTGTGATGTCACCATCCTGGAAAGAAGCTCATTGTAGTCACAATTAGCTGTTTGTTGTAGTCCTTAAACAGAGAATTCTTTAAAAGAAAATATCTCCCTTTGCATTGAACTTTGAGTGTTGTAACTTTGCAAATTTTATTTTTTTAATTTATTAAATATATATTTTTTAAGTTTAATGCTTTTTTATTTTCTTTTAGTATGTGTATAATGTTACTAATGCTTTGGCAGTGTAAAGCTTTTCTCTTCTTTTTTTTGCTATATAGCTACTTGTCTCTGAATCTGAGAGAGAGAAGTAGATGGGAAAGGAGGAGGAAGAGAAATGGTGAGAAGTAGATGTAAATAGAAGACAAAGAGACCAAACTCTGAAATCCATAAACATATTTTACAGTTACATTTCAGTTAAAGTAGGTGTATTACAAAAATGAGATGATTCACTGTTTTCCAGAGCTACACACTCCTCTGTCTCCTGGTAAAACATAAACATGGCTATACTTCTTTTATTATACAAAAATACTGGCTTTAGACTGTCTGTCCCACAGTGTTTGGACATGTTAAAGGTCGTCTGTGGACAAAGACACAGCTTATCCTCACAAACCAGTTGGCTGTTCGCCCCATGGATGGAAGGGTAAAACAAGCCAACACCCCCATCCATCTTTGAAGAAAGAGTACGGCTAAATCTCACGGCACACAAACCTCACCGCAAAACCACACGCCCTGGCAGAGACACGTACAGCTGGGCACCTCTCTATAGTATCACACATTTCCTCTCTTTCTCCCACTCTCTCCTCTTAAGTGGTTTCCATTATCAAGATTGCTCATTTCAGATGCGATGCTTGGCCGAATCTTTTCTCTGCCCGGGGGTTTTACGTGTCTTTGTGCTCTCAAAGCTGTCTAAACACACAACACCTGAGAAGCAAGGAGGATTATGGGCCTTTGAGGGTGGCGGGAGCACATGTGTGCAGCAGTGTCTGAGTCAGATCCAATATCGGTCAGGCCCGTTCACCTAAGCCTGCTTTATTGGGTCTTCTTTCTATTCCTCTAATGTGAACATTAAGCACTGCCTCGTGCAGTGTGCGTGTCATGATGGTCCGACGGGTGCGGGGAGGAGATGATATGAGGATCAATCTGTGTAAGATTAAGACGAAAGCAAACCCCAGTAATTAAAAGGTTGCAAATTGAATTTGAACTTTGATGTGTTTGAGTGCTGGTGTCCAAATGGTAGTAGTCTGGAGGAAGTCAGAATATGAGAGATTAAACTTATTATGTTTGTCTCAAAGCTTTTTATACCAGTGTCTGGCTAGATGGGAACAGCCATGATGAAGAGTCTGAGTATCCATGTTGATTACAGAAGGAATGCACACAAACCTTAAAGGGATACACTGTAAAAGAATCAGTGAAATTTACAGGGGAAAAATGGTAGTTGTAGTTGCCAGAACTTTACCATAAAAAATACAGTAGCAACATTTGAAGTTTTACAGATTGAACTTAAATTTACAGTAAATGGCTGCATGGTAAATTGCAATTAACATGAAGTCACGCTTAAACAGATTTGGCTTAGTGCGATTATGAAATCGCAAAGGCTGCGATTTATTTATTTATTTATTTTATGCGCAGCTTGTCAGTGAAGCACGGCTCTGTGATCAGTAGTAAATGCTGCTCCATCTGAAAACACTGCATTTGAATGTGCCTTTGAAAAAGCAACACGCGTCAAACATCTTTCCAAACATTAGAAGCATTTATGAATCTCTTGTCCAACAAAAGACAACATTTAAGAACATGTTTTTATGTTTTCATGTTCTCCAAACTCACTTCATAACATCAGTTGAGTGTTTGAAAACATCCTTCTGTGAGATGATGTGGCTTCTTACACAGAGTGAGGCACACAACATATTATTTCATATTATTCAATACAGTGATAATTGATTAGCAATGAAGTATAAATATACTTTATTATCATGAAAATACCAGAGAAGGCTTGAAGAACTCAGATAAACCATATATTGTCGTAGTCGTGTGTTTATTAGTAATTTTTAATAAATCAAAGCGTTTCAGTCTTCTGTTTATTCAGCTACAGTGATAGTATGATGCCCATAGGGATCCTGGAATGACATGCGTTATCTCGTACTTCTGCGGGGCATATTTGGAGTTTCTGCGCAAGAGCGCCCTCTGGCTTTCAGATGGAGCAGCATACTAATGATCACAGAGCTGTGTTTCACTGAGAAGTTGCGTGTAAAAAATTGCAGCCTTTGCCAAATCGCGTGCGGTTTAATTTCGATTAATCGTTCAGACGATCGTTTGACTCGTGTGATATATTTTAAGTTTTTGGATGATGAAGAGGCCTAAATTTAATTAATTGGTCTCTGAAAAGAGGAGTAGTGATTTTATGAACCTATTATATTACAATATTTTTTTTTAGTGATTCAAATCACGAAATTAGTCTGGGCTTTGTTTGCAAAAAGCATCGTAAGCCTAAGTAGATGATCTCTATGATCTACGAAACAATCTCTGTGGTCTACTTTTGGGAAATGCAGCCCTGAATGATTTGTTCACAAATCTGACAAATCTGTTTCTTGAGTCTCAAGAAAGACTCACAAAAATGTTGTGTTTTAGATAAGAAAGAAAGTCTTACAGGTTTTGAACAACATGAGGGTGGGTAAATAGTGACATCATTTTATTTTTTGGTCAATAATTCCTTTAACTTTTGGGTCATCCTGTGATAGCAGTGTTCAAGTCAGGAGTTCTTTGTCCTTCGCTTTTTCTCTGTCTCTGTCTTTGCTCTTGCTCTACAGGCAGTAGATGTGTTTATTAAAGCCCACAGAGGCCCAGCAAAGCGAATCGCTGGCCCTCGGCTCTGCAGCGTCTGCCCCCTCTCCCCTCCATATCTGACGCTACGGCCCCTGTGTGTCTGTCTACAGCTGTGCTCCTCACGACATACAGAGGGCCCTGCCAATCATGCTGCTTTCTGTACAGCCGCTAATAACACATTACACAACCTGATTTCATGACCAGTTACATTTGAACACACTGTCTGCACTGTATCTTCCTGTTCGTCCTGATTGTTTGTGAGTCTAGTTTGCACGCCTTCGTGTTTGACAAATGGATTCTTCAGGTTGTGACTTTCATGCATGGCAGCTCTTGAAAAGTTTTTATAATTTTCAGCCTAAATGTCAAGCAAGACAAAATTAGACAACGTCTAAGCAGATCAGCTAATGGAATGGTGGCAGCGTGGGAGTTTTAGATGTGATCGGCCTGCTAATACTAGAGTGAAATGAGTGCGAACCAGCAACCGGCCATTGAGCTTACAGTCATACATGAATTAATGTGAACACTTCACACAAATTCGATCCCTTTTAAGTAAACCAAACTCATGCCGTGTTCAGACTACACTATGTTTTTGTCTGTTACGATAGTCACTGTGTCAGATTATGTGATTTTGACTCCTAAATTCTTGTCGTGTTGTGGGTAAGAAACATGTCAGACTACACTCGGCATAAAGCCCAGGATACACTGCAGGATTTTAGCAATCCTATAAGATCATTACTTTATCACACTGTGCGACATGGATTTATTAAACTTGGGTACGACATGCATGTAGACTGTACGATGATGATACCTATTAACTCGTAGGCTACGATGCAATTTTCTATAGAAGAATAAAATGTCATCAGCATGCGCTAGTGGTTAACAAAAAGACCATGTTGAATCACACTTTGGCAGTTTTTATGTGTGCTGAAAAAAAAAGGAAGCGGCGAAAGAAGAAGGGAAAAGAGCTTGAGGTAAGCAGTTTTAAGTTTTAGCGCCATGTCGCGTTGATTTCATGTCGCATTTTTATTGGCTGGTCAGTAGACGTAGGGCGTAGCAGCAAACACACTGTGCGTTGATCATGCTGAATTTCTGACACTGTCAGAAAATTATCGTAGGCTATCTTTGGTCGCAAGACCAGGAAAACAGGCGTCTTTGAACCTCTCTCACTGTACGACATAGGACCACCGATTAAGAGCCACGATCACAGAAATCGCCACGATTGTTTCACGATGGCAATCTTTCGTCTGGGACAGCCAATAATCGTGCAGTATATCCCTTAAGACTATCTCAAGATGTTTGCTGCGTCCCAAATCTCATACTGTCTGAGTAGATACTACATTTGAATTTACTTTGCAACTGTTAAAAAAAGTATGTTTTATATAGTATGTATATATGGGTAGTATGAATGAAATTTGGACATACTACATACGCCATGTTGTTACTGTCATGTGACCAACCATTGTCAGCTGCATCGCTTCACTGCCATTCATAAGTTTGATTATTTTAAAGAAGATACATAAATATATATAGATAGCATATTATAAAAGCAAACATAAATATCATATACAGTCAAATCAAAATTTATTCAGACACCTTGAACATTTCATTCATTAATACAGTTTATTCACTATAGTTTAAAAAAATGGTAATAAAATATGACAAGATCTCAGAGTTAAACTGTGTCAGAAAAAATTAATCTTAATTATGTAAGATAACATTTAAGCAAAACATGGTCAGGTCAAAGTGTCTGAATAATTTTTGGTTCCAAATTTTTATCAATTTTACTGGTAGTCCACTGTATGAAGAATTTTTGGGTATAATATGTCACAGTTTACTTTATTTTGCTATCCTCACTTACATAAATGAACTATAGTGTCATGAACCCACTAGTAAAAATATATCAAAAATGTTTGAATTTTTGGTTTGACTGTATGTAAATTTACTGATTTACACACAGGATATATATATATAGTCAAGTCAAGTCACCTTTATTTATATAGCGCTTTTAACAATGCAGATTGTGTCAAAGCGGCTTTACAGTGATAACTGGTATATAAATTTGGCTGCACACATATATATATATATATATATATAGCATATGTGTAAGATTGATTACTCTAGATCTAAAGAGTATATATAGATCTAAGTGTATATATAAAATGTCAAAAATATTTAAAAATATTTATTTTTTAATATTTTTTGTAAAACATTAAAAACTAAAAATTTAAATATAAAATAAATATACATTATAAAAATATTTTAAATATTTAATACTACTATTACTACTGCTAATAAGTATTATTATTCACGCATGTGATGATTTAAGGGACATTGTAAACATAAAGTCAACTTGGTTCTATTTTTGGTTCATTTTAAAGGCCTCTGAGTTTGGTTCTTTCAAAGAGGACAGAAGTGTGAATACTCACTTAAACTCCAGCTACTCACTGTAAACTGCTTCATCCTTTGATTCCTGTAGTTGTGCTGGATAAAAGAGAGCTATATGATAAATGACACCATATTCTGTCTACTGACAATATACTGGTGTGCGCTCACCTTTGTAGTGGGTATTACTCATCCACTTATGTTTGTGTCTGCACAATAGATATACAAATACAACGGTGCCATATTTGTTTGATTAGTCTCTTAAACGCTTGCTATAATTTGTAGTAGGATCTAAGGCCTTGCTTAGACAGGAATGTGCTCGCATTCTGTCGTATTTGTCATGTGTGAAAAAGATCGATGACTCTAGATCTAAAGATTAGCTGAGTACACTGTACCAAGATTTGTCACCTTTGGCCCAGCAGACGCTTGAAATCCAGAAGGAATTTACTTTCAAAGGTGCTACACCTGAGCACACTTGTACGCAAAACACAAGATTAACTGTGCCTTTCTATGCTGAGCAACATGAATGTAAAGCAAAACAACTCTTATAAGTTATTATTCTAATAAAAGATAGTTCTACAAAGATAACTAACTGAAGCTAACACACATGCATATACAGCACAACCATCCCATATTGTGCACATTACACATATATATTGACTAGCCAGTGTAATATGTATATATATATATATATATATATATATATATATAATATTATTTTTTTATTTTATTATTATTTAAAAAAAATATTTTTTATTAGAACAAATTATAATATAAATAATTAACATAAATATTTATTAAAATATAAATTATAATTTTTAAATTATAAGATATATTTGAATGACATTCACGGCACCTGTTAGTGGGTGGGATATACAGTATTAGGAAGCAAGTGAACATTTTGTCCTCAAAGTTGATGTGTTAGAAGCAGGAAAAATTAAGGATTTTCAAAGCGTAAGGATTTGAGCGCATTTGACAAGGGCCAGATTGTGATGGCTAGATGACTGGGTCAGAGCATCTCCAAAACTGCAGCTCTTGTGGGGTGTTCCCGGTCTGCAGTGGTCAGTATCTATCAAAAGTGGTCCCAGGAAGGAACAGTGGTGCACCGGTAACTGGGTCATTGGCGGCTAAGGCTAATCGATGCACTTGGGGAGTGAAGGTTAGCCTGTGTGGTCCGATCCAGCAGACAAGCTATTGTAGCTCAAATTGCTCAAGAAGTTAATGCTGGTTCTGATAGAAAGGTGTCAGAATACACAGTGCATTGCAGTTTGTTGCGTATGGGGCTGCATAGCCGCAGACCAGTGAGGGTGTCAATGCTAACCCCTGTCCACTGCTGAAAGTGCACGTGAGCATCAGAACTGGACCATGGAGCAATGGAGGAAGGTGGTCTGGTCTGATGAATCACGTTTTCTTTTACATCACGTGGATGGCCGGGCGTGCGTGTGCTTCGCTTACCTGGGGAACACATGGCACCAGGATGTAATATGGAAAGAAGGCAAGCTGGCGGAGGCAGTGTGATGCTTTGGGCAATGTTCTGCTGGGAAACCTTAGGTCCTGCCATCCATGTGGATGTTACTTTGACACGGACCACCTACCTAAACATTGTTGCAGACCATGTCTACCCTTTCATGGAAACGGTATTCCCTGGTGGCTGTGGCCTCTTTCAGCAGGATAATGCGCCCTGCCACAAAGCAAAAATGGTTCAGGAATGGTTTGAGGAGCACAACAATGAGTTTGAGCTGTTGACTTGGCCTCCAAATTCCTGAGATCTTAATCCAATCGAGCATCTGTGGGATGTGCTGAACAAACAAGTCCGATCCATGGAGGTCCCACCTTGCAACTTACAGGACTTAAAGGATCTGCTGCTAACATCTTGGTGCCAGATACCACGGCACACCTTCAGGGGTCTAGTGGAGTCCTTGCCTCGACAGGTCAGGGTTGTTTTGGCAGAAAAAGTGGGACCAACACATTATTAGGAAGGTGGTCATAATGTTATGCCTGATCGGTGTGTGTGTATATATATCCACTCACACACATACAAATAAAAGTTATTATCAGTAAAGTATAATGTAAATCCTTGATATGCAATCCTTCTCATGCATTTTTTTCCCCCAGCAGTCTTGCAGGACAGAAGAATTTAAGAGTGTGCATTTTATTACAATGTTCGTTGCAAACACTATATTGTGGGTCATAAAGTGGGAGATTCAATTCCTGCTCGTGCCGGATTGGCTTGTAACTTTTGATGGTAAATGACAGGGTGAAATCTCTAACAGCTAGCATGTAATTTGGTCGGCCCAATTGTGGACGGGCACAAGCCTTTCACTTCATGTAAGAAACCTAACCTTGGCATTTCTCCGAAAATCTTGTCAGAGAAAGAATTAATGCATTGCCCTCTGGCCTCTCTCCTCCTCTGGAAGCAGAATACAAAAGCACTGCAGTCAGAACGGATTCTTCAGTCTTAAACATGTTACTGTGGCTTGCCAACTGTTGTAAAAATATAAAGCAAGAGTGAAAAAAAAGATTGTAATCGTAAAAAAAGAGCAGAAAGGGCACGGATGCCGAGCTGAATATTATCCCCAGAGTAACACAGGCGCGCCTTCTAGAATGACTCTACCGCTCGGCGCTGTTATTTTATATGGATGACAAATTGCAGGTATCTTCTTTTGGCGTTTACTAGGCTCAGATAGGGCATGCTGCCAAAGTCTGCGGTTGGGTCTGAATTTGCCTGACTACGCCATCTGAAAAAACACAAACACACACATACGCACATTGTGCAGCGTGACATTCACTTTTACGTGTCCGGTCTGTCAGCCCCCACTCTCGCGCCCCTCACCACCACCACACACCCTGAGAATGCACGACTGAAATCTGACATTAAATATAAGACTATAATAGCTCATGCACTGATGAATGAGTTGTATTTTGCACAACATGGAAATGACTTGATTTTGTCCTAATGTTAACTGACAAATTCGGCATGTCAGTAGGTTTTGTTTTTCTTTTTTGCAGACACTAGCCACACCCATGCATTGAGTTTGATCTCGGTAGTTTATCTGCAAGAAAATGTTGATGGCGCATGCGTCTAGATCGTTGCAATCTTGACAGCCTGCGTTGTTCAACATTGATGTATGCAATTCTTGTCATATTTGTAAGATATTTAACATTTGCATGTGTAGATTAGCACTGGGAAGAATGCTTGCCCATTGTTTGAGGCTGAATCTGGTTTTGGCAGTTGCAACTGCTGTAAGTACACACCGTGACACTATACTGACCCTATAGAACTTTAGCACACATTAAAGAACTAACTTCCACAGTGGAAGATCTGTTTGTATACCAACAGTATACAGGTATAAATAAGTACATTTCTTTCTAAATTCAACATTTTTTCCCCCAGAATTCGATCTACAGTATAGACCTGCACCTTTAAGACTTCTGTGTGTTCAGTAGTTTATGATTGGCTAATCCCTTCGCATGTGAAATGAGTAATTATGCTGCCTTCACATGCTATCAGAATTATCATAAATACGAGTTTCCTAGTTGGAAATTAGACATGAACACCCTCTTAAGTCATATTTACAGTTTCCGAGTTGGGCTTGCCATAAACTTTAAACATGGTGGAGGGGAGAACGATTGCTGCTGTGACTAGGGCTGGTCCGAATACCGTTTTTTGAACTTCGTAGCTTCGGTAGTAACCAACACTGAATATTTGAAGCTTCGGAGGGAGGGGGCTGAACATATTCTTGGTGTGGCCCCTTTAAGAGCTGCGCACTCTCGGTTGAACTGTCTGCATTGTATGTGCGACTCGAGCACTGCATGTATGCAGGTTATTTCTGTTTTTCTGTTGCTCATTTAAAGTTATTTTCTTTATTAAGTAATGCTGTGGATGGCATAACAGTTGTGACGGACAGTTACACGTGTTTCATGGGGAATAAAGCCGCAGTTGTGAAATGTCAGTCGCCTCCATGAAGTCTTTCTGGTATCAATAACTCAAGCTAAGTGACTTAACGTATCCCTATTTGCTCCGTACACAACGCATTACAGCAGGAATCTCTGTGTGTCTGTCTATCTGTCTGTTTGCATTTTGATTATGTTGAGAACCATTCATCTAATCGACTTCACACGTGGTGGGTGTGTTGCTGCGGACCCAAGGGAGCGCAGTGTCAGATTTGGCGCAATATGGACACGCGACATGTTCAGAATTAAGAAACTTTTAATAAACTAGCTGAAAGCGGCGCACCTCACGCGGGAAGGGCTTATAGGCTTCGAGAACGGACACTGCACTAGTGATATAAAACACAGGTCTGTTAAGAGCAAAACTTTTAATAAGGTAGCCTAACATTTTTCTAAAAAAACAAGGTTCCTTCAACTGTCCATCAAACGGCTAGGCTATATAAGATAATTGTAAAAAAGAATATTGTATTTCACCAGATTTTATAGTGTAAACATTCAAGCGTGAATGAGAACCATTTCGCGAGGGGTATGCCAGGTGTGCGAAAAAAACAAACAAAAAACAAATATTCGAATCCCAAAATTGAAAATCGAATACCAATCCACCGAATGAATATTCGAATAATCGAATATTCGGGTCCAGCCCCAGCTGTGACTGGTATTCTTTATTAATTTTTTCCACAACAGCTACATCGCCTTGTCTTGTCTTTAAAATAGTGCATATTTACATATATGAATAACCATTTTAAGCATATTTTATGTTTTGTACATAACAGAAATAGCATGAATTTGAAAGAATCGTCAGCAGTGCGTCCTATACAGTAGGACATATGGTTAACAACTATTAACATTTTAGTCAGGATCCATAGGAAACCTTATCTTGTATAATTTTTAAGTTTGTTGTAAATGTTCTTTCTAACAACAAAGCACTTGAATGTGTTTGATTAGAGAAAACATACTTAATGTACCCTTTAAATACATTTTAAAGGTTTTGTGGACGTTTCTAGTAGCTGACAAAATGACAGAATATAAACATTAAGACATTTGATCCTATTTATGTTTACAACTCTAGTAAAGAAGAAATGCATGTATTCAATTTGTGTTATGTGTCTGTGGATCATCATATTTCTGCAGATATTTAGTGAATGCAGATGTTTTTTGCTGGAACAAATGGATGAAGAAAGCATGTGATTGGAGGGTTTGTTTAAGATGATGCAATCAGTCATTCTGTCAGAGTCAGCGCACAGGCTAAAGCCGTAAAACGTAATAAAGATCTGGATATATCTGGCCCTCATGAGCAAGTATGCCTTTCTGATTGCTGCTGGCAGACCTGTGGCTCCCTCAGGCAATGAAACTCTCTCTTCTACCCTGTAGTCCCTTTCTCCACGAACTTCCCTCTCTGCCAGATCATGCTGAGCCAAGACAGAAAAACCAACAACTGCACTCCATGATGAAAGCAGGGACAGTGGGGGGGCTTCCCATAAACGACTCTCCCACTCTTTCTGCTGTCATTCCGATTTCCACAGAGTGCCATTTTACACGTCGTTCTGATGTGAAAGGCATGCTGACATCTCTCTTTACATGCAGGAGAGGGAGCGCGTCTGTGTATGTCTGTGTGTTTGCGTATAGATTAGTTCAGGTGCATGACACTCGACAAAACTCCTCCCCATTTTAAGTCGAGGCCTCTTGCTAAATCTAGTTTGTCCTGTTTTTTTTTTTTTTTTTTAATACAATTGTTTTTCAGAATGTAAAGCAGCTGTATAACCTACAATCTTTACTTTTAGCCTTTTAACCGACTGCCAGCGACCCATACTGACTGTCACACTTGGGTTGACGATAGGACAAGCGGTCTCACACACACACACACACACACACACACACATATATATATATATATATATATATATATATATATATATAAACACTATATTGCCAAAAGTATTGGGACACCCCTCCAAATCATTTAATTCAGGTGTTCCAATCACTTCTATGGCCACAGGTGTATAAAATCAAGCACCTAGGCATGCAGACCGCTTCTACAAACATTTGTGAAAGAGTGGGTCGCTCTCAGGAGCTCAGTGAATTCAAGCGTGGTACCGTGATAGGTTGCCACCTGTGCAATAAGTCCATTCATGAAATTTCCTCACTACTAAATATTCCACTGTCAACTGTTAGTGGTATTATAACAAAGTGGAAGCAATTGGAAACAACAGCAACTCAGCCACGAAGTGGTAGCGGGGTCAGTGCATGCTGAGGCACACAGTGCGCAGAAGTCGCCAACTTTCTGCAGAGTCAATAGCTACAGACCTCCAAACTTCGTGTGGCCTTCAGATTAGCTTAAGAACAGTGCATGGAGAGCTTCATGGAATAGGTTTCCATGGCAGAGCAGCTGCATCCAGGCCTTACATCACCAAGTGCAATGCAAAGCGTCGGATGCAGTGGTGTAAAGCACGCCGCCACTGGACTCTAGAGCAGTGGAGACGTGTTCTCTGGAGTGATGAATCACGCTTCTCTGTCTGGCAATCCGATGGACGAGTCTGAGTTTGGCGGTTGCCAGGAGAACGGTACTGCATTGTGCCAAGTGTAAATTTTGGTGGAGGGGGGATTATGGTGTGGGGTTGTTTTTCAGGGGTTGGGCTTGGCCCCTTAGTTCCAGTGAAAGGAACTCTTAATGCTTCAGCATACCAAGACATTTTGGACAATTTCATGCTCCCAACTTTGTGGGAACAGTTTGGGGATGGCCCCTTCCTGTTCCAACTGCGCACCAGTGCACAAAGCAAGGTCCATAAAGACATGGATGAGCGAGTTTGGTGTGGAGGAACTTGTCTGGCCTGCACAGAGTCCTGACCTCAACCCGATAGAACACCTTTGGGATGAATTAGAGCGGAGACTGCGAGCCAGGCCTTCTCGCCAACATCACTGCCTGAACTCACAAATGCGCTTCTAGAAGAATGGTAAAAAATTCCCATAAACACACACCTAAATTTTGTGGAAAGCCTTCCCAGAAGAGTTCAAGCTGTTATAGCTGCAAAGGGTGGGCCAACTCCATATTAAACCCTACGGATTAAGAATGGGATGTCATTAAAGTTTATGTGCACGTAAAGGCAGGCGTCCTAAAACTTTTGGCAGTATAGTGTGTGTGTATGTATATATATATATGCATAAATGTTTTTGATTCATCTATGCACTATGCACATTTTGAATCAGATTATGATATGCTGCCAGTCAAAAGTTTGGAATAATTAAGATAATTATAAGATAATAACTATAATAAGTTTCTCATGCTCACCTAGGTTGCATTTATTAAAAATTATTAGAATGATTTCTGAAGGATCATGTGATGCTGAAGACTGAAGTAATTCAATCGTAATAAAGATAATAATTATAATAATAACACACACACCCTAACGGAACCAAAAGCATTCTCCAACAATGCTTTCATATAATGATAGAGACTGTGTTGCATAACTCTTTCACAAATTTGTGGTGAAGTTTTCCAACCCCCAGTCGTCTTTGTTTCAAAGCACCACCGTAGTGCAGACCAGTGACTTCCTGTTGGAGAAGATGTAATGCCCCAATAAGAGCAAATAAATACAGCAAAGTCCCCATAGCAGCCTGACATGGGCCTTCCATCTCTCCGCTTACGCGTTTGATTCCAAAGAGAGCAATACACACAAACACTCTCTCATACCAGGACAAGCTATTTGTTTTCCTGCTGGCTCTCTGCGTTTGTTCTGGTTTGTGTGGAGCGATGAGGAAAGGCTTGAAAAATCCATGTGATCTGACTCTCGCTCTTGTGGCGAAGCGTTTTTGCACATGGAGCCCATCAGAAGCTAAATGAGCTGTTAATACCACGTTAGCTGAGCTGGAAAGAGCTTTACGTTACCGTTCTGCCACAGATTCAAGCAGGAAAATGTATGTAATATTATCCCTGCAAACCTACTTTTTTAGTGCCTCTGTGAATTTGGTCTCACAACGGTCAAGATAAGTCAAGATAATCCTACGTTTTTTGTTGTTGTTAATAAGGCTTTCATTTCAGCGTACAGGAAGATCATTTTGAAAATGACAGGGAAAGTCATATTCTTTGTGATAAAGATCTGGAAAGAGTGCTTGTTAATTCTTCAGAGTGTTCATATGATCTAGAATCTTGGCACGCGGTACACAGGGAAAGCGTTCGCAGGAGGCGGACAAGTTAAAACCAAGCTCTTTTCGATAACACAGAGGTGGTCTTACACACCTCCTCTGGAGGCCCCAACAGTAACATTGGTCAACAGAGACACAGAATATCAAAGTGAGGTTTCATTTCAGCCTCAGGCAGTCATCTCAGTGAAACACTTACATAGCCATTAATTTGTGGGCCAGGAAACATTAGTGGCAGAGTGTGTTTGGACAGAAATCTGGTTATTTTAGAGGGGATACTATTGCATGGCTTAGAGGCGGAGCTAGACATGTTGCATGCAGAAATCAGGCTACACTTTTTTTTTTTTTTTTTTAACACAAATGAAGATCTTTTTGATGAAATCTGAGAGCTTCCTGTCCCTCTGTTGGCAGCTACGCAACTACCACTTTGAATCTTCAAAAAGTTCATAAAGAGATTGTAAAACTAATCCATATGAATTGAGTGGTTTAGACCAAATTTTTCTGAAGAGGTACGGTTGCTTTATATGATGAACAGATTGAATTTAGGCTTTTATTCACATATAAACATTCATCAACTCACTCATCCGTTGTTTTATCATGTTTGCTTGATGTGCGAGAACCAATGAGGTTCATTCTCGTGTGTTACGCAGCACGTTCGAGCTTCCAGGAACCAATGAGGTTCATTCTCGTGTGTTACGCAGCACGTTCGAGCTTCCAAGTATCAATGAGGTTCATTCTTATGTGTTACGCGGGACGTTTGAGCTTCCGCAAGAGGTTTGTTCTCACGCATCAAGCAGGTTCAGTTGAGCTTGTGTTTATTTTCGCTGATGGATTTTTATATGTGAATAAAAACCTAAATTAAATCTGTTTATCATATAAAGTGGAGTCTCTTCAGAAAATTTGGACTAAACCACTCAATTCATATGAATTAATTTTACGATCTCTTTATGAACTTAATGAAGTGTCAAAGTGTCAGTTGCGTAGGTGTCAATGGAGGGACAGAAAGCTCTCAGATTTCATCAAAAAGATCTTTATTTGTGTTCTGATGATGAACGAAAACTTATGGGTTTGGAACGACATGAGGGTGAGTGTTTGTGCTACAGACATGATATCCCAAAATGTCTGACTTTTTGAAGAGAGATGTGCTTTTACTTTTCTAAGCTGTTGTGCTTAGAATGTTTTACATAGTTGGTGATAAAATGGGGAGTTTGCATTGAAGGACTGTATTTAGGGTCTATGATATCAATAACTGCCAACCACCATAACACACTAGTATAGTTATTGCATGAACAAGCACACTCATTTTGTTCAGAAAAAAAAAAAAAAATCTAGTTAGGCTTAGGTAGGTCTTGAATAGATCATATTACAGCACTCACACAAGTACACCACACACAGCAGAAGACCATGACAATACTATTCAGTGATGTTTTTTCTGGCTGCTGTCAGTCTATTGTCTGCTTATTGCTTTAAAAAGTGCCTGTACCCTGACAAGAAGGAGCTTTGCCTTGTTCTTGTGACACCTTTTGGAAAAGTAAGCTGATCCTTATCACTGCCGAAGCACGTGTGTGAAATTGTTGAACAGTATGTAGGTCATCCAATAGCTGCAGTACAAGAAGCCCCATCAGAATTTCCCTTGCATGCCAATTAAAACACATTACACATCTCGGCTCTTCCACAAGGAGACTGGCTCTCCAGGGTGCAGTCGGGTGGATATAATCTATGAGTTAGTTAACAGTGAAGTCAGCAGAGTTTTTATTTTTCTTTAGTTGAGTCCATGTTTGCAGAACATTTGATATGTAATGCACTGTTGCTCCAACATACAGTACAAATCAGAGGGATTGACTGAGGCACTGTTTCCACCTGGTATTAAGATGCATTTTGGTCGATCGGATCACAAGCAGGCCACGCTAAATACAGGTGTAAATGGGGTCTAAAACGGTTTGAGCTTATCCACTTTTGGATTGCTTTCGTAGTGTAGATGCTCATGTGGCCGAATGTGTTCGAATGTGTAAACATTATAGGAAGCGCGCTAGCCAGACAGGATTTAAACTTTGTTGGCTGGAGACCCAAGTTTGGTTTGAAGATGAAAAACATATACCAAGCATAATTTTCTCTCACCGTTCCTTATTTCTAACGCACACTCACAGCGTTCGGCATGGTCTTGTGGCTGTCAGAGCAGAAAGGAAAGCTGCTGCTCTCCAAGTGTTTTTCCGTTGTCTCCGGGCATGTTCATATGTAAATTGCGTAAGCTTATTTTGTCCATTAGATCGAAAGATCTGAAAAAAAACATACATTTACCTGTCCATAGACCCTCTCTTCAAAGAAATCAGGACAGAAGTGGTATAAAGTGGACAAAAGAGATGGATTAAAACATTAAAACACCGGGTGTAAACAGGAATATGTCTCCCTCATCTACTTGAGATCCAATTGACCAAAACGTAATCTTAATACCAGGTCTAAACAGGTCTAAACATGTATCAGTTTGGGTTGACATGCTGAATGCTGTCTCAGTTAAGTTTAAAAGTCAAGCACACTTTATTGTTGCACATTTACACTTTATTATTTGACAATGCACATTTAAAAAAAATTGAGGTTTAGATTTGATTTGTTCCCATTGTTTGTCTTTACTTTCCTGGCACAAGCATTTTCTATACATGAGTTTTGCATTGATTAATACACCTTGAAGTTATTAGAATTTATGATTGAATATTATAAGAATTTAACATTCCTAAATTGATTAATGCACTTTGAAATTATTCAAATTTATAATAGAATATTATATGAATTTAAATAAAAGGCTTAAACTATATTAATTTAAATATAATTACTTCCTTTTTTATATTATAAAAATGTATTCAGTTAATTTTTTCAAAGAAAATACTCTATCATTTATCATACAGCTTTATCATTTAACTGTATTTATTGTTTTAAATATATAAATTGTGTTTTCAGATTTTAAATGTTCATATTCTTAAAGTCAAATTTAGTACTTCACCTTTATTTGAATGACATATCCCTTTTTTTCAATAATAATTATTATATGATGTTTCCTTAGATAATTAATAGACAATACCTTTTATGAATGTATAAATCCTGTTAACTAAAAACTGACCATTTCAGTTTGTGGTTTGTGACATAAAATGAAATGGTCAATGTTTATTTATTTCGATTTATGCAAAATGTTATATTAAAGGGTTAGTTCACCCAAAAATGAAAATTCTGTCATTAATTACTCACCCTCATGTCGTTCCACACCAGTAAGACCTTCGTTAATCTTCGGAACACAAATTAAGATATTTTTGATAAAATCCGATGGCTCAGTGAGGCCTGCGTTGCCAGCAATAACACTCCCTTTTTCAGTGCCAGAAAGCTACTAAAAACATATTTAAAACAGTTCATGTGACTACAGTGGTTCCACTTTAATATTATAAAGCGACGAGAATACTTTTCGTGCGCCAAAAATAACAAAATAGTGACTTTTTATTCAACAATATCTATTGATGGGCGATTTCAAAGCACTGCTTCATGAAGCTTCGAAGCTTAACGAATCATTTGTTTTGAATCACTGGTTCGGAGCGCATATCAAACGTCCAAAGTCACGTGAACTTTTGAAGTTTCAAAACACTTACGACGTAACGAAGCCTCGTTTACTGAAATCATGTGGTTTTGGCGCTCTGAACCACTGATTCGAAACAAATGATTCATAAGCTTTGAAGCTTCATGAAGCAGTGTTTTGAAACCACCCATCACAAGGTATTGTGGAATAAAGTCACTATTTTGTTATTTTTGGAGCACAAAAAGTATTCTCGTTGCTTTATAAACATTTTTAAACGTTCAACCCTTTAAGTTGTAGTTTTTTAGTTATTAATTTAAAACTAAAATCAATTCATTAAAATACCTATAATATTTAAGGATTAAATTGACATTTTGTAAATCTTACAAAAGTTGTTTTTTCATTCCTCAGGTACATTTCACGAATAAATCACTGTCACTCTGAGTGGCAGTGCTTGTGGGTAAAAGTGTGATTTATTCCATCCTCTTAGCCTCTGCTCTGCCGCTGTGGGAGAGCTGACACAGCTGATGGATGGTGGAAGCCGCTCTGCCCAGCAGGCTTTGTCAGGCTTCATCTGCTTCTTCTTTCTCAACCTTAATCAGTGAAAAGTAACTGATATCATCCAAATGGTGAGGCAAAATTGGTCATTTTCAAAAACTGATAATGATCAGTTCTGATTCACTCTACTGACCAACAGCCAATCGCATACTTGTGAACTCTCCACCTAAACACCCACTTGTTATTCAGCATGTTACTCTGCACTGTTTTTTGCTCTGGATATGAGTGATATCTCAAATTATGTACAGTGTAACTCGGTGAGGAGAGGCGCAATGTTTCTTTTCAAAGAAATCAGACTTTTCTGGTCCCATACAGAAAGCAGAAAATAATATAGTCTTTGGGGTAGACTCTTTTGATTTGGACCAGTAAGCACATTTTAAACGGACACACTCATAATACCCAAGCAATTGTGTAGCAGCTGGCTAAAGACTACTCAGAACATCTTAACCAGATGACAACGCCTTGGTAACAGTGAGTTTTGCTGGTAAAAATCAAGTTTATTTTTTGATACAGTATCTGTAAATTAACTGAAGCAATATTCAGATATTCATATTAATATTTGGATATCATTTTGTAGATAAGTTTTGCATAAGAAACTTATAATACATTCATAGCGGAAGCAATTAACTATTAGACTATCAGCATACAATATTAATAACATTTAAGAACTACTATATGATGATTTGCTTTCAGGTTTCCTATTCTTTAAAATTATAATTTTGAAGTAGATTTGCTAGACCATATTGTCTAGATGCCAAAAAAATTGATAAATGTAGGTAAAGAAGGTTGAGTGTGCTGTGGGAACTTGCGGGCGGGAGCTGAGGTTGTCTGAAATTATAAAGGCGATCAAAGAGTCTGCTGCAGATAAATGATGATTCCTCCGTTCTATTTTCTCTTCTCTTTTTCTCCCTTTCACTTTCCACATTGTTCTGGAAAAACCAACGAGCTGCAGCTGACCAACATTTGTAACAAATTCCTCATGCTTTGACAACATGTGCGGTGGGATGTTTCTATAGTTCGGGGCAGCCCTGGTCTTTCGGCCTGTCCCATAGGTTTTACATTACATCCATGTGGAAACGTCCCAAAAAGAACAAGGCCGGCTGGCACACATGTCCTTGTACGCTCCTCTCTTTTTAAACACAGACCAATTGTCCCAGATATCTCCCTTGAATGATTTGCAGTTGGTTTATTTTTTCATGTTGCTGTTTTCCAAAGAGCAGTTTCACAAACCGCAGAACTTCAAAGGAAGCGAGCTGTGTTTCATCATAACGCGTCTACCATCACTATATCAAATGAGTCGCTGTGCAGTAGTAAAATTAGGCTCAAAAACAACTCTTGATGCCAATTTTCCACCATGAGTAGTAAAACTACCTGTTGCTCTTGGCTTTATTCCAGTGCAGTTTTATTGCTGGAATAGGACAATTGTCCCACACCCTCAAAAGAGTCATATGAGGTAACAGCATAATTGATGATGGAAGAATTTTCTTGCAGAGAGTCTATTCTTGGTAATCACTGACATGGGGTGCAAACCTCAACCACTTAGGAACTTTATCCAAAACAATGCAGCCGCACAGCATCATAAATGTCACTCATGGGATGCTTTGTCCTATAAAACCCTAGCATATTATGAGAAAGATTGGTAGTTTTGTTAGGATTTTTATGCACTGTTTAAAGGATTAGTTTACTTCAGAATTCAAATTTCCTGATCATTTACTCACCCCCATGTCATCCAAGATATTTATGTTTTAGAGCACTTCATGCTTCCTGCTGCTGACCAACTTTATGGAGATGCAGATTTCATTTTCCAACAGGACTTGGCACCTGCACACAGTGCAAAAGCTACCAGTACCTGGTTTAAGGACCATGGTATCCCTGTTCTTAATTGGCCAGCAAACTCACCTGACCTTAACCCCATAGAAAATCTATGGGGTATTGTGAAGAGGAAGATGCGATATGCCAGACCCAACAATGCAGAAGAGCTGAAGGCCACTATCAGAGCAACCTGGGCTCTTATAACACCTGAGCAGTGCCACAGACTGATCGACTCCATGCCACGCCGCATTGCTGCAGTAATTCAGGCAAAAGGAGCCCCAACTAAGTATAGAGTGTTGTACATGCTCATACTTTTCATGTTCATACTTTTCAGTTGGCCAAGATTTCTAAAAATCCTTTCTTTGTATTGGTCTTAAGTAATATTCTAATTTTCTGAGATACTGAATTTGGGATTTTCCTTAGTTGTCAGTTATAATCATCAAAATTAAAAGAAATAAACATTTGAAATATATCAGTCTGTGTGTAATGAATGAATATAATATACAAGTTTCACTTTTTGAATGGAATTAGTGAAATAAATCAACTTTTTGATGATATTCTAATTATATGACTAGCACCTGTATGTGTCTCGTATAACTTTAACATCGTCCGCTGCATGATTATACAGCGTTAAATTAAGATGAATAAAGTTACTACATTCGAAACACAAACTATCTATAATGCTTACAAGAATACATCATAAATTATAATTAGAGGTACAATTAGTATCAAGCTACATTTCAAAATGTATATGATTATTAATGTCTTTGCTCAAAACGCACTTTAAACAATCATAGAGTTATTTTAGTAACTTCTGATATGATCTGAAGTGGGTTTTGATTCGATAATGGGCAGACATGCATTCTTTGTATGTTTATAATCGACTGAACACTAAATCTGCTTATCATTTGTCATAAACATCCTTTATTGTTATAAAAATACCATGAGCTGCATAAAAAACACACACAAAAAAACATAATCATAATCACATGTCTATTTGCCATTTTTTATCTGTAGAAAAATGTTTCTCTCAATTTTTATATACGGAAGAGCAGGAGATATGATTACATGATTGACAGATCTAAAACACACTCTCATAATCATAACACTCGTGCGCATGGAAGAAAACGGACAGAGATCACATAATTCAGTAGAAAATAAATAAAAATAATACAAAAGAACATGTGAGAATAATTCTGTTCTCAGATACCAATGATAGTCTCCTCCTGGATACTCTTCTTCGATATTTGTTTACATTAGTTTTCGAAACAGTGCCACCACTCTCGCTTTTCTGTGCAACAGCAGCTTCTCCGGGCACGTGATCGAAAGCTCAAATCTAATTTGATGGCCCGTTTCATCGCAGAGCGATGGGGGAAAAAATCGACACACAAGTTGAGAAAAAAAATCCTCGCTTTTTTGCGCCGCAAATGTTCGTGCCCAGTGTGAAAGGTTCAATAAAGAACAATTGTTTTGATTGAGTGTCATCGCGCCAAATTTTCACGTTCAGTGTGAAAGGGCCTTTATTCCTCGGCTGGGATCATGTAGAGCCCTTTGAAGCTGCATTGAAATTACAATTTGGACCTTCAACCCATTGTACCCCAGTGAAGTCCACTATATGGAGAAAAATCCTGCAATTTTTTCCTCAAAAACCTTAATTTCTTCTCGATTGAAGAAAGAAAGACATAAACATCTTGGATGACATGGGGGAGAGTAAATTATCAGGAAATTAATTCTGAAGTGAATTAATCTTTTTCTTTTTTAACAAATGTTTAACTGCATCATCATGTTCTTGTCTTTTATTGTGCCATTGACATCAGATAAAGCCTGAACACAATGTATAAACAAAGTGAACTTTAGTTTGCCACTTTATGTGTTGGTCAGATATTTTTTTCTTGTTTAAATATGTGATCATATCCAAAAGAAGCTGCAGTCTAAAGTTCTGAGTTCTGAAAGTTGTTTATTTCAAAAGATAATGATGTGGACTCCTTTAATGTCAGTTGATTAAATAATTCATCGTGCTTCTTCGCGGATAAACAGAGTGTGTTTACTATGGAACGCCCTACTTGAATGTTCTTAGTCAACAATCGCAACTGTCAGTGCAACTCACTTTAACTTTTTATTAAGTTGGTTATAAACATCATAAATGTTGCATGGTGTTTACTGAAGACCTGTCAGTTGGCTTGCTTTTGGCTAACGCCTATGGAACTATCCCCTCAACAACCATTTTAAGGACCATTTTATGTCAATAAAAGTCAATCTGTGTTAGCAGGCACTGACACCCATGCAGATCAGTCATGCATTCATACATTTTTGCATCTTGCACTTGGATATTACACAAGACAACCATGCACAAGGCCTGAAAATATTTCATGGTATGCCTCAGGTGAGTTTCTTGTCTTGGGTGTTGTGCTTCCTGCAACTGCCAACAGACAAGAGTTAAGTGCTATGCTGTCACGTTGGCCAGCTCCTCTGTCATTCAGAAAAACAACATGTACAAATGATCTCAATCACACGTACAACCTGTCAGTCAACACCTGCTGGGGGAGTTTCAGGAAGACGGGCATCCTCAAAAAGAAAGCATGCCTGAGAGTGAGTGAGTGAGTGAGTGAGTGAGTGAGAGAGAGAGAGAGAGAGAGAGAGAGAGAGAGGTGCATTCCTATGTGGTTTGCTCTGTGCCACTGCATTCACTGCATTTGCTGTGAGTGTTTGTGTGTATATTTGTGTGTGTGCGTTTTATGTCTAGATCATATACTTCTAAACTGCTAGGAATTGAAAACTTACAAGTTTTAATTTCTGTACATAACTTTACACTTAAAACTAAAGCTTTTTGAACCAATAGGCTAAGGCTTTTGTAATTCTGTAGTAGGAGAACCTTTTTCTCTACCCATCCAGCATTTCATTGTGGGGCCAATGTTGGCCCCCAAGCTGTCTGCCATTGGTCGAGCACATGATTAGTCCCGCCTCAAACTCATACCATTGGATGAGTCATTGTTTTTGAGATGCTCAAAAAACGAACAGCAATGTTTTATAACGCCACAGAGTCTAAAGTAAATCAACTTATAATTATTTCAGGGGGCATTCACACAGATCACGTTTTTGCTTTTAAAAATGAAAGATGCAGGGCAGTGGAATGAAAAAAGCAAGGTCCCAAGATACGTTTTAAACTTGAGTGCTACTTTTTTAACTTTAGTGTGTTTTTTTTGGAATGCTTTGTCATGCACAAGACGCTGCAAAAGACGCAAGATGGGAGCGAAACTGTAAACACCTCAGTCTAGCACGTTTACACAGAAAAAACAGTGAAAAAGCAGCGCAGTGAAATGCAAAAGCATGTTCTATGTTACCAACATGTTATAATTGGTTTGGAGAGAGTGTAAATGGTCTGTTTTACTTTTTTCTGTAATGTTTTGTTAGTTTTTAGGGCTGTATGTTTTAAATATGAAAATTCGTTTGCCTTTGCTTCTCAGTAACTTGAAAAACCAACATTAAAATAATTGTGATTAGTTCGTGGATTGTGATATGAGATATTTTTTCCATATCACCCTCAATTATTACATCAGAAGAATGATACACTTTATATTCCTACAGAGTTGTACAAAGAACATGCATCCTTTAGTAACTAAAGTTAGTTCTTTAGATGAGTTATTTCTAAACTGGTGCTTTACAATAATTCACCAAGAACCAATAGAGTGATCTGAAGAACCTATAATGTTATCTCAAGAACATGCTTAATCCCCAGAGAACTGTATCTAATTTGTTTTGAGTGTTTTTAGTGCATTGCTGTGCGGTTGTTAGGGTGTTACTAGGACTTTTGTTCAAATATGAACAAACCCAATAGTTGATCATTTAAACCCAACGATTGGGTTTGTCCATATTTGACCCAAACATGGGTTGCAACAACCCAGCATTTTTTTTAAGAGTGTAGCAAGCATCCAGAACATTCCAGAAACCACAGTTTAATATTTAGGGTTAGGGGTTTGTTTAAATCTCTAATCTCAAAGTATATGCTCTAGTAATAGTGATTCTTAGTTGTTTGTTAAATTGTGACTCGAAGGTCAGATATAAGCAAGCTGACTACAAGAGCTGATACACTCTGACCCTTTCAGACACTCAACGATAAGATATCCAGGATGTGCAGTTAACAAGTCGCCACGCAGTTACAAACTCCAGCATTACATGGCACACATCCTACTGTCTTATCACTGCTCTCTTCTCATACATTCCTCTTCGCAGCAGTATGCTCTCAGCAAGAATGATATTGACAGGCTTTAATCTGTTTTACTGGCTAAGATGGACCCAGAAAACTGCACTCGATCAAGCTAGTTGCCATATGGACCAGGTCCACATTAGTTTGTGTTTTTCAATGATATGTACTCTTATATACAAAGGTTCTTTATTGGCATCTATGATTCCATGAAGAACCTTAATCATCCATGGAACCTTTTTATTGCACTAAAGGTTCCTTATGGTGGAAGGTGGTTCTTTAGGTTTTTTAAATGTTCTTCACACTAAGAAAAAAATTGTTCTTTTAAGAACTGTTTCACTGAAAGGTTCTTTGGGGAACCAAAAATGGTGGTTCTATGGCAACCCCTTTTGGAACCTTTCTTTTTAAGAGGGTATCAACTTAGCTTTGAATTATAACTCGGAAGGGTTTAAATTGTCCTGATATTTCTGCTCAGTCACCTGTTTTAATCCAGTGACAGGGATTTTGCCTTGTCGAAATGAATATTGGGAAATGCAGACTTTACTTTACTTTTACTTTTTGGGGCTTTCCATTACTTTCATAACAGCAAGTGCGCTTTAAAAGTTTGATTTCAGTGGCACTAAAGCATTACTTGTTCTTTTTTAAATGTCATGTAAATGCCATGTTACATTGCCTGCACGAGCATCATAACACAGTGTGTTATGACGGCTTGGTCATGATGGGTCAGTGCATTTTCTGTACTGTTAAATTACCTCACTTCATCAATAGTTGATTTTGGCACCTAAACTTGAAATATCAGTTTATCATATATCAAATCACTGGAGCCTGATGCAGTGATTCAGATTTTTTGGCTTTAACAGGAGGAAGGTCTTGTTTGCATGTGTGTCTGTGTGTGTGCTCATTGCATGATTGGTTAAATTTATAGGTTTGCTTCATACCTCTGCCATTCATGGCAGGTTAGAAAAATAACAGCTTTCACTTTAATTTGATTGATTGTTAAATAGGAGCTTCTGCAGTTTCAGTCAAAACAGTTCTAAATCAAACATGTCACAAATTTCCGGATTTAACGAAGGCATCCAAAGTCAAGGAGCAGAGACACAAAAGTTTATTGTACACACATGGATGTGTACGCACACACAGACACACACACACACACACGCACACACACACACACACACTTTTTATGGAGTGATTTGGGCTTTTATTCTTAATAAACATTTGAGGAAAATTTGAAGAAAGTTCTCGTATTCACACACTCACCCATGACTCGATGTAAATGTGTGCTGTGTTGACATCCGCACTGATTTGTGTAGAGCTTACTTGCTTTTTTGGTACAAGTTGTTTATGGATATTTGAGATCATTTGACTTGATATTTCTGTTTATTTTCCCAACAGGACAGGAGGTGTAACAAGGTGTGAAAGCTTTTAAATTCTATAAAGATGTGAGATCATGTCAAAGGTGTTCCAGTGTTACTTTAATGATCCAAGAGGGACGTTTCCCTGTCGAACACCTCCAATAAAACTCCAGGAATATTACAATAATGAGAAACTGAGCAACACACACATACACAAATTCACCAGGTCTTTATCTTTAATGGACTTTTGGAGTCCACCTGGACTTCATCATCTCGCTCTTTGCAGCAGCTGTTATGTGTGTGTGTGTGTGTGTGTGTTCAGACAGCCTCTTACTGTGATGGATCAGTATTCTTTCTGCCCTGTGCCCTGGACTAGATCCATCCCATAAGGAAACAAGTGTGTTTGTCCTGTGTGGGTGTGTTTTGTTTGTCTGGCTGTAAATTACATAAAACTTTCAAATGTTAATTTTTAATTATATTTAAAGAGATAGTTCACCTAAAATGGGAAATTCTGTCATCATCTGCTCATGAACACAAACAATTTTGAAGAATGTTAGGGTCTGAATGATATTGGACCCCATCGACTTTCATTGTATGAAAAAAAATCGTTTGTGTTCTACAAAAAAGGAATATGTAGGTTTGGAAGGACAGGAGGGTGAGTAAATTATGACAGAATATACATTTTTCGGTAAACTATCATTTTTAGCAATATAAAGTCACAACAGAACCGATGTGAAGTGGTGGTAGCATTACAGAAAGAATGAATCAGTGTTTTTGAAAGAATCAATTTAGTTAATGACTAAATGACACACAAGTTTTGTTACTGAATGAATCAGTGTTTTGAACAAATTGATTGAAGGAATGATTCAGTGACTCACTCATAAAGATGGTCCAGGTTTGTTACTGGAACAGTGTTCTTGGATTGACTGAATAATAGAAGCTCAAAGAGTGCTGGAGTGTAAATGTAACCTACAGAAAGAGTCACTGAAAGGTTGTTTGATGATTCAAGCCTGTGAACTCACATTCTTATGGTAGTTACAGCCCTGACTACTACACTAAAAACCCATTGAAATTCCCAAAGCAAATTAGCCATCATGAATGAGTTTATATCAAGGGTGTGGCTCTGTCCAACTCTCCAACCACCACAAACTCTATCTTATTTATGTGTATTTTTTATACAGTAGCCACACCTTGCAGTGTGTGATTGACATCAGATGGAGGTTCAGTTGTTGTGTTTTGAGGTGCTAGCTGGCTAAGCATGAGGCCCTGACATAATGGCGCTGTGTGTTTACACTTCACTCAGCATATTAGCTCTGCCTGCTCTTCACACTACCCTCATGCTGGTACCAAAAGTGTGTGTGTGTGTGTGTGTGTGTGTGTGTGTGTGTGTGTGTGTGTGTGTGTGTGTGTGTGAGAGAGAAACTGAGTGAACAACAAAAGGAATGAATGTTTATTCACAAGCAACACAGTGTATGTACAATGTCTGGATCATGGAGATACAGCGCAGAAAAACAGACATCCACTCTCATTCTCTATTCGGCTTATCAGTGTTTCCTGCTTTCTTCTAATGAGACATCCATGTTATCTTTCTGTCTGGACCTGATATACATCACATATGGTCTATGCACACACAAACACACTGCCAACAATAACTTTTCACTTAGAAATAAAAAAGGCAAAATTAGCAAAATAGTCAAATTTTCTCATTAAGTCTTTGAACAATTAGCTACCTGCAAACTTTAGTTCCAAACTCTAAACTCTAAAATATTCACTATTAATTAATTAATATATATATATATATATATATATATATATATATTTAGATATTGCTTTGTTCACACTGACAGCCCAAATTAATTTTAGACATACTCGAATACCGTTTTTTTTTGTGTATATTTTTTTATTTAGTTTGATTCATTTCTGATTGCAATTCCATTTTTACAAATCTGGTTCCTTAATGATTCCATTAATGATTCTAAAAGTAATTTTGTCATAATGACAGCAGTAATGTTTAATATACCTTGGATGTGTGTATTGCATTTTGTAATGGGTAACCAGAGACGTATACAGTAGTTGTCAGGTTATGTTCGGAGGCAATATTTGTTTTTATGTGAACCTACAAGTTTGATTAACCCATAATATGAGGAGAATATTTTATATACATATATATATATATATATATATACTTTAAATATGAGGAAAGAACAAAACACTAAACTTCGTTAACAATTTTGGCAAAGAAAGAAAAAAAAAGAAAACTACAGCTACGGGTTTAATTTTACTATGCAATCACAGGAAAAAGTATATTGACTACAACATAATCAGTTATATATATATAATATTTTGTTGGTTCTCTCTTGTTTTTGCATTTGCATTTTGCATAATTTCTTTGTATGACAGCCTGGCCAAAAATTACGTCCGGCATGTTTCATTGCATTATCACAAATAAAAACAATTACTCCAAACACAACTACGCATTATGATTACAAAACCTTTTTGATTTTCCTTGGCCAGGCATCACTTTTGGCCGCTACTGTATGTGCAAGCGCTGTTTATGGAACTGAACAACACAAAAGTTATTGTAATATGCTGCTTTTGTAAAGAACCTGGTTCTTATTCTTATTCAGAACCTGGTTCTGAATAAGAGCTGTTTTTTTTTTTTTTTTTTAACTGATTTCCAAAATAATAGTGCCGACAATCAGTAAATTGTCTGCAGTGTGAACAAAACCTAAGAAACGTGTGTAAGGTAGACTATCCTGGAGCAGCATGATGTAGAATGTTGTGTCTTTGTGGGCGGTTTGAGTGGTTTGCAGGGAAGGGAAACTGGGGCTAATGACGGCAGTGGTGGGCAGCTGGGTCCTGTTTTCAGCATGATGTTAGAGGAGATCATGATTCCATTATATGCATTATACAGCGAAGAACCATGTCTGCAAGTGTATCAGGTTATAGCGAAAAGAAACAGAAATGAAAGGGAGAGAAGAGCACCATGGTATTTCTAAACCCAACTTTGTGCATAAGTTAGCATACTTTTTTGCTAACACTTTTATCCATAACAACTGACTCAGGGAGGGTTCACTTGGAGCAACAACACCTCCCAGTATGGTGAATATTAGGCAGCTTTCCATTGAAACACACCATATGAATCCTTCTATTAAGCAGGTGTCTCTCTTAAAAATAAAAAATGTGAGAAAAAAAAAAACTTGAGCATAACTAAATTTTCTGTGTATTTTTCTATGTATTTTATAAACACATCAGCAAAAAGCCAGTCACTTTATTTTTTTTCTTTTGTCAAAAGGAATGTTTCCAGCCTCTCCTTGTTGTATTAGGAAGTATGTATGTTTCCTAATATGACAAAAAAAAAAAAAAAAGCAAGATTTTTTTCTTTATTATTCTTTATTACATGTACATTGGTAAATTTTAGTTAAATTGTAAAGACTTATAGTTGTGCATCAAATATTTTCCCCATCTTAAAGCATTAATTCACTTTCAAATGAAAATTAGCCCAAGCTTTACTCACCCTCAAGCCATCTATAGGTGTATATGACTTTCTCATCTTTCTGATGAACACAATCAGAGATATTGTAATAAATATCCTGACGTATCCAAGCTTTATAATGGCAGTGAACAGGGGTCACGAGTATGAGTTGAAGAAAGTGTCTCCATCCACATCCATCCATCATAAACTTGTACTCCACATGGCTCCGGGGTGTTAATAAAGGCCTTCTGAAGCGAAGCGATGTGTTTGTGTAAAAAAATATCCATATTTTACAAGTTATGAAGTATAATATATAGCTTCTGCCAGACCGCCTTCCTTATTCAAGTTACGAAGAAAGTGTAAACTGGCGTCGCGCCAGTTACATTTTTCCGTAAGTTGAATAGGGAAGGTGTAGGATGTAGCATAAGCTTTTTGAACTGCAAGAGTTTTACACTTTCTTCGTACATTGAATACGGAAGGCGATCTGGCAGAAGCTAGATATTTTATATACACCTAGGATGGCTTGAGGGTGAGTAAAGCTTGGGCTAATTTTCATTTGAAAGTGAACTAATCCTTTAAAGTAATGAAATACTCCATAAATAAAAAGGATAACTACTGTACATAATCATTTTAAGTTTAAGAAAGTTAATTCTTTGAGGACCAGCAAATTTCTCTTTTTTTTTTTTTCCTTTTTTCACATTATTTGTCTGATAAATTGTTTAAATATTTTCAAAATGGAAGAGGCATCCATTTAATAAAATAATTCCATTTACCATCATATTAATCATCCATTGTGAAGGCCTCATCGACACGACAGCCAGTGGCACAGTTCCTCAACAAACCGTCCATACCGGCGTGATGAATACGATCCTCAACTGGATTGAACTGGAATAAATACTTTGAATGTTGAGATCCTATCGGGCTTATGATAGCTACCTGAATCGTAACAAAGCACTGTTTGCCAGAGGAGAACTGGCCCCCTGACTAAGCCTGGTTTCTCCCAAGGTTTTTTTCTCCATTTTAACACCTATTTGCCACCTGTTTGCCACCTGATGTCACCTGTTGGAGTTTGGGTTCCTTGCCGCTGTCGCCTTAGGCTTGCTTAGTTGGGGACACTTGACATTTGACATTTGATATTCAACAGTGCTTTGCATCTGCCTACATTGACAGCATTTTCTTTAAGAGCTGCTGTGCAGCCAAAATTATATACCAGTTATCACTGTAAAGCTGCTTTGACACAATCTGCATTGTAAAAAGCGCTATATAAATAAAGGTGACTTGACTTTTCTTGTTTTGTGGGATTAAGTGTGCATATTCCATTTCTTTGTATGTATCTGTTTTGCCAGAGCCTATATGCCCAATTTTTTGGGGTTCAAATGGATGTGTTGTTTTTTCCCCCAAGTAGACTGGCACACAGAAATAAATCTCCCACAACACTTCTGTTTAACCTTTTCTTCTAAGCAGAACTGTTCTCATCGTAACTGAATTTATAAACTCTTACTGTTTCTGTTCTACACCATATATATTTTTCCCTAGTTTAGATTCCTTGAATACCTGGAAATAGGCAGTGCACGACCCAATGAGGCCAGCAGTGGGAGAAAAAAAAAGTTTGAAATCTCCCGAGAACAGATGATTGAATTATTTAGTGTATATCTGTAATTGGATCTATTTTTCTGTGATGCAAAGGTACTAGAAAGGTTCATTTGTCTTATGCCACAGCTTGCTTTGGGTGGTCTTTTTGTTTGGACGGTGGTTGCAAGTATTTGAATGGCCATATCTGGCTCGGAAAGCCCCCCCCCCCAGCCCCTTTACCCAGCCTGCTCTGTTTAATGTGGTCTACAATTGCAGCTGCCTCATTTGGATTTTGTAGTTTAACAGTATTTGCTTTCGTCTTTTTCTTCATAAGTTTATTAAGAGACGAAAGGCCACTATTTAAGAATGTAATATTAGCAACTGCTGTTGTGTGATGTTTCATACGAGCATGTTTGTAATGTAAAGCTTTTCTTGCTTTTTTAAAATAATGTGCCAACATGCCCATAACTGACATCAAGGCATGTGACGTGTTCAACAGAACATATGCGATACTCATATACATTCTCTTTTATACTTTTTTCCCCACTCTATACACACACCGGCTTGGATGACTGCAGACTTGCATAGAATGGTTACAGCATTCCTGTCACTCAGCCTGTAAAGTTGTAAAGTTCAGAAACAAAGCACACAGGGTCAGAGAAAGATTCCTCATGCCTTCATAGATTGGTCAGGCCCAGCTTCTGTCTACAGTTGTACTAGTGGCACTGGACCTGATCCTGGGTAAATTGCATCTCATGGCTTCCATATTGACTCAATTGTTTCTCCTAGACTTTTTGTTTGATCTTGTTGAAACTTGGGTTGTCAAACTAGAGAATTGGTAGCAAATGTGTACGATCTCATTCATACATTTTTGTTTGATTTGTTTAAGCCCCACTGAGGTAGAGGTTTAGGGGTGGACCTTTATGCTTACTTTTTTCTAAAAAAGAAAATTGTAAGTTTTTAAATGAATTAAATTATTTAAATTCTTGTGAAATCGCTAACTTGAAAAGTAGTTTTCAAAGATAATTTCCCCATGAAATCAAGTTGTAAAAATCACCATCCACTTTATATGGAAAACAGCAGCTCGAACATAATGTAAATTATCTCTTTTTGTTTTCCACAAAGTTATAAAGGTATCATGAGAGTAAATGATGCCAGATTTTTAGAGGTTGGAATGTATTGAGAAGTGTGCTAAGTCTAAAAAAGAAGGCACTGGGAAGGAATAGAGTGATTTTATATCATTTGTGGTTTATTATGACATGAACAGCCTTTTGAGAAATAATCTTAATTGTCTTGCATCTTTTCTCCCGTGTCTTTTTTCAAAATGATTAATACTGCTACAGATTGACTCTGAAGTCTCCTCTAGTTTATGATTCATCATCTGAAACGAAGGTATAAATTAATGCATGTGGTGATGTCGGCCTCACTCTACGTCTGGGGTTCCTGTGATGAAACCTTTTCTAATTTCCCTCAACACCAAAAGGAAAAGAAAAAAACAACAGAGAAGGAACAGGAATCATAAATCACTTTATTGCAAATAGTGCTGACAGGGAGTCTGATCTGAATTTTGATATACGATTCAGTTGACCTAAAACATTAAAATCGGACGGATCATAAGAGACCTGATTTTAGTCATAACTCAATTTTTACAACACATATAGTCACTGTATATGGGCCAGTATGGAGCATCCCAGTTTTGATCCATTATTAATTTGCAGAACTGCAGCACAGGATGCTCATCCATTTGTAAACTTCCGTATTTGAGACAATGGGCATCATTCAAGACCACTCACCTTCCATTTGTTTCTCTCCATCCTTCTCTACTTAGTTCCTTTCCTGCCATCCCTCAATGTCTTGACAGAGTGTCGCTTGTTTAAGATGCAGCATGGGAAACTAATACTATTTTAACCAAGTCAAGTCACCTTTATTTTTTATAGCACTTTATACAAATGTTTCAAAGCAGCTTCATAGTAATAAACAGGAAACGTCATCAAATATGAGATAAATTCAAATTCTGCTGTAAAGCAGCTGTAGCAAGATAAGTGTCAATATTCAGCTCAATTCAGTTCAGTGTTAATTCAATTCAGTTCAATAACTGTGTAAAGTTCATTCATTATAAAACAAGCTCAGTTCAGCTATGAGCAGATCTAGCTCGAGTCAGTTCACTGTTGATTCAGTTCAGTTCAATAATAGTGTTGATGTTGCAAACTTCATCACTTTTGAAAAAACTAGTGACAATATTGTCATTATTCAGCTCAATTTAAGTTCAGTTCTCATCGTGTCAGTGCAGTCAAATCAATAATATTGCAGAATATTAAACGTTCCCAACAAAGCAAGTCAAAGGCGACAGTGGCAAGGAACCCAAATTCAACCAGACTAATAAGCAAAAATGACTTTAGATAAACATCACATTTGTGTTTTATTTTTTAAATTTTTTATTGCTGAAGTGTTGAACTTTCTTCTCCAGCATCCTATTCTTCTGCAGTCCAGAATGGCAGCACAGCTGAAAGGGTTATTTTAGCTGTGCCCTTATTTTACAGGTATGAATTTGCATTTCCTTCAGCCTGAGGCTTATTCATTTCACTTTTGGTGTGAAAGGGCCTTTACATTTGCCAAAAATAGAACTTTTTTGTTGTTATTAAAAAACAAGCAATCCCAGCCCAGGTGGGAAAAAGTACGCAAAAGTAATGTAACACATTACTTCCAATAAAAGTAACTAAGTAATGCATTTAGTTACTTTTTTAGGGAGTAATGCAATATTGTAATGCATTACTTTTAAAAGTAACTTTCCCCAACACTGCCCAGAGTTTAGGCCGAAAGGCGTTTATGGCACAGATTGCTAGCTAACATGGTAAAGAGAGTGCCAACCTCTCCTCTCCTTTCTGACCAGCTGTTGTACTCTAATTTAGGAAAGAGAAGAAGCCATTCAGGATCCATCAATCAACACTATAACTACTTGTGACCCCTAGATCACAGGCTTCCTTTCCCATCACCTGCACGTTCTTATGCGCAAACCCGATATTGCGTAGTGAATTCACAATTTACAAGTCGCCCACTGAAATATTTGTATTCCTCATCTGCGAAAACTTTTTCATCACATATTCACAACTTCATAAGAAATATGACAATTTGGTGAATCTTTCCTCTAAGGTCCAACCAGATGTGTTGTGTCAAGGAGAGGCTAGCTATAGGGTGTCGACAGGTGGCTTTTATTCACAGCTGCTGATGAGAAAGACTGAACCCATCCGGTCACACAAGGTGAGTGTTGTCAGAGTACTCTGATTAAGATCAGCACGATTGCAGATGTTACAATAGAGATGATTTAGTAGACTTTATATGAACGTGGCCCTTTAGAGCCTGATATATACCTGGGAATTGCTGTTTATTTATTATTCATGATGTTTTGTCTCTTATCACAATGGACTGACACTGTATGGTTTCTAGATTACTGGGGAACAAAACATAATCAGCGTGCACCATAATACAGCCATAAAATCATAATACAGGCTCATTGTCTACCTCCACACGTAAAAGCATTCAGACTGAAAGGCTCAGTTTGTCCTAAATTATGTTCGTTAGCATGTGTGTGTGTCTGTGAAGTCTGTTATTAGGTTTAGGTTCCAGATGGGTGCTCATAAGCGCTCTCTTTGTGGCAGATTAGAAATGCAACACTCATGGTACAAGTCAAGATGCTCAAAATTGTAAGTTAGCAAAAAGGCAAAAATTGTTTCAGTTTTTTTAAACTGAAAAATATATATTTTATTTTATTTCAGCTTAAATTCAATTAATGAAAATGTTTTTACTTTTTGTTTTAGTTATTACTGTCCGTGGGTGTCATATTACACTTTTTTTTATATTCTTTGATGTCCGATTTGATGTCATTGTAATGTGATTTCAGTTCTGTCACGACAACTCTCGGAGTGTTTGGCATTGTAATGGCTATGACATTGTTGATATGTTTGGTCTTGGAGCAATAATCTGCTACGCTGCTGCTGCTGTTATTGCTGCTGCTGCAGAGCAAGTAACAGGACTTGCTACTGCCAATACATACATGAAACGCTGCTGTGAGCAAGTAAGACATACTGCTGCTGTACAATATAGCATAAATTACAGGTGGAGCTGGGGAAGGTGGAGGGTTTCTGAAAGCACGCTGCAACTGCTACAGCAAATGCTGACCAGTATGTGAAGGTTGAGCAGTGAACTCTGGCTACTGATACAGCAGGAACCAATCAGCTGTTCTCTATAGAGAATGATGTGATTGCAAGCAAATTAGGTTAAGGACCTTTCAGCCTGTGTCATCTAGAGTTTCATGACAGAACTTAGTATTAATAATCCTCCTGCAAATTTTGTCCAGCCATCACCAAAAGTGAGATTAGGTGAGTCATGTTATCTTTAGACCTCTAGACCTCTTGATAGATAATATAAACTGGATATTTTTTTATTCAAATCTGCTTGTTTCTAACAGAAACAGCAGTATATCAACAATGGCCTGGTATGAGCTTGGTATATATCTTGAGCAAAAGACTATTAATCAGGGACATAAAGCCTGAATCTACAATGACTTTGCATTTCCTAGCTTATAATTTATTTAAACTTCTTGAAGTTCTTGAAAAGTTTCATATGTACGCAACTGGTCAAATGTTTGGGGTCTTTAATATTTTAAATGTATTGTTAACCAAGGCTGCATTTATATGAAGAAAAAGATTTAAAAGAACAGTTTTCTATTTTAATATTTTAAAAATGTAATTTGATGGGAAAGGTAAATTTTCAGCATCATTACTCCAGTCTTCAGTGTCACATGATTCTTCAGAAATCATTCTAACATTCTAAAATTTGATGCCCACGAAACATTTTATTATGTTAAAAACAGTTGTGCTGCTTAATATGTTTGTGGATACATTTTTTCATGGTTCTTTAATGTATAGAAAGATCAAAAGAACTGCATTTATTTAAAATATAGATCTTTTATAACATTATAAATATCTTTACTGTCAGTAATGCATCCTTGCTGAATAAACTTCTTGCTTAAGTATTTATTTAAAAAAAAAAAAAAAAAAAAAATCTTAATGACCCCAAACTTTTGAATGATAGTGTAAATCCATATGTATTAGTGTTGTCACGGTACCAAAATGCCAGTAAATAAATACTAAATAATAAGAAAGTTAAATGTTATTTAAAAAAGAAAAACATTCTTATTTCCACACAAAGATGTGTCATATAGCCTACCGCCTTGCGCTTTGAGAGGGATGTGGGACACGAGCAGGAAAGAGAGCATCTCTTTTATGATATCTTCATGTTATCTCCTGATGCTACAAGCAACTGACACTTGTTGGAAAAGGTCTGAAGAGCGAGTTTTATCTTCAGCAGGGCCAAGACATTCAGGCTAGGTTTGATTTTGCGCTGCCAGAGAAAGCGAAACTAAAAATCGCCGTGTGTGAAACGCGCTATACAAATAAACTTGTTTGTGAAGTCTAATAACAAGCACAAACTGTGTTAAATAGAAATTGACGTGCAAGCAAAAAGGTTTCTGTCCTACAGTGTTTTTTTCTACTTTACCACGGTAAATAATGCGAATATAATAGGCCTAAAGCGAACGAAAGGAAGAAACGTTTATAATCCCCTGCGTGAGTGGAGATTTGGGAAAAGAAACAGAGATTCCATGTTCAGCGGAATAACTAATGGAATATTGTTAAATTCTCTGCTAATCGGGTGACCAGATTGCGATTCGCAAAACAGAATACAAAGCTGACAAAGCTTAAATATGGACTTGCGTACCTCTTTCATTCGGCATGAATCCAAATGTTTCCATGGCTGTGATGTCACATTTAATTGCTAACCTATTATTTTATAAACAAAGTGTCATATTCACGTAAATACTGACACAGCCCTATCAGTGGGTACCGAATATACCCGGATACTCGGTACTCCCGGTACTACAGAAATGCTGGTATCGTCACATTTTCAAAATTTCAGTACCGAAGTACCGGTACTTTTGACAACACTAATATGTATAATAATTATCTGGCTTTTGCTGTCGTTCAGAACCCATGTCCATTATAATGGACATTTTAAATAACTTCGAAAAAAATATTATTAAAAAAATATTATTAGAAAAAAATAGTATAAATATTTCTATTAGTAAAAATGATGTTTTGTCTCTGGAATGTAATTCAGGTCTGAACATCATTTTTAGCACTGCTGAACAATCAATGTTCAAAACAAACATAGACCTCACTATCCAACTACGCTGCTTGCCCATGAGTTTGCATTTCAAAAATAGGTAGCATTGTTTGCAAACATTTCCTGAATAGTGTGTCTGCTGGCCCGGAGGTGGCTCTGTGTTTGTTCTGGAAGTGTGTATGTTTGTTGTGTTAATGGCTGCGTTAACTATTCAGCTGGGTGGAAGAGTATATGCTCTGCTAATTAAGATAGGATGCACACTGTTTACCTTTCATCGCATCCGCTTATTTGAGATGAAGAGATAAGAAGGGGAGAGAAAGAAAGAGAGGGAAAGAAGGAGTGAGAGAGAGAGAGAGAGAGAGAGAGGGAGAGAAAGAGACGGTTCATCTGGAGTGGTGATAAAAGCTGTCACACATAGTCTCTCCCTCTCTCGCTCTCCCTCTCTCTCTCCCTCTCTGCCAGTTCAGGGAAGGCGGGTTATCTGTTCACATATCTTCATTCTCTTCCTCACACCTGTTGATAAAAGAGATCCTTGCAGGAAACCCAATTCCTGTCATCACCTCACTGTGTCTTGTGCTTCTGCTCTCTGAAGTGCCAACGATATTTTAGTGCCTCCCAGTCCTGTTCAGTCTCTCTCTTTCCACTGTTCTCTTAAATCTATTATTAGAATAGGAGGTATTTTGCATCTTATAAGAAGTACAAGGCTGAGCCTAATCCCTGATGTATGTATTTTTGTTTGGATAGTGGACATAGTTTTCAGATAGTCTATTATCAGATAGTAACACTGATAATAGACAGATAAAACATGGATTAGGAGGGATATTAGATTCAATAATGATTGATATCTGCCTTGAGGACAAGAACACCAGAAGAAAACGTTGAAATTTGGCTATAAATGTTTTCTGTTATATATTTTAAAATGCTATTTATTTTTTAGAGATCTATCATTCTAATATGCTGATTTGGTGCATTTTTGGTGGATTTCTTTTTTTTTTTATCAATGTTGAAAACATTATTAGATGAATAGAAACATTTATTTGAAATATTTTTTTTTTCTGTAACACTGTAAGTCTTTACTGTCACTTTTTTTTTTGAAAATACATAAATAAATAAAAATCTCACTGAACTTTAGAATGGTACTCTATGTCATTTCTCTTGTAGGCCTGTAAGTATTGTTGTTTGCTAAGGCAGGCATCACTATTGCTGTTGCTCATACTTTGTGCTAGGAATTTAAACAAACCACCAATACTAAGTATTAAACCTTAGTGCATAATTGTACAATTAGACTTAGGATTTTCGCTTAAAAGTTGACAAAACAGACAAAATGACAAAAACAGACACAAAACCCATAGACTTGGATTGTCAGAGGGACCTGAGCCATATCTAGAGAATATCATCTGAATGTCATAGAGACTGAGGTTTGGCTTTTTTGATTTGGGACCATATGTTGTGTGTGTAAGAAACATTCTTTTATATGTGTTTTCTTTTTCTTTGCCTAAGTAGGTGGCAGAACTTAGGTCCATAATAATCCTGGAACCAGCAGAACACCACAATTTACATGCCCAACTTGTTGGCTGACAAATGACCAGTCATGCTGATGTTTTTACATTCAGTTATGTTAAGTAGGTTTAATCATCTTGTCAATCATGGATCACATCGATCAGGTTGCCCGTTTTGCCAGCTTTTTTCCATCATGGAAGAGTATAGACCCACCTTGGGGTCAAGAAGTGCAGAACTCTGACTTGTTGTCAAAGGAAGTATCAAAAGAGCTAATTGAGACCAATACTATTTATATTTACTTCATTTACTATGCTGTTACCTTACTCATTTTCTATTTCCATTCAGCCAATGATGTCACGGCTAGACAGATGTTTGTAGACTGCCTTTAAGCGGTACCTTTGCACTAGATAATAAAGACAAACCAACGTCTTCCATGTGTACATGTTTTCCAGTCCGGCTTTTATATGGAAGCTTGTTTTCACCACGGAATAAAACAATTTAAAAGAAAATTGTGATATTTTATCTCTCAATTCTTTTTTTTTTTTTTTCTCACAATTGCGAGTTTACATCTAGCAATTCTGACTTTTTTTCCTCAGAATTGAGATATATATATCAAGTCAGAATTGCAAGATATAAACTCGCAATTGCGAGAAATAAAGTCAGAATTGTGAGATAAACAGTCAAACCAAAAATTATTCTGACATTTTTGATATTTTTGATATATTTTTACTAGTGGGTGCAGGACACTATAGTTCATTTATGTAAGTGAGGATAGCAAAATAAAGTAAAGTGTGACATATTATACCCAAAAATTCTTCATACAGTGGACTACCAGTAAAATTGATAAAAATTTGGAACCAAAAATTATTCAGACACTTTGACCTGACCATGTTTTGCTTAAGTGTTATCTGACATAATTAAGATTAATGTTTTCTGACACAGTTTAACTCTGAGATCTTGTCATATTTTATTACCAATTTTTTTAAACTATAGTGAATAAACTGTATTAATTAATGAAATGTTCAAGGTGTCTGAATAAATTTTGGTTTTACTGTAAACTCGCAATTCTGAGAAAAATTCTGACTTTATAACTCACAATTGTGAGAAGAATTGTGAGATAAAAAGTCGCAATTATTTTTTATTCAGTGGTGTAAACAAGCTTCCATACTTTTATATCATTGTTTTAACTGCAGTTCTACCCACGGCTTGTACAACACCAGCGGAATGTTGTTTCTTGACTTTCTTGGATGCCAGGTTATTTCTAAAGTAGTAGTGCCAGTAAAACATGCTTCAAAATGCATGCATGACTTCTAAACAATAATACAAAACACATGGGAAGTGTTTCAGCATGTTGTTGTGCTATTTTAGTCCAAATTGAGTTCAGTGCTGTTGCTTAAATGTTGACTCAGTTTCAAAACCCAGTGAGCTGCTCAAAAAAAGCATGATATGTGCACTCTTAACATGAAGGCTATTATCCAGTCCTGTCATTGTAGCAACATGCTAACATCAAACCCCGTTGAAAACAACGGCACACCGCTATTTGACGCGCAGTTGCTGCTTACATAGAGTTTCATATTGGTCAAAAAGATTAGGCCTACACATGAAGTTTTATTGTATTTGCACACCAAATGAAATATTCCTCTTATAAAATTCTTGACAGCATAAGCTGATCTAAGATCAGTCTGTGCCCAAGCAGGAGTAGTGACTTGGTGTGTTTGTTTTTCTTTTTTCTTTCCTGATACGGGAAAAGAACGGCGTATTGCCATGATTTCTGTTGAGGTTGGCAGGGCAGGTAGACACAACATGGCATGTTTGTTTGCAGTCAGGCTTCAAAAAAGAGACAATGCAACCCGAGGCGATCCAGAGGTATGCAGTGAATGTGCGTTTTGAAGTACAACATTGATATCTTGGCACTGTTGAGAACTTTCACTTTAATTCCTTTTAAACCCTTTTGACTACATTAAAGTGCCTGCTACTATACCACACTGTGATCCAGGTGGTCTTTTTCTCTAGCACATCGCCCTTCCCAAACCCAAAACCTACCTGTCAACCTGAGATGTATGCAGGAAAAGGCAGGTTTCCTGTCTAAGAGCGCAGCACTTACTCTAGGCAGAAACTCTGATGATATGTACAGAATCCAGTTGTGGTGTCGGTCACATTAAACGCAGTCAGTTCTTCAAATGGGATCTGTGTTACATTATCCAAGTCATTTTGAGGCAAGAAGAGGGAAGAGTACACAACAGTTCCATCTGTTACATAGCATGATCTTACAAGTCATGTCAAGAATAAATATAAATTATTTCTCTCTATACAATGCAAGTAATTTTGTTAATCAGTATTGTTAATCAGTATCTTTGTCTAGTTTTCCAGTAAAAATGTACACTTAAAATGTATTTAATTTTTGTGAGCAATAATTTAGCAATTATTTAAAATTTTAATATTTCACAGTATCAATGTTTTTACTGTGAGCGTAAAAAACTTCTTTCAAAACTACGAAAATAAAAATAGTGTGTGTGTAATAGTGTAATATGTGTATATATATAAAATAATTATTTAAATTGTTAACAATATTATTAATTATATCAGTTATTTATATAATATATAATTTTCCTATAATATAATATATAGAATATATTATATTTACATATATAATTAATATGTTTCTGAAGTGGTTTTGCTTCTGTGAAATGCAATGTTGTTTGTATTTCCTTGATTCATTTTCTGAAGATCCTGAACTTTTACTGAGATTTAGCATGTTTGTTTCCTTTGACTGTGTCCTTTCATATTGGTTTTGGCTCCCTCCGAAAAAGTAAAATGTCCCTCCTCCCACTCAGTGTAAACCTGACTCCAGACAGGTAAGACAACCACCCACTCAATCCTCAGCAGAAAGAGAGTGAGAGAAGATAAATATTCCCTTCACGTGGGGAATGTGGTAATGTAGGCCTTTGAAAAGCATAGGCCGTTCTTATCCATCATATTGCATCATATCTCACGGCAGGCAGACTCCTCTGCTGTGGACAATGTCACAGTGAACTCATACCTCATTTCTCACTGAGACCTGCTCAACACCGACAATTAGTCATTCACAAAGCTCTTGGGTCTTTAAAGGCATTGTGAATATAGGATTTTTTTTTTGACCCTTGACAGTTTAGAGGCATTCTTGACAGCTGGTTTAAGTTATGCCTCATCTTAACTAGAAACTGTGCAACAATTTTGTGAACATTTTTATTTTATTTTATTTTATTTTATTTTATGAAATGAAATGAAATGAAATGAACTTTTTAGAGGACCCCAGCCTAAAATATAAATGCAGCTGTACATTGTCATAGATATTTTATATAATGTATATTGATGTTTTATTTTATTTTATTTGTAACACTTTACAATAAGGTTTCATTTGTTAACAGTTAACTACATTAGTTAATATGAACTAATGTTCATAATAAGCAATAATTCTACAGCATGTTCATGTTAATCTCAATATTTACTAATACATTTTAAAGACCAAACATTGTATTTGTTAACATTAGTTAATGTTATTGTGAAATAACATGAACATTTTTATTAAGTAACAATAACAAAGGTTAATCAATTATGTAAAATATATATTGCTCCTTTTTAGTTCATGTTATTTAATGCATTAACTAATGTTAAAAAATGAGACCGCACTGTAAAGTGATACAATTTTATTTTATTCTTGGAACTTTTCTCTTGTTGTTGTCATGTCTGGTTAGGACGAAAATGTGGAACAGACCGATTAGGACAAGGAGGTTCAACGTAAACTTTTTATTGTTAAAAATGTATATATAGTAACTGTTCAAACGCATAGCTGGACTGAAATCTTTAGATCAGTTTCTCCTGATTGTTGAGCTTCTTTTACCATTGTATCACTCAGACATTGCTGGTTCTTTCACCCAGTAACATTTAAAAAACTGCTTGCATCCCAGTCTGCTGTAAGGATTTAATGGAGGGAACAGTGGCACAGGAGCAAAATGACCTTCCCAGATTCTATCTGGCCAATTAAAGCACACTGGACTGAACGTTCTCCCTCTCAGACTACATTTGGTGTTTGCATTCAAAATACCGGAGCCCAGAGAACCAAAATTACCCATTGTTTTATGCTTTACATAAATATTTACAAATGCAGCACCAGAGAAGTTTAGGCTAAATGGACCATAGAAATATTCTGAGCGCAGGGAGAAAGATGGTCCCACGAGGACCACAAGTTGTTAAAATTAATGTTTGTGGCAGAGAGTAAAGGGGATTACAGTTAAACGCCATGGAAGCTGTTATTTTTGGTGGATGCTATTTTTAAGAAAGGTTTGCTGTTCTCCCCACTGAATTTAAAGCTCAAATATTCTGTTTTTCTTCAGGTTGTCAACTTGTGGGATAGTTAGCAGAGAGTTTTGGGGGGTCCGGAAGAAAATTTCCTTGTGTATTTTAAGTCATAATGAAATAGTCAAAAACAAAATAACAATTGATTAAATAGGGAAATGTTTTTAAAACATTATCTAATGCATTGAGACCTGCATTCTTAGTATTTATGAGTACGTCATAAATATCAAAATACTGAGTCTGGCTACTGGCTACTTTCTATTTCTACTCAAAACAAGAAGGTAGAGACAGAATCTCAGAAACTTGAGTATAAAGATGATAATGATGTTAATAAATGCTTTCAGTCTATTCATAACCATAGCATAGGTTTCATTTTGAGCACTGGAGAGACGTTTTTCAGGAATAACACAGTCAGGGAGGGTGTAATGTATTTGTTTACTGCGTGAGCTGACTAGTATAGCTAGAACAGGAGTATCGCCACCCTCATTTTTAGCTTAATTAACATTTTGCACTGGAGAAGTCCAGTTGTTTATGTTTTCATGTGGATGATTGTACAGTAAGAGTGAAAGAGAAAGTTTAGTTTCACTTTTTTCAAGATGTTAACATTTATGTTGATATTTGCTTGTAATGTGATGTTATGTGTAATAGTACAGAGTGTTTTGATTTCATGTAATTTCTTTACGAGTCTTGTGTTAGTGTGTATCATATTGAAAAAAAATTTGGACAGCATATAATCAACATTCTCATTCTAGAGAGGATCTGATTGGACAAATTAATGTAGTGCAGCATCGATCATCAATAGTTTTGGTCTATTTTCATTGAAGACAGAGACTTTACATTTTAAATGTAATATATACATTTAATATACACTTACATCTATATATATATATATATATATATATATATATATACATAAATATATATATAAAACGGTTAGTTCCTGTCCTTGATTCTGATTGGTCAATAGCTGTATTTTATTCATGAGGAACCACTCATAGCAACGTAAACTGTTTGTTCTCAATTGATATTGTTCATTGAAGCTTACTGTATTATGTAGAAGAGTATTGTGAGAAAAATATTGAGTGAGCGAGTTTATTACCTGCATTCAGATTTGGCATTTTCCTTCAGGTCAGTCCTGTTCATAATAAAAAATCTGTTTAAATGTCCGATGTATTATCTTGTCCTTTTAACAGTTAAGGGGTTTTCCCATGACTAACAGCACTAGTCAAATCATTTGTCAGTTGCGTCTTGTTCCGTGTTCACAACAATTCAGTCTTTTCAATGTAGAAGTCTTCGCTACTGACTGACACACTCATAAAGACAGTCTTTGCCGCCATCTAATAGCATAATAATGTAACTTCTGTTGCTGTTCACGGTCAGGGACTATTTTTTCCGGCGGAAGGAAGGCTTTTAGTGAAGGTTTACTTCATGAAAGTTGCATTGATACATATTTTTGGCTTTAATATTTGTATTGTGTGGTAACCATTTTATAAAAGCAATAAGGAACTCGAGGCTAGTGCTGTAACAACGCCCTTCAGCCGTGACTTATTCACGATATAGCACAGCCTCTCGTACCTTATTGCTTATATATATATATATATATATATTGCTGCAACTGCTATAGTAACCAACCATTTAATGTTAAGCAGCAAGCTCACTGGCTGCAGATGCGACATGAACCAATCCACTTGTGCCAAGTAGTTAACGCTGTAAATAATCATCATCATTGCGTTAAGGACCCATCAGTCTGCGCCATATACAGTTTCATGACAGAACTAGACATATATATATAAGAAGTGTCTTATGTTCACCAAGGCTGCATTTATTTGACCAAAAACACAGTAAAATAGTAATATTGTGAAATATTATTAGAATTAAACTTTTTTCTATTTTAATATATTTTAAAATGTAATTTAAAATGTGACAGCAAAGCTGAATTTTCAGCAGGCATTACTCCAGTCTTCAGTGTCATATGATCCTTCAGAAATCATTCTATGATTTGATGCTTAGTTTGTGTGTGTTTGCATCAAGATTATGTATGCTAGTGTACACTTACAGTGATTCTTGATTTAAAAGTCTAAATATTTAAATATATATATTTAAATAAGCAAGATTGAGGGGGACAATTAACACCCTTCCGAATCCATGCCTATGGTTTGCAAATTAATTAGTGAAAGATATATATTTCAGATGAGAACTTGGCCACAGCAGAGGCCTGTTAAAGTGAGAGAGAACTGGCACCCCGACTAAGCCTGGTTTCTCCCAAGGTTTTTTTCTCCATTTTAACACCAATTTGCCACTTGTCTGCCACCTGATGTCACCTGATGGAGTTTGGGTTCCTTGCCGCTGTCGCCTCTGGCTTGCTTAGTTGGGGACACTTGACTTGACATTTTGATATTCAACAGTGCTTTTGATCTGCCTGCATTGACACTATTCTTTAAGAGCTGCTGTGCAGTCAAACAATGTACCAGTTATCAATGTAAAGCTGCTTTGACACAATCTACATTGTAAAAAGCGCTATATAAATAAAGGTGACTTGACTTGACATTGTATCCTCACTGGCTATTGCACCATCAGCCCAATGACTCATTAATCTAATTGTCCTGCTTTTCAGACTCATTCTCTCCATCATATGAATTTATTGTTTTTGGCTACCATAAGTCACTTAAAAGCCAACTTTATCTTAAGGGCCGATTATTTGGTTTCTGAATCAGCCTGACTGCATACTGCCAAGAGTCTTGACCTCTGAATTAACCCGCAGATAGTATCCATTTAAACTAAGATGTGTGTGTGTGAGAGTCCTGTGCATCTGCGGAGCCTCAGGAGGGCTTTATCAGAGTTTATTAATGATGGTTTGATTCCCTCTGAGTTCAGCGCCTCTCTTTAAACTATAACCCATCAATATTATCAGGGCTTTCTGTTTTCTGTCTCACAGACAGCCTGTCAAAGCCCAGGGGCGGACCTCAAATCTTTCTTAATAATACTCAAAGATCAGAACACAGCTGTGATGCTCATGTAGAAACTGTTTCCTCAACTGAGTGTTTTATATTTACTGCCACATACTAAGCCTTCAGCGTGTAACTCATCCTGCACAGTTTCACGGACATGAATGATACCTCGAATCATGTGGCTTGCTAAGTAGAGGTGTGCTTTTATTTTCTTAATCGGCCAGATTTATTTTCCCCCTTTGGTCGATAAAAGCAAATAGACTTACATTGAAGTTATAACCCTAGCCAAAAGTTTTGGATGGGCTCTTTGGACTTGGACCAGTAAATAAGTAGCTAAAAAACACTTTTCACTTACATCCACCTTGCAGTGCCCTAGAAACCACCTTAGCAACCGTTCAGAACATGTCAACAATGATCTGAAAAACCCAGAATGGACTACTTGCACAACTACTTCCGTCGTAACAGCGGTAACAGCGTTCAACGCACCTACAAACTATGTTTTTTGGCTGTCAACTGAATTAAAACAATGAATCAAGTTCTCTACGTTAACATGAACTGAACCTTCTGAAATGTTCCTGTAAATATATTTTCTTTACAACTGTGCATTCTGAATAATAAATAAATATATTTCCCCACTAACCTGCAGCAGTCCAGTGCTTGTCTTCTCATTAACAGTGTTTTTCTCTTACTGATCATATTTCATACATGAGTTTACATTTTTAAATTAACTTAAATGATAATGTGGATTGCTTGTGTGCACTGGTGCTCTTATTCCAGTCTTTTAAAATAGTTCAATGAATGAATAAATGCACAGTATGTGCCTTAAATAAATTTAACCATGTTAAATATTTAATTAATCTTAAATAGTAACGCACACAGCATAGAGGAGAATCACAGTCAACTACTTCAAATAATAATTAAGCATTTTGGGCATAAACATGTCAATTACATACAGTAAAATCAATGACAATAAAAAAGGACAGAATAGTGATTAAAATATTTAATACAAATAAATAAAGGTTCATATTCATCAGGTCTCACACACTTCAGCAATGCGGTCACTAGTTTCACTGACACCCTGTGGTGAAATAAATGCGTTTGTTTAACAGCCGCTGCTTTCTCAGATCGGCTTTGGTTGGATTCAAACTTCATGTTCCGTTGAGTTTGGAAATTCTTTACACAGTAATCATCAGAAAATCTCTTCTGTCTCTGAAAATGTCCAGATTTTTAAATCTTCTTGCAGACACTCATTTTAGGTGGCGTTTAGTCAACTAGGTGACTACAGCACATTGAAAATATACATAACCGGAAATAAATGAGTACTAAAATAACTAAAACTAAAATTTGAAAACTATATAGACACATTTAAACAAACACACAGAACAAGGTGTGTAACTCAATTAGCAACCATAGAAACAAACAAGGAACTAAAACTCAGGCAAACAGGAACAGGGAAAACCAAACTAAGGGTAGTTTACACGACAACAATGTACTAAAAATGGACACATTTTTCCTTTGCTTTTTTTTTCACATACAGACGACAACTTTGTCAAACCGATCCCCATTCACACAGATTCAAGAAAATGACTAATAACGCAAATGCTGTATTATACTGCCGGGCCAGTAGTTTGCGATGTCACTTTGTAAAGAAACATTACGCACCTATAGACTGAACACATAATACGCATGTGTATGATGTCACCGTTTTCACAAATTCGAGTTCTTGTTGTTTACATGGAGACGATAACAGTATTGTTTTTAAAAAACTAGCACTTTAAAAAACGATTTCAAAAGCTTGCATTTTCAGGTCAGCAAAACACCGTTGTCATGTAAATGAATGGCCAAATGTAAATGAATTTGCGCAAACAAACTTCACACGCTGTTTGTTTGTTTATTTATTTATCTATGTATTTAAAAACAGAATACCTTTAGGGGTTTTGCACAAATACGAATAATTGATTCATTGATTAATTGAAACCCACAATACCTTAGTTTAGTGGCAAGTGTTGCACAAATATGATTGATTGATTGATTGATTGATTTAATCCCAGAATACCTTAGTTTAGTGGCAAGTTTTACATAAATAAGATTTATTTATTTATTATCTTTTTTTTATTGAAGGACATTATTGATTTAAAGGTCTTCAGTTTGAAAGCTTTTGGAGGGCTCTCTAAAACAGACACAGACATGTTGGCCTTCAAGCATGAATCCATGTACAAGCTATTTCTTAAGCCAGTCTGACAGCAGAATTTGATTTTTTAAGACACCTTCCATGACTGCCTCCCTACCCATCCTTAAATAATAAGAGATTATGGATAATCTCCTCTTTTCAAGCTACGCCGAATTTCACTGCGCTAAAATGGTCCTAAAGCTTGCAGGAGGGGCCAGAATAGAGAAAAATCTGCCTTTTCATAGTAGAACAAATGTTAAAAGCAAGAGCTATTTCAGGCAGGTCTCCTTTTATGTCTGAGAATGAATTGAAAGAAACGTTAGCTCTCTGAGCGATCCATTTCATTTGTTTATGTAATGTACAATCAGTGTTGTTCACCTAAGTACGTTCACAAAAAGTCAACACACTTCATTTTCATGCCACAACAGGCTTTACTTCAAACGGCAAATTGAAAGATTGAAAAGCCTGTTTTCAGCAGGCTAAATATCAAGACATGATCAGCTTTCAGACAAGATTGTGTGCTCGATATGTTCTTCATTCATGAGTGATTGTCTGCAATGGATCTGATCCCCTCAGGCCTTCTTGTTATTCAAAGCTTCTGAGTTGCTCTCCTTGTTTTAAGGAAACATCTACTGTTCGCACTGTAATCATAAACAGCTAAACCAGATGGAAGGATGCCAGTTTCAAAAAGCAACACCAGTGATTTAGTTTAAGAGGTGTGTGAGGCGGGGAGCAGAGATGGTAATAATTAGCCTGTTCTCTTTGTGTGAACCACACAGTGGAAGAACTTTTGAGTGACTGCAGGTAACTTAAAGAATCTTACTTGTGTAAGAAAATGGATAGATGGAGGCACAAACATACTATGAAGAACTGATCAGAGGATTTTTTAAATGCTAGTAATATGTAAATATAACAATATACTAGACAGTGTGATTCTATTATTTGTGTATGGAGAAAATAGTGCATGCTCAAGTAGTTTTTAGTGTTTTCACATGTGTTTAAAAGCATTTGGGAGTTGCGTGCATGTGTGTGATTGTGTTCGTTTGTCTGCTATGCTTAGATAAGGTGAAAGATTTGATTGTGTTTTTGCCAAATCAGACGTGTCACTGTGAGCTCAGTGCAGCAGAGACAGATGAATATTTAAACGAATCTCTTTGATTGATTAATCCCGGACATTTTCTTTCACCATGATCAAAGTTTAGATTTTCACCACTGAATCCAAACTCTATTAATGTCTTTTCCAGCTAAGCTGCAAAGCTTATGGTGACATTTCCAAATGTTTGATGTGGACCTTTATTATTAGTTTTCAGGACAGGGACTCAAGTTCCTGTAGCTCAACTGGTAGATTGTGGCTCTAGCTGCGCCAAGGTCATGGGTCATCCATCTATCTATCTATCTATCTATCTATCTATCTATCTATCTATCTATCTATCTATCTATCTGTCTATCTGTCTGTCTGTCTGTCTGTCTTTCTGTCTGTCTGTCGATCGATCGATCGATCGATCGATCGTTCTGTCTGTCTGTCTGTCTGTCTGTCGATCGATCGATCGATCGTTCTGTCGCTCGGTCGGTCGGTCTGTCGATTGATCGTTCTGTCGCTCGATCAATCGTTCTCTAGTCTGTCTGTCTGTCTGTCTGGCCGATCGACCGACAGACAGACAGACAGACTAGAGAACGATTGATCGAGCGACAGAACGATCAATCGACAGACCGACCGACCGAGCGACAGAACGATCGATCGACCGACCGACAGAACGATCGAACAACCCACCGACCGAACGATCAATCAATTGGTTGATCGATCAATCAATTGGTTGATCGATCGTTCTGTCGCTCGATCAATCGTTCTCTTGTCTGTCTGTCTGTCCGATCGACCTGTCGTTCTATCTATCGATCGATCTGTCGTTCTATCTATCGATTGATCGATCATTCTCTAGCTGCGCCAAGGTCACGGGTCATCTATGTATCTTGTCTGTCCGTCCGTCCCTCCGTCCGTCCGTCCTGTCGTTCTATCGATCAATCAACCTGTCGCTCTATCTATCGATTGACCTGTCACTCTATCTATCGATTGATCTGTCGCTCTATCATTCTATCGATCTATTGTTCTATCGATCACTCTGTCGTTCTATCGATCTATTATTCTATCGATCGATCTGTCGCTCTATTGATCTATTATTCTATCGATCGATCTGTGGCTCTGTCGATTTGTTGTTCTATCAATTGCTCTGTCGTTCTATTGATCTATTGTTCTATCAATCGATCAGTCACTCTACATTTTCTTTCACCATGATCAAAGTTTATATTTTCACCACTGAATCCAACCTCTATTAATGTCTTTTCCAGCTAAGCTGCAAAGCTTATGGTGACATTTCCAAATGTTTGATGTGGACCTTTATTATTAGTTTTCATTATTATTAGTATTATTAGTTTTGGCTCTAGCTGCGCCAAGGTCATGGGTCATCTATCGATCTATCCGTCCGTCCGTTCGATCGTTCTGTCTGCCAATCGATTGATCTGTCTGTCTGTCGATCGATCGTTCTGTCTTTTTGTCTGTCAATCGATCGATCTTTCAGTCTGTCTGTCTGTCGGTCGATCGATCGATCGTTCATTCTGTCTGTCTGTTGATCGATCGTTCTGTCTGTCTGTCGGTCGATCGATCGTTCTGTCGTTCTATCGATCAATCAACCTGTCACTCTATCATTCTATCGATCTATTGTTCTATCAATCGATCTGTCACTCTGTCGTTCTATTGATCTATTGTTCTATCGATCGATCTGTCGTTCTGTCGTTCTATCGATCTATTGTTCTATCTATCACTCTGTCGTTCTATCGATCTATTGTTCTATCGATCGATCTGTCGCTCTGTCATTCTATCAATCTATTGTTCTATCGATCAGTCTGTTGCTGTCGTTCTTAGAAATCTGTTGTTCAATCGATCGATCAGTCACTCTACATTTTCTTTCACCATGATCAAAGTTTAGATTTTCACCACTGAATCCAACCTCTATTAATGTCTTTTCCAGCTAAGCTGCAAAGCTTATGGTGACATTTCCAAATGTTTGATGTGGACCTTTATTATTAGTTTTCAGGACAGGGACTCAAGTTCCTGTAGCTCAACTGGTAGATTGTGGCTCTAGCTGCACCAAGGTCATGGGTCATCTATCGATCTATCCGTCCGTCCGTCCGTTCGATCATTCTGTCTGTCTGTCGATCGATCGATCTGTCTGTCTGTCGATCGATCTATCTATCTGTCTGTCGATCGATCGTTCTGTCTATCGATCGTTCTGTCTGTCTGTTGATCGATCGTTCTGTCTGTCTGTTGGCCGATCGATCGTTCTGTCGTTCTATCGATCAATCAACCTGTCGCTCTGTCGTTCTATCGATCTATTGTTCTATCGATCGATTTGTCGCTCTGTCGTTCTATCGATCTATTGTTCTATCGATCACTCTGTCATTCTATCGATCTATTGTTCTATCGATCGATCTGTCGCTCTGTCATTCTATCAATCTGTCGTTCTATCAATTGCTCTATCATTCTATCGATCTATTGTTCTATCGATCAGTCTGTTGCTGTCGTTCTATTGATCTATTGTTCTATCGATCGATCTGTCACTCTGTCGTTCTATCGATCTATTGTTCTATCGATCACTCTGTTGTTCTATCGATCGATCTGTCGCTCTGTCGTTCTATCGATCTGTTGTTCTATCAATTGCTCTGTCGTTCTATCGATCTATTGTTCTATCGATCGATCTGTCACTGTCGTTCTATCGATCTATTGTTCTATCGATCGATCTGTCACTGTCGTTCTATCGATCTATTGTTCTATCGATCGATCTGTCGCTCAATTGTTCAAACATTCTATCTATTGTTGTGTCTATATAATGTTCTATGGATCTATCAATCTATTGTTCTGTCTGTCATTCTGTTTATCTATCGTTCTATTGATCTATCAATCTGTTCATGTTGTTCAATGTGAACAAACAAATTGCTTGTTGTTGGTAATGCACACAGAAACATACTTACAGTTAGCATCCAATGTAACCTAGCCACCATCTGCATCTCTTCCTTTCTGCAGGATGAATTGATTCAGAAATTTTCATCTGTCACTCTATTAAGGCCTCATAAAGAAGCATGTTCTGTCATCTCTGGGAACGGTACCTGTTGGCATCGAGCCTGAACCACTATCAGAGTATTGTCAGAGTATCGCAGCAAGGCTGTCTGAAAGCTGAACTGGGCTGCTGTTTGGAAATGGCTTTACAGCTGTCAGGTCTCATGACACCTGTCACCTCAACACACACAGCTCAGAGGAGAGCCGGATTAGAGACGAGGCCTGAAAATGACTGCTTAGAGAGATGGGGGTGGGTGGTGCGTGCTTATATCACTGAAGTGAAGGAGTCACAAATGGAAAGTTTAGAGATGGTCTGTCAGTCTGTCATGAAGAAACATCCCAAACATGAAAAGCTTTTTGTCAAGTCATAAAACTTGTCGTCACCTGTCTCACTGATACTGTAACACAATATATCAGAAGTTTCCCATTTAATACTGATAACACACTATAAAAATGTAACATGATATTTCCAATACTTTTCCTATTTTTATTTGTTGTTGCTCCTGAAGTTACTGTAGTAACCATAGAATATGATTTACTAGGGATGTGCCCGAAGCCGAATACTATGTTTGGAAAAGAAATGACACATTGTACTGAGCTCCTAAAGGGACATGGTGATGGAAAAAACATATGAGATGGCAAAAATATATTTCAATGCTTTTGCGTTCTCTCGCAATTATATAGTTGGGTAATTATATTGTAGGCTATATCATTTGCGGACATCAGAGAGCCGCTATCAATATGTACGGTATTGAAATCACTTTTGAATGCGCATTTGCTATTAACTTTCACGATTCACGATCACGCATACTCTGTGTTTAGCGAGCGGCGACCACACATTTTACAAGATATAATATTTGTCAATGACACTCAGGATCTGTTGTGCACCAAATCCTCTAACTTCGTCCTGTCAGTCATCTCTCCTTAATATCTTCACGTGGGAAGTGAAATCATGATGTACTGTAATGTAACAGACTACCACAGCAAGCCTAATCATGTCCCTTTAGGGGCTCCGTAGAATGCGTTTGTCATTTTCCGTGCCTTTCCGAATTCGGATTTAGGCTTCGGGCACATCCCTATTATTTACCATGGTAAATTTATGAAAGTGTCTTGTGAAACTGAATTCTGACACTGACAATTAATATGTCGTATAGGAGATCCCATAATAATTTGCTGTGGTTTTAACATACTTTTATTTAAAATTAGCTATTTTGGCAGGACTTTTGAAAGTTTTTGTGACCTAGCTGAACAGCCCTATTACTAATTATCATACTTAGAGTATTGGAACAAACACTTGTTTTGGGGGTGTTCTGTTTGGTGTTTTTAGCCGATTGGCACTACTGTTCAAAATTTTGCAGTCAGTAAGATTTTATTTTTGTATTTAAAAAAAAAAGGCTTTTATGCTCACCAAGGCTGCATTTATTTAATAAAAAAATGCAATAAAATTGTAAAATATTATTACAATTTAAAATAACCATTTCTCTCTTTTAAATATAATAAAATGTAATTTATTCCTGTAATGCAAAGCTGAATTTTCAGCATTATTACTCCAGTCAGAAAGTTTATTAAAAAAAAAAAAAAAAAAAAAAAACACTCAGAAAGCAAGGAAACAGAACAACCGGTATAACACGACTTAGAACTGACAATTGAACAAAGGAAACTGAGGACTAATGCTGCTTCACATGCTCTCGGAATTATCGTAAATACGAGTTTCCTAGGTAAAAATTGCACATAAACGCCCTCCCATTTCGAAACTTGAATGTAAACTTGTAATCACGACTTCAGAAGAAGGAATTATCACATTTCCGATAGCACGTGAAGGCAGCATTAAATACACAGGGGTAAACAAGGAAACTAAATGAGCAACAGGTGAACTTAATTAGTGAGAAACTGGCACACCCAAGGAAACTAGGTCAACATGCAGGCAATGAAACTAAGCAGAACAAAACATAATCCTGACAGATTTGCTGCTCAAGAAATACTTAGGGATTCAAGCGCATAGCGCTGAAACCCTATTGTAATTGTTAAAATTTCCAAGGATCAGCATTCACAGTCAAAAATTTAGGAGCACTTTCTGATCAATAACAGACATTAACTTTCCCATTACAGGGCGATATCTGACCCTTTAAATTCATTTCCAGAGGCATTTTTACCATTATAAGAGCAATTTTTTCTAATCTTATTAAATGTATGCATCATATTTGTCAATTTGTCAATATTTGAAAATTAGTTTTTTTTAAATGTTAATTTGTGTTTAAATGTTGGTTTAAACAAATTCACTTAAAACAATAAGACCCAATCAGACTATTACCAATCAAATGAAATCATCAAAAAATCCATCTTTGAACTGCAGAAGTGGCACAGAAGCTCCATCTGAAGTGGTATTTAGACACATTTACATAGACTATAAAGCCAGCTCATGGGTAAATAATGTTGTATGAATGTTTTAAATATAATGTTTTTGAATTTAGAAATATGTAAAAATTAAAAACTAATTAAAACTAAAAAAGTTTGATATTTTAAATAGAAACACTATGTAAAGTCATTTGCCCACCGTGGCTCCGCCCCCACCATTGTTTTGATTTTTTTATTGTAATAAAAATCATTTAGTTCAGTTAGAGAACAGACACTACAGTTAAAAATTGAACGCGTCTGCTCAATTCAGCATGAGCCAAACGAGAGTCGCAGCAGGGGTCAGATTTTACCTCACTTCGCCTATTTAACCGAGTATGCTATTGTTGTTGTGTTTTTCATTAAGAATAAAAATGAATCAACCCACCATTCAAGCCATTGCCGCCTCCGAATTGCCGCTATTTCTAAAGCAAAAGTAAAATGCGCACGGGCATTCATAATGGTGCGTGTTTTTTATTTATTTATTAATTTTTGCCCCAAGCCCCACTTAATTTCCGACCTTGCTTATGATAATCCAAATGTAGTATTTCCAATTAATTTGGTTGCAAAGAAACAGCAGCATGAGATGGTCTGGTAAGTTCGTATGACTGCGTCATACCCGTTTCACCTTTACGCACACGTCTTTGGCCCTTTCTCTGTTGACTGAAGCAAAGTCTTTGAATGAAGGCATGAAAAGCAGCCGTTGCAGTACGAAACGTACTGTAACTGTTGCTCAGTGTAGATGAATTTTGGGAGTTGTAATTTTTGTTCTGATTGTATTATAGATCTATTCATGAGAATTGATCGAGTCACTCGCACCAGTGTGTCTAAATATTTTTTCACAGTCGCACACAGTTATTTTCAATTGCAAATGTGAGTGAAATGGTCGCAGTGTAGAGCCCTGGCTTAAAGGCCTTAAAAAATGTATTTTTGCAACAATGTAAACATCTTTACTGTTACCTTTGATCAATTTAATGTATCCATGCTGAATAAAATTATTAATAAAAAAAAAAAAAAAAATCTTGCTGACACCAATCTTTTAAATGGTAGTGCAAAAGCCCCCAAAAGCCTCCAGCCACTACAATATTGATGTCCTTAGATGTAAGTTTATTGGACTTTTTTTTTGCCTGTTTTATCATTGAAAATCATTAGTCTGCAATTGCTTCAGGATTATGGTGATTTTTGCATTGGAAGCATCAGTCACATTTTTGTAAAATGTTAAAATCTAGCATTTAAAATCGCCCAACTAAGCATTACTGTTACCCTAGTGGTGTCTGTTCCCTTAGGCCTGATAGCTAGATACAATGGAGCACGTCCCATAACGCGGGCCACTTGACTGACTAAGCTAGTTGTCATCGTCTGAGAGAGATTCCAGGACTTGTAAAAACATAAGGTGGAGCCCTTCACTTCGGCACGGTTGTTCCTGTGATTGTCAGGTTAGTAATAATATCAAACGCTCCTGTGTTTCAACACCTCAACTCAAGACACTAAAAAGCTGTAAAGAATACGACAGCTCATTCTCACAGGTGTCATGCTGTTACATGGCGGAGCACGCTCTCTGTGTTGTTGTAAAAGGACTCAAATTAGCCTTAATAGTGGCTTGTATTGTGAAGAGTAAAAGCAATTATGGTGTTTCGCTGTTGTTTAGATATTGTGTGTGTGCCTTTGACGAACAGGATATGACATCATAGAGTGCATGTGTGTGGGCTTCTGTAACTCGGTGGAAAATTTGATGCTTTTTGTGGAGTAGCTCTAAAATTAGAAGCTGAAATTAAAAGCCCTCTTATTTTAGGTACTGTCCTATGTCACTGTCTTACCGTTTTTTTCTCCCTCCCCACAATCTTCTAGAAAGAAATAGAGAGAGAAAAATAAAATGCCTGAGTTAAAATGACTGACAGTCTGCCAGCATGGTCATGTTTGATGTGTAGAAAAAAGAGAACAGCGCCGTCAGATTCTATGAAGCCCGCATAGCAGGATTTGACATACCACGTAGGATTCAAGTTCAACTACACTATTGATTTTAACACAGTTTTGTTTGGTTTTGCCCTTCTTTACTTATTTTGGTTTTCACTAGCATATTTGTTTGCATGTTTTTGTGACTAAAGTCAGTCACTGGCTTGTTTGCAAACTTAGCATGATCACTGCTGTATTGTTATTAATGTTGGTGAATATCTATGTATTAGAGACACAACTAATTTAGCTGCCTAAATGCTAAGTATATATATATATATATATATATATATATATATTAGGGCTGTCAATAGATTAACATTTTTAATCGCGATTAATCAGTTATCGTGAAATTAAGCATACACCGTTTATCTTGTTTAACACGTCCATTTTGCCATCATTGCCTATATCCAGCAAAGTAAACCATCAGATTGAAGTGTGATTTTCACAAAACTGTATTTTTCAGCTTTTTTCAAGGTAAATTTAGATGTCTTTCCAAAAAAGGACACCAAATAACCAAATGATATGTTTTCATATAATTCATACATTTATGTACACCAAAGAACCCATAAAAAAATTACAGCAAAAAACGTTTCAGAATTCACAGTGTATAGTATGTGCAACAGCAAAGAGCTTGTTTTCATTTTAGACAAGTCAAGTTGCGAAACTGAACAGGACCACATGGAGATGCCAACAAAAACCTAAACCAACCGCCTTGACCTACATATATACTAAAGTACACAGCAACATTCAGAGGACAAATCCAAACATTATGCTGAATGTGTGTGAAAACAACGTGAATGTACTGAAATGTGTCTGTGCATAAATACAATGTGCGATCAGTGCATCGAGAGCGCTCATACATGATTTGTTTGCGCATTAGTATAACAGACTCACGCGTGCTTCTGTACATCACCGCAATCATCTTTACTTTTATTGCAATCCTCATCCATCAAAACTTTCATAGTAAGAAGCTGGTTTGCTTTATCCAGCCGAGAAACATAGTTTGCATATCATCTGGCCACACAGCGGTCTCAGATACACTGACAGAATATGACAGAGAGTTTGTGTTTTAAAATGAAACAGACACTGGAATGAATAATTCTCTCTGCCATCTCTGATATAATCAGCATGGACTTTTAAGATCATCTAACTGCGTGACGTAATTTGCGTTATGACGCAATTTCACATGCTTTCGTAATTTTTCCGCGTTAAATGCATCAAATTATTTTAACGCGTTAAGGATTTTGAATTAATCGCATGCGTTAACGCGTTAATGTCGACAGCCCTAATATACGGTATATATTATATGTAATATATGTAGAACTGAGACTAAAACTCTATAAACTTACATTTTTTTCTCAGTAATTCATTTTGAGTGAACTATACCCAATACAGATTGTCATTATCCAATTGTCATTAAATTATAAATTATCTAAATTTCATTAAACACTTAAAGTATATTTAAAAGAAGTTGCTTCTCCTTAAGGAGCTTCATTGTAGTTTGCCTGTAGTCTAGCTACTTTTTTTTTTTCGAAAGGGAAGCATAAATGATTTTATATTGAGTAGTTTTATGTAAGGTGCTTGAACTTTGGCAAGCAGCTAAAGTTTTAAAGTAGCATCCCTAACAATGATTGCTGAATGTCATTGCGTATTTCGCTGCATTCAGAGGTAAATATGAGAACCAAATTGATTAAATGAGGTGTAAAGGGATCTGTGAAAAATGCATGCTCGAGGGCTATTCATGGAAAGTCCCATTCATGGTAGTCTAGCATGTCATCATTGCCTTAATCTTGTACCTGTATGTTAAAAAAAATCTCTTAATTGTATTCCTGGAAGGCAACACGTTTTGTCTGTACGCTGATCAGGAAGCAATAGAAACCGTATGCTCGCAAAGAATCTCTGGCACCGATTCCCTGCAGGAACATGATCCGGGGGCCACTGTCTGCGTTAAACCCCTCTGTTAGGTGTCAGACACGCTTCTTTGTAGTCTTCGCTTCGTACCCTGACGGTAAACACGCACAAGACAAATCGTCACCTCACCATAATATGCTTTTCAACTATGCGGACACCCAGGCTAAAATATAACAGCATTTTACAGTATGAAAGGGATCTGAGCCATAATGATCCATGAGAATGTCTGATTTTGCATCGTTGTGCAGGAATGAGTGGGAGTTTGGCATAGCGGCTGGCACCCAGTGCCACTCATTAGCGGGTCACTGTTTGGTCAGCCAAACCACCCGCCTCAACTGCCGTCTCTTCTTCATCCAGTTCTCCCTGTATATGCTCGGTAAAAGCTAGAGTTATATAAAAAAAAATTAGACTCTCTTTTTTCCCCCAGTTTTCTCTAAGGGGGGAATAAAGGCTCTTTCTTCTTAGGCACTGATGGTTTGGCAGGAGGGCAGTCAGGTTGGAGTGCTGGGTCAAAGGGAGCTCTGTGTCCATAGCGGTGGCTATGAGCTCATGCTAACTGAGAGGCCTGAGGCCCACGCTGGTGTGTGTGTGTACTGGGTCACGGCTATAGCAGCTGCTCTCTCTCATATCTCTCCTAATGGAGGGATTCATTTCATTCTGACCTCATCAGCTCTGCAGTCATCCTCTCGGCTCAAGAGCTCTGTTTTATCATGCGGGGCACCCCATCCGACTGTTTTCATTCTCTTTTCTCTTTCTTCTCTTTTGTAAAAATTCTTAGCTACTGAATGTTTATCGTCCCTGTGTTTTGTGGTTGATCTTTTGATTCTGACAGCCTGTTGTGGTAATAGTGATATTTCAGGTAATTTAGAAGTTTGGAGTCAATAAGATTTTTTTTTTATTATTATATTTTTTATATACATATCTATATTATATTAACTCATTACCATGGTTATATAAAAAAAGTAACTTGATTCCTATGTATGAACAAATCGTTAATTTCAATCAGATCTTTTTAATGAATCATTTGAACCACAAGACCAGATTGAATGTTTTGTTCATGAATCGAACTGAATTGATCTAAACGATTCTCAAGTCAGTGTCTCGCTGAGAACCAATTTGTGAGCTGATAGTTAGAGCATTTGGAGTGAACTGAAGAAAATTAAGTTACTTTAATAGCCGAACAGCAGAAATGTTACAAATAAAACGTAATGGGAATGTATTTGTGACTTGATTATGTGACAATTTTATCAACATATACAAAAAATTTATATAAATAAAAAAAATAAAATAATAAAAATAGGTTTAAAAATTAAAAGTTTATAGTATTGAGATTAAGTTAGTAAGTTAGTAATTCAGAATGATTTTTTTTTTAAAGGAATTAATACTTTTATTCAGCAAGGATGTATTAAATTGTTCAAAAGTAACAGTAAAGAAGTTTACATTGTTACAAAAAATGCTGTTCTTCTGAACTTCCTATTCATCAAAGTATCCTGAAAATATGTATCATGGTTTCCACAAAAATATTAGAATAACTAGCACAACTATTTTCAAAATTGATAACAATAATAATAAATGTTTCTTGAGCAGCAAATCAGCATATTAGAATGATTTCTGAAGGATCATGTGACACTGAAGACTGGAGTAATGCTGAAAATTCAGCTTTGCATCACAATAATAAAATAAATGTAATTTAAAATATATTCAAATACAAAATTAAATTGTAATATTTCACAATATTGCTGTTTTTACTGTATTTTTGATCAAATAAATGCAGCTTTAGTGAGCATAACAGACTTGTAACTTTATTTTAGTGTCATTGTTACACGTTACATGTAGTTACTGTAGTAATACTAAAAATTATGCATAATTCCATGCAATTAACTTTGAACCAAACCCTCATCCTATCCCTAACCCTACAGTAAGTACATGTAGTAAATTATTATTACTCAGTACTTAAATGTATAATTACCAGGGGTGCACATAACTGGTGTGCAGGTGCGCATGCGTGGTAAAAATAAATGATGCGCACGAGAACACATGGAGGGAAGCGCTTTTGAGTACCAACATTTTTGGGGACCGGTTCACAGGGACACGTTTACTTACTGGAGTAGGATTTTTCTCCATCTCTGGTAAGATAGCAATCATGATGATAAGTGTGTTCTTTAATTATTAGGGGTGCAACGGATCGCAGTTATCCGTGATCCGTACGGATAAGGCCCAACGGTTCGGCACGCATGTGATTCCCAGATTAACTGCTAAGTTTAACCATCATAGAGTGAAAGTTTATCATTTGGACGTGTTTTGTCTCGCCAATTAACACATTCAAACGATTTTAAAAGCGGAAGAAGAGGGACTCGCGAGCTGTTATCTGTGTCACACCCGAAGTGCGCGCACGCAGAGAGAGAGAGAGAGAGAGAGAGAGAGAGAGAGGGCGCGTTTCAGACAGCGCTCGAACACCGAATTGATTCCTTTTTCGCGTTTACTTTCGCTTGCACGGACACCTACACACAAAATTATGTCAAAATACCTGTCTTCTACCTGTATTCTCTCGGTTATGTCATTAGCGAACGGTTGAGAAAGAAACCAGATGTGTGTCAGTATATTCAGTCTGTGTGTGCATTCCATCTTAAAGTGACAGCAGCCTAATATTCTTGCTGTTGTCTGTGTCATTAATGTTAATAAATTAAAAAAAAAACATCATTATCATCATCTACCATGTTCAAGAGAAAAGAAGATAGTGAGGAGCACCAAGCAACGTCTCCAGGTGCTCCCTTGAGAACCAGACCAAAAAAGTTATGTGCACCCCTGATAATTACACTGTAACACGGACACCTTAAAATAAAGTGTACCCAAAAAATCTTATACGACTACAAGCGTTTGAATGGAAGTGTATACAGTATATACAGTACATACAGTATGTACACCTAAACATAAAACATTTTATGTTTAGCTACAAAGACTCAAGAGATCACGGCGAATGTTTAGTATGACATTCATATAGCGCTTCCTGGTGGTTTTGCTAAGTCGAATTGCCGCTTTTCTTTTCCGCAGCAGCTCACATAGACCTTCCTCATCGAATAGATGAATAGAATCAATACTGTTTCGGTTAACCCCCTATGATTCGTCATCATAATTTGTCAGCATGGGCCTTTTGAAGCGCTGCTGTAGCTATTTTTGGGCACAGCAGGGCTGCACTGAGCCTTTCAGTAAGCTCATTGCTAACGTCGAAACCTCTGGCCGCGTCAGTGAGTGAGGGATCGCCCTGCCATCACACACCCCAGCGGTTAACATGGTCAGTTGCTCTGCAGCTGCGATCAGTCATTTCTTTGGTTAGCCACAGAGCGCGGGCGGCCCAAACGGATATTTTATTGATGAGTGTAGAGACTGAAATAAAGGAGAAAGAATGAGGGGAGGAAAAAAAGGGTAAAAATGAGGTGGAGAAACCTAGAATGAAAGAGAAAACCCTTGTGATAAAAAGGACAATGGTGAACGTGATTTCACTAAGTACAGCATGTTCCTGGATCAACATTTTCGTTGATTCTGGAACAACATTCCAATCAACCAATCAAGTTTACAGTTTATGTCAAGTTTAGGCTTACAACCAGGGTTAAATGCTTCTACATCAGTGTTATTCACCTATCATTTCCCTCTGATTTTAGGGTTAAGTTATGGGTAGGGTTAGGTTCAAGAGTAATGATAGGGTTAGGACTAAATTTTCAGACAGGATTGTTGTTCCAGGATCAACAAAATATGTTGATCAAGGAACATGCCTTAATTGGTCTATTATATTTGATATGCATGATCAAAACTTTGCTGAAAAACCTGTTGTACACAATCTTCTACATACCTTCTGTCATCTAATTGATAGTTTATACTCTTTTAACAAGTAAAAGACCTTTTAGTATCATTTAAAAAATGTCTATCTTTAGGTTGTGGAAATCTTTACTAATACATCAGGCTTTTGAGAAACGTTTATTTTTCTCTCTCAATCGTCATTGTGTTGCACTGCATTTTATGTTTTGCCCCCACAATGAAAACTACAGAGCTTTGATCATAAAACAAATCATTTAAATATCACCTTAAGATGTATTACAATTGATATTATATGCATTTTATGTAAGCAGTCTGCTATACTGTTATAAAGATCTCATTTACATTACAAGCATGTAGAATTTCATCTTACTTTTTGGCCATTTAAATGTCAGAAACTGCACCAAATTGCATATTTTTGCTCAGATTAGGCCTCTAAATAAAACAGTTTTTTCCTCTTCGAGTATAACCTTTATTTATATAGCGCTTTATACAATACAGATTGTTTCAAAGCAGTTTTACATTGAAAACAGGAAAATAATTCAATGACGCAAACAGAGTTCATTTAGGCTGTACAGCAGCTCTAAAAGAAAATAGTGTCGTTGTTCAGCTGAAGTCAGTTCTGTGTTGATTCAATTCCGTTGTAAAGATCATTAATTATTAAACTAGTTCATTTTATCTATAAAGCAGTTCTGTAGAAAACAGTGATGTCATCGTCCAGCTCAGTTCAGTTCTCATACAATAGTGTCAGTGCAGTCAAATCAATAATATTATTGACTGTTTAGTGTGCGCTTGATATTTAGTATGAGCTTGATATTCTCATATGTCGTACTATATGAGCCATAAAAGCCTGATGTATCAAATATAATACTCAACAAAAATAATGTATAATTTTACCGAACGGGAGGCGTGTTTTGAAGCCCAAAGTAAATGCATCCATCCATCATAAATATAATCCATACGGATCCAGGGGGTTAATAAAGGCCTTCTGAAGCGAAGCGATGGATTTTTGTAAGAAAAATATTCATATTTAAAACTTTATAAAGTAAAATAACTAGCTTCCCCCTCCATACGGATCCAGGGGGTTAATAAAGGCCTTCTGAAGTGAAGCGATGGATTTTTGTAAGAAAAATATCCATATTTAAAACTTTATAAAGTAAAATAACTAGCTTCCACCAGACGACCATATGCATACTGCGCAAGTCGACTTGCACCAAATGATTGACCCCTAAAGTGATGTATGACGCAGGATGTAGGAGTATCGTAAGCTTAGACGCATCTCACTCAAGCTCCTCTTCTCTTATATCAAAATTCTCCAACATTTCTCATTTTAGACTTCAAATTCGTGACCGGTGTTTTTTTTTTTCTCTATTCTTTGTGTTTCCGCGTCGTCAGTGCGTCATGCGTCGGGTCATGGCTTACTCTTCCACCGCGAATCAATGCGTACGGCCGCCTGCCGGAAGCTAGTTATTAAATATGTTTTAGTTTTAAATATGGATATTTTTCTTACAAAAACCCATCTCTTCACTTCAGAAGGCCATTCTTAACCCCCTGGAGCCATACGGATTAAATTTATGATGGATGGATGCATTTTGTTGTTCCAGCTTCAAAACACGCCCCCCTGTTCACTACCATTATAAAGCTTGGTAGAGCTAAGATATTTTTAAATATATCTCTGATTGTGTTCATCTGAAAGAGGATAGTCATATACACCTAGGATGGCTTGAGGGTGAGAATCATGGGATAATTTTCATTCTTGGGTAAACTATCCCTTTAAAGCATCGTAGCTAGTTTGTTTCTACAATATTGACCAAGTGGTCTATTATCCCTGCCAGGAAGTACACTTCCTAAACTAGCTAGTCAGCAAGCTTGTTTTAGTTCGATTTCCAGCATACAGGAGAAGGAGTTTGTTGCAGGAGAGTCTTTTCAGTAAGAATAAACACTGAGGGCTATTGAGACTCTAGCACACAGATTGGTATCATGTTTTAAGTACTGCGGGTAAAAGCAGGGCCTCCCAGTGTGGTATGGCAGATGAATCTGAATACTTCTCACTGATGCAGGTCCAGACTGACCCAGGCTGAAAATAAAAACATGGCTACAAAACATTTGGTCTCCGGGCAACAGCACAGCTAACAGTGGTAGAACAGAGTTACTGTACACAGGACAGTGGCACATGACTGCACTCATAGATTTGGTTTCAGGGTCTCAGAGGACAACAGAATGAGAGGAAGGACTGGACACATCTGTCCTAAAATGTCAAACAGGGATTCTGGAATCCTGCATGGATGATGTGCGCCCCCAACCTTATATGAGTTTGACCTTATATGGTTTCTGCACTACATGCTACAGTTGATTCTGGGTGACACATTTAATGAAGAGATGTGATCTGGAAAATACATTATATATGTTAAAACATGACAGATTTACACATTTGCATTCACACAGGATGTGTTCTTGTGTTAACACAGACAGAGCACTACAGAATTGAACAAGAGGTACATTTATAGGCACATTAACTCCCACAAACCATTGATAATATACAGTATACACTGAATATAGTTAAAGGATTAGTTCACTTTCAAATTACCATAAGCTTTACTCACCCTCAAGCCATCCTAGGTGTATATGACTTTCTTTTTTCTGATGAACACAATCTGAGAAATATTAATAAATATCCTGACACATCTGAGCTTTATAATGGCAGTGAACAGGGGTCTCCATCCACATCCATCCATCATAAACATATTCCACATGGCTCCGAGGGGTTATTGAAGGCCCTCTGAAGCGAAGCGATGCATTTGTGTAAAAAAAAAATCCATATTTTACAAGTTATGAAGTAAAATATCTAGCTTCCGCCAGACCGCCTTCTGTATTCTACTTACGAAGAATATATAGAATATTTGTCTGGAAGAGAGGTTTATTTTTCATGGAGTTTTGTTTGGTTTGTTTGGTAAGTACAATAACTTCAAATGTGATTCGGGTTGCTCTATAGCGTTGAGGATCACTGTTTCCCTCTACAATGCTGAATAAGGTTTATTTACTACAATATATTGTATGTGTAAACACCATCAGTTGTTTGTTGGTCTGGAAATGAATTTTGACAATTTCAATGCATAGTTCCTTACATTAGGCTATTATCTTTGGGGTCATAGTGACACCACGGCCCACTCTGGACTTAATCCCCACCTCTGCTAATGGACAGAAACGGCACATTTTTAAGCCCTGTCTAAAGCCAATAGCTTGAGTAGTTCATGGGTAATATGGTTCAGAGAGTGGGGAGAGGGGTTCCATGTAATTAGACCCTAATGTGAATTCTCTAGAGAGACTGAACTGGCTGACTTGTGCCATCAACAACACATATGAAAGGCACCTGTCACAATGAGGAGCGATGCAGCCTGTTGTCCATGTTTCCCAAAGGAGTCCCAGTGAGTCTGGGTCTCATCCGTCTCGCTTTTTTTACCTACACAAATATACTGATGATAGTGGAGTTCATGTCCGCCTGTGCGGTGATGCCATTTAGTAATGAGAAGAGCCTTGCATAGTTAAAATATAACTATCCATTTATCTGCATTAAATATGCTGCTGTTTTAAAATATAATATATTTACTAAATATATTCTGTCTGTTAGTACCTGTATCAAATTGCACTTGTGTCATTCCTACTAAGCAGTACATTTTCCTGTCCCAATCATATATAAGATAAATGATGTTTGTGCTGTTTTTTTCCTACAAAATGATGTCACTTCCTGGAGGATGATGTCATCAGGGGAAAAAGATAAATGATGAATTTTAAAAAATACCCAAGAGATTATATATACAGTTGCAAGAAAAAGTATGTGAACCACTTGCACAATCTGTGAGAATGTTAATAATTTTAACAAAATAAGGGAGATAATACAAAATGCATGTTATTTTTTATTTAGTACTGTCCTGAGTAAGATATTTTACATAAAAGATGTTTACATATAATCCACAAGACAAAAAAAAAAAAGCTGAATTTATTAAAATAACCCCTTTCATAAGTATGTGAACCACTGATTCTTAATACTGTGTGTGGTTACCTGGATGATCTACGACTGTTTTTTTGTTTTGTGATGGTTGTTTATGAGTCCCTTGTTTGTTCTGAGCAGTTAAACTGAGCTCTGTTCTTCAGAAAAAATCTCCAGGTCCTGCAGATTTTTCAGTTTTCCAGCATTTTTTGCATATTTGAACCCTTTATTTGAACCCTGAATGATTTTGAGATCCATCTTTTCACACTGAGGACAACTGAGGGACTCAAACACAACTAATAAAAAAGGTTCAAACATTCACTGATGCTCCAGAAGGAAACATGATGCATTAATAGATGGGGGGTGAAAACATTTGGAATTTGAAGATCAAGGTAAATTGTATTTAATTTGTCTCTGGGAAACATGCAAGTATTTTCTGTTGCTTCCGAAGGGCAGTACTAAATGAAAAAAAAATGACATTCAAACGAAATAAGAAAAATTTGGACCTCTTCATCCTGTTCAAAAGTTTTCACCCCCCTACTCTTAATGCATCGTGTTTCCTTCTGGAGCATCAGTGAATGTTTGAACCTTTTTTAATAGTTGTGTTTGAGTCCCTCAGTTGTCCTCCATGTGAAAAGATCTCAAAATCATTCAGTCACTGTTGTAAAGGGTTCAAATATGCAAAAGATGGTGGAAAACTGAAGACTTTTTGGGACCTGGAGATTTTTTCTGAAGAACAGAGCTCAGTTTAACTGCTCAGAATAAACAAGGGACTCATGAACAACCATCACACAACATAAAAACAGTCGTAGATTATCCAGGTAACCACACACAGTATTAAGAATCAGTGGTTCACAAACTTTTGAATGGCGTTATTTTAATAAATTCAGCTATTTTTTTGTCTTATGGACTATATGTAAACATCTTTTATGTAAAATATCTTACTCAGGACAGTGCTAAATAAAAATGAACATGCATTTTGTATGATCTCTCTCTCATTTTGTTAAAATTTTGCACATTTTCACAGATTCTGCAAGTGGTTCACATACTTTTTCTTGCAACAAGTATATTCACCTTGGGTTTATAAATTATCTTTTTCCCCTAATGATATCATCCTCTATGAAGTGACATAGTTTTGTAGGAAACAACAGCAAAGTGAATACAGCAACGGATTTGACCATTTCAGTGTAAAACAGTAAAACATTCAATTATTTTAGAATACAGAAATCAAATAATATAAACATTACAAAAGATGATATTTAAACTTGCATTTAAAAAGAAAGCTGACCTTTAAGTAAGCTAACTGTCAATCCCTCACTGAGCAATTAATAATTTGAGCTCTTTATTTCCATCCTGTTCATTTTCCTGTCATTACATAAGTAACAAAGTTGAATTAATATAGCTTTGTGTGAACAGAGCATGGAATGCCCATTTATAAAAACAAGCATATTAATTTTTTAAAACATTACAGAGTTCAAAGGTACTGCTGAACAGACATGACCCCATAGAATTGTATTTCCATATACTCCAGCACTATAAATGTAGTAGTTTTAAGGGTTGACTCTTTGGTTTATGTGAGGCAAAGAGTGAACATTTCTGGTTTTACACTTTTATGTCATTGCCAGGTTGGTGTCACTCATATTTAATTGTCACCATGCTGATTTACCGCAATTTGTTTGACATTGTCTCAGTGGTACATAGTGAAACCTTCCTCAATGACAGCTATGCCCTCGATCTCTGCTGCGGTATTTAAAGTCTCCACCCTCACCTCTTCTCTTTTCACACCACGATTAGAAAACAAAAGACAAAATGGCTGTTTAATTGTTTGTCGACAGCCTGTTGTTGTCCCTTGGCTGTGTAGTTATGTAATACAGAAGCCATCTGGTTAAGGCACGGTGTAATGTGTTATATAGGGATGTTGGGATGCTGTTTCAGTGAGTTTGAAATGATTACCTTCGACAGACGGCCAAATAAGTGGTTTTGCAGACCCGAACTGCATGCTTGATTACGGTATGTGTAGCTGACCAGGTGTGAGGGCAGCATACTTGAACATTTGGATGGCGCTCTAACATATGGAGCAGCTTATAAACATATACACAGTACTTTCTTGCAATAACTAAATGAGCCTTAAAAAGTTTAAAACAGAAATTACTTTGATCTGGAGTGAATTATGATGGTTACGTATACTGGCTACCTTACGCTTTGAGTTGAAGAAAGTGATAGAAATGTATACAAGAGGAAGAGCGTGTCTGATTGCATCGTTTCCAAAGGCCATTTTGTGTTGAGCACTGCAGTTTAAATAAATTGCAGTTTTATGATATATCAGAAAACCTTAGATCAGAGCCGTTTGCCTCCAGTTATATAAACTAATGTGACGTCTGTGTACAGTTTTGACCTATAGTTTTGACTAATACAGAAAATACAGCAAATTATATATATATATATATATATATATATATTAGTGCTCAGCATAAATAAGTACACCCCTTTGAAAAGTAACATTTTAAACAATATCTCAATGAACACAAAAACAATTTCCAAAATGTTGACAAGACTAAGTTTTAACATGAACATGAAATTAAGGTTAATAATATAACTTAGATTACACATTTTTCAGTTTTACTCAAATTAGGGTGATGCAAAAATGAGTACACCCCACAACAAAAACTACTACATCTAGTACTTTGTATGGCCTCCATGATTTTTAATGACAGCACCAAGTCTTCTAGGCATGGAATGAACAAGTTGGCGACATTTTGCAACATCTATCTTTTTCCATTCTTCAAGAATGACCTCTTTTAGAGATTGGATGCTGGATGGAGAGTGATGCTCAACTCTTCAGAATTCCCCATAGGTGTTCGATTGGGTTCAGATCAGGAACCACTGAATCACTTTCACCCTGTTCTTCTTTAGAAATCCAACAGTGGCCTTAGATGTGTGTTTAGGATCATTGTCATGTTGGAAAAGTGCACGACGACCAAGGGCACGGAGTGATGGTAGCATCTTCTCTTTCAGTATAGAGCAGTACATCTGTGAATTCATGATGCCATCAATGAAATGCAGCTCCCCGACACCAGCAGCACTCATGCAGCCCCACATAAGGACACTGCCACCACCATGTTTCACTGTAGGCACTATGCATTTTTCTTTGTATTCCTCACCTTTGCGACGGCATACAGTTTTGAAGCCATCAGTTCAAAAAACATTTATGTTGATCTCATCACTCCAGAGTATAGAGTCCCAGTAGTCTTCATCTTTGTCAGCATGGGCCCTGGCAAACTCTAGGCGGGCTTTTTTGTGCCTGGGCTTTAGGAAAGTCTTCCTTTGTGGACGGCACCCATGCATGCCATTCCTCTGCAGTGTACGTTAATAGTAAATAGTGTAAATAGTTATTTTGAATTGTATTTTTGAATGAACGAACGAACGAACGAAAAACCAACCAACCAACCAACCACATTTTTTAAAATATGCAATATAATAATATTTTGTATATGCATATAATAATAATACAATAAAATGAAAACATTGCGGTATATGAGTTATGATGCAAATCTTCATCATATGCCCATATGACAATGTTTTAATAAATAAATAAAATATATTTTCTATTTTTTTGGTGATATATATGACACACCTAACTGTACTAAATGTTACCAGGCAATGTAGTTCATACACAGTTGTACGTATATTGACTTTGAACACGACTTATCCAGTTAAGTTTTAGAGTCTGAATTATCAGTTTTATAAACATCATATAAAATAGAAGAGATGTTTTTTGGAGCTGTTAATGTCACAGTTAACCTCAGTACCCAAAGGCTAGTCCTGCTCTCTCTGCTCTGGAGCACTAGAGCATAGACATTGGCTCTTTGCCTGTCACTTTGAATGACTCCATGAAAACCAAAAGCCATTTAGAGCACAGTAGCCGGGGTAATTTGTTTTGACATGGCCTAATACCTCTCTTAAACTTGGCCAGGTTTGGGTTCAGCAGCCCCATTCAAGCCAGGCTAGGACAGAGTGGCCCTGTCTGCGTTCTTCAGTGAGAGGATTGTTTCTGGCATGTCTCAAAGAACTTGAGACAGAGATCAAGACCAGTCTGACATCCCTCTGGCCTGTCTATCTTCTGTCAGTTTTCTTGAAACTGTTACTGTGTTGACATGGGCGTTTGGGGGATGGAAAGTAAGCAAGTCCTGGTAGCCTTTTTCCCACAAGCCTGTGCTTACTGGACGCTAATTTTTCGATAAACCCTACTGGGTCTGGGGAAATCTTTATGAAATCACTGTCTGACAAGATGATCTTACGAGGTCTCCTAATGTGCGTGGGAAGAGCAAAGGGTTTAGTAGTTTGAGGCAGGTCTTTGTCTACACTGTCAAAGTGTGAAGGAGGGAAAGGAAACTCAAAAAACCCTTCAAAATGAGTCACACTAATTGAATAGTAGTGGCTTAACTGTCTTTTTCTCTTTTCCTTTCTTTCTTAGTAATGGCAGACAGATAAATATCTGAAAGAAGCACACTCATCCAAGTTTTAACATGGCCTGTCACTCTGCTGAAGGTGACAAAACATATAGGAATTCTAATGCCTTTCAAGAATGAACATGTACCTTCAAGCTTTTTCATTTGTAAGGGTGCAATGTTTAATTATTTTATTTATTAATCACACATCAAATTTGGCTGAGAAATTACTCCCAAAAGATCATTTAAAGTCATTATTGTGTAAAGCATCAAATAGACATTACAAAAAGTAGCTTCAGCAAGAAATATTTTATTTGATTCAACATAGAACTTATTACACATACTCTTTTGGACCATGAGGGGTGAGTAAATGATGACTGAATTTTAATTTTTGGGTGAACTATACCTTTAATGTTTTTTAATAATTAACAGACAATGTTGTGTCTAAAGTAACTTCTTATTTATTGAACTGTTGTATAAAATCAGTATCACATTTGCACTCGTGGACAAAAAAACAGCACTCGTGTGATATTGCACCCCTTGCTCGTGTGATATAGCTTAACTGTTTCAAAAATTCAAACATTTTTGCCCCATATCAAGAATTTTAGGGACATTCTAACTACATTCTATAGCAGGGGTGGGGAACGTTGATCCTGGAGGGCCATTGTCTTGCAGAGTTTAGCTCCAACCCTGAAAAAACACTCACCTGCCTGTAACTTTAGTAATCCTGAAGACCTTGATTAGCTTCAGGTGTGTTTAATTAGGGTTGGAGCTAAACTCTGCAGGACAGTGGCCCTCAAGGATCAACGTTCCCCGCCCCTGTTCTATAGGCTCCATCACGCAGTGAGTAGTCGCCCTGCATCATATTCGTCATCAATCAACTGTATGGAATGTCAGATGACCTACATAGGTCTGGGGCGGGGCAAGTGTTTTAAATGCGTTAATAATTTTAACATGTTATTTTTCGCCGTAATTAAGCTAATTAATGCGTTAAATCGACAGCCATAATATACTGTGTATATATGTGTATATAGACAAGTGTAGAAACTGTGGCACTATCAAAACATTGCTCTTTTCCAAGGGTTCTCAACTTTTTTCAGACCTTGGTAGGTAGAAGGAACCCTGTGGAAATGGCTATAATGAGATGCGTGTGGTACAATATTGATGTATATACATACTTTTGATGCTTACATTGCAAAAGCATTTCAATAACTATTACTGATATACAGTATACTGAGTCTGAGTTTTCTGTAGCTGTAGATTATATTTTTTGAAGGACAAAGAAACTTTTGGGTAAATCTTCAGCTTTGGTTAAGGTTAATGCAATATTGTACTTTTGTTTTTAAGATTTTTTTTCAGTAAAATAAATAAATAATTGAGCTCTAACAATAATTGGCCCCTACAGTACCACCGTTAACCCTCTAGTAGTGGTGGATCTCCTTTTAAAGACTTTTCTTCTGTTTGTTTGAGCATCCAAACCAGCCCACAGCAACATTAATTCAGCCAGTGGCATAAGTTTGGGGAGGGACTGAATGTTTGTCTAAAAACTGGATTTTGAGATGTGGGCTAAATGACTGGAGAAGTCCTGAATATGTCATCAGAGAGAAGTTTGGTGTTTTGAATGAAAGGTCCAATTATGTCATTTTGATTAAACATTATGAGGGTCAAAAGATATTTATAAAATGAAACACGGATGAATAGTTCACAAAAAGATCTATAACATGCATTTTCAAAATAGATAGGATGAATTTCCATTTCATGATGACTTTAAGGTGCTGTCACATTTGGTGTCACAAATTCACTGTGTTTACCAACAGAAAGCTGCTTTGTATTAAAAAATGACTTCATAAATTGCTACACTATTGACAATAGAAAATAGACCTTTTTTGCCTGCAAAATTTTGCTAATGTGAACTCACATTCAGTCTTTTTTCTAATTATACGTGTAACACAGATACTACACTTTAAATTTGAAATAAAAATGTATGTGAAAGGATTTTATAACCTAGACCATTAGTCCTTTGCTGACTCTATTAAGTTACTATGCCATGCTGAGTCAGTTTCTGATTCTGAGTGTATGAGAATATACACATTAAGAAATTCTTCTTTTGCATCCCAAAAACAATTCCAGCCCACATGCATCTCAGCTTTCAAAGACAGTGCACCACTTTAGTTATTAGTGCCATCTGTTGGCCAGTAGAGCTGCAGTCAGTCTGTGTGTGTGTGTATGTGTATGTGTGTGTGCAAACCGCTTTCTAGCATTCCCCTCAGGGGCTTCAGCTTTTAAACAGCATTCAAACTGTGCGCGAGTCATTCATAATAATGAACCATGCAGCTCACTTTAAAACCGGAGCCATATTGCATGTTAAATGTGCAAAGTCATATAAAATGCACATATGGGTAGTTAGTATTGAGTCACAGAGCCATTGAGGTTCAGATGTTACATTGTTCACTCATAACCAAATCAACACCTGTCTAGCATGACTTCAAATGTTCTTCACAAGTGAATCAACGTGCAAGGCAGATGCTTTTGTCCCTGCAGACGACGTGTTTCTGTTTCTTAGTTACACGATTGAATGTATCAAACATCAAATAATAGCAGAGCAGCAGCTGGCCTTTGGCATTGTGTGCCATGCAATAACTCATAAACATTGCATTCTATTAAAAACAATAAACTAAAGGCCAAAGGGACAAAAAAAAGAGTATCACTTTTCATAAGCAATGGTCAAACATCAGGTACGTGCAAGAAAACGCATCATGCCCATGGCGTAAAGAGAATATAAAGCAGGCAACAGTTAAAAAGAAAGTGTTGATACACTGTATCCGCTCGTGAACAATTCACCTGCCCGCGTCTCTCACCACTGCCTTTGAACGGACAGCGTGTCTTTTCTCCCTGCAAATTGACATGTCATCGCTTGACTGTATTGATCCAAACCTCAGGTGCAAAGTGTGGCAGCCCGCTGGACACCTTGCCACTTTTTTGTCTTTCGTTTTTGCCCAGGAGAACACCGCTGCAGCATCTGTGATTCATAAGTGGGCAAACAGTCTGTGAAAGCTGCAGTTGCGGTCTTAAAAGAGAAGACTAAACAAAAGTAATTTTAACTGTATCAAGCTCTCAGGTCTGTACAAACACAAGCTGAAGGGATCTGTAGGAGAGGCCGTGCTTAGCATCCTCGCTGTGGTGTTGCCTGCTGACAGCTCCTGTTAAGGGTCTTTTGTGTGGACATGGACACTGAAGACAGGAGGGCTCAGTAACGCACACAAAGAGCCAAACGGGCTGCCTGCAGCTGCCCAACAGCGCTGGTCTTCCTGGGTCAGTGGGAATCAAAGAGAACAGATAGCGGCCTTTAACCTGACAGGGACCTTTTGATAATGAACTAAATCAAAACCAGAATTTGGTCAGAACTTAGATCAGTGAATAAAAATGCACTGTTTGCGGTCTGCAATGATCTGTTAATATTTACACACAGCTTTTTGTTTTAGCCATAGCTTTTGTTTTTTGATAAATGTCATTTAGGTTCTGTTAATATTTTGTGATATCATATTCATTTATTTTAGTCTGTTTCAGTTGGATTATTTTCATAACCTCCATGTTTTTCATTAAAAACATTGTTATTGCATTGTTAATATTTTGTTGTTACCTTTTCCCTAGTAGTTTTGTCATTATTTTATATATATATATATATATATATATATATATATATATATAATTTCAATTGCATTCCAGTTAGCATTATTATTATACGTCTTTTGTCTTGTTTTTATTATCATTGGCAAAAGGGGTTTTTATGAAATTTATTTCAATGAAAAAATACTGTTGATAAAAATATTATTGTTAATTAAAAAAAAAAAAAATGCAGACAAAACATTTTTCAGTAATTCCATAAACACTGATTCATTTATTTTGCGAGCAAAAGTGTATGATAAAGTGCATAATATTTGGCTGGTCATGCTCCATTGTCTCCATAATACTTAGAAGCCTAAATGATTTGTATATTGGGGGAAAAAAAAAAAAAAAATAGAATGGAAGACTCAATTCTTCATCCCGTGAGTTAGAGTCGCACAATTCTGGATAAACTGAGAATCACGATTTTTTGTTTAAAATAGAGATCAGGATTCTCCCACGATTCTGAATAGACAACTAAACAAAAACGCGTAATTTACTAGAGGTTCTGACAAAATGTAAGTTGCTGCAGTCTATTTAAAAAATAGACTGCAACGCTTCCATATGTAAAGCGCTTTGAGTACCCAGAAAAGCGCTATATAAATGTAAGGAATTATTATTATTATTATTATTATATAATTCATTTTGAATCAATTATTTAAAAAAAATATAGGTTTGAATGAATGAATGATTCAATGACTGACTCATAAAGACTTCACTTGTTTAATTACTGGATAAATCAGCATTTTTGAACAATCTCTTGAATTAATGAAAAAAAAATTAAGTCACTTGTCACCACCTACTGGTGTAACAATGTAATTGGTACAATCTTTATTTGAAGCATCAAGTTGTTTTCAAAACGGTTATTTACTATTTTGATCACTACCGTGAACATCAGTGTTTATATCTGAACTAAAAACTTTTAACCCAGTATTTCTGTAATAATTTGAATTATTGTAATACAGAAATAATGATACTGTGTGTTTGTGAAGTTGTTTCATACCTGTACGACAACTGCTCTCTCTGGATCAGCGGCAGTACCAACACAGATTTGAATGTTCACTGTGATCGTACTTGTCAAAGGTTTAATAGACATAGCCGAATCAATGTCATTTAGGAATAAGATTCCTTGGGTGCTTGAATCAAGTTCGCAATCTTTTAACATTTAATCGGGCAGCTTTACAATGAGTGCACATCACTTTAAACATATTTTGTGTAAAACTTTATTAATGACCAAATCATTACTATAGTGCACCTTCACAAAACATATGACATTCAAATTCTATGAAACATCTCTTTTTCAAATATAGAAATACGTAATTGTTTCAGAAAGAGACATACAGTGCTCAGCGTAAATGAGTACACCCCCTTTTAAACAATATCTCAATGAACACAAAAACAGTTTCCAAAATGTTGACAAGACTAAGTTTAATATAACATCTGTTTAACTTATAACATAAAAGTAAGGTTAATAATATAACTTAGATTACACATTTTTCAGTTTTATTCAAATTAGGGTGATGCAAAAATGAGTACACCCCACAACAAAAACTACTACATCTAGTACTTTGTATGGCCTCCATGATTTTTAATGAGAGCACCAAGTCTTCTAGGCATGGAATGAACAAGTTGGCGACATTTTGCAACATCTGTCTTTTTCCATATTTCAAGAATGACCTCTTTTAGAGACTGGATGCTGGATGGAGAGTGATGCTCAACTCTTCAGAATTCCCCATAGGTGTTTGATTGGGTTCAGATCAGGAACCACTGAATCACTTTCACCCTGTTCTTCAGAAATCCAGCAGTGGCCTTAGATGTGTTTAGGATCATTGTCATGTTGGAAAAGTGCACGACACGACACCAGCAGCACTCATGCAGCCCCACATAAGGACACTGCCACCACCATGTTTCACTGTATGCGCCATGCATTTTTCTTTGTATTCCTCACCTTTACGACACCATAAAGTTTTGAAGCCATCAGTTCAAAAAACATTTATCTTGGTCTCATCACTCCAGAGTATAGAGTCCCAGTAGTCTTCATCTTTGTCAGCATGGGCCCTGGCAAACTCTAGGCAGGCTTTTTTGTGCCTGGGCTTTTGCTGTATTGTGTCTTGGGAAATAGTCACCCCAGTTTGGCTTTCTACTTCTTTAGATAACTGCAGTGAACTTACATGCCGATTTTCTTCAACCCTTCTCATCAGAAGACGCTCCTGTTGAGGTGTTAAGTTCCCTGTACAACCTGGACGTCTCTGTGAGATGGTTGCAGTTCCATCTTTTTAAAATTTTTGTACCACTTTTGCTACAGTATTCTGACTGATAAGTAAAGTTTTGCTGATCTTCTTGTAGCCTTCACCTTTCTGGTGTAAAGAAATTATTTTCTTTCTCAGGTCTTGTGACATTTCTCTTCCATGTGATACCATTGCTGACAGCATGAAATGGGAAGGGGTTTTAACACCCTTTTATAGTCAACTGTCTGCTGGACACCTGTGTAATGAATAATTAGACTCACCTGTGGTTGAATTGTTGTTAAATTACACATTTGTAGTCTAAAATTTAGCTTTGCTCCAGAGACTTTCAGTGGGGTGTACTCATTTTTGCATCACCCTAATTTGAGTAAAACTGAAAATTTTGTTCTCTAAGTTATATTATTAACCTTACTTTCATGTTATAAGTTAAACAGATGTTATATTAAACTTAGTCTTGTCAACATTTTGGAAATGTTTGTGTTCATTGAGATATTGTTTAAAATGTTACTTTTCAAAGGGGTTGTACTCATTTACGCTGAGCAGTGTAGCTCATAACTATCATTTTAATTATTAAAACAAATAAAATACTTAATGGATTGTCCCATATTTCCTGCAGTTTTTTTTTTTTTTTTTTTTTTTAGTAAATCACAAATACTGTATTTGTTATTTAGTTTTATTTTCAATAAACAAGTGACTTTTTAGACTATCTGAAATTTAATATCTGTATGGGCCCAAACAGTCTCACGTTGAGCCCCCAATATAAGGGATTTTGGAGACAATTAAAACGTTCATAAAATGAGAAGGTCATTAAGGTCGAAGAGACAGAAAGCGCATTTATTCTCAGTGGAAGTCCGGTGTGGTGGAGATGACAGATGCCGGCAGCTGATTGGCCGGTTCCTGCTCGGATGGGACTCTCTGTCAACAGGTCCCAATTAGGCCAATCAGAATGGAAGGAAGTAGCTCAGATGGGTCACTTTGTTAGTAGCTCTGTTTGTGAAGCTGAGATGAAAAACAAAACACAATCGCTTGTTCTTTCTTCCCTCTATGTGACCCGTTACTGATTCGGTGGAGGCAAACTGACAAGGGATTTTGTCTTGTTTTGACCTCTGTGTTTCTGACGTACGTTGAAGCCATTGAGCCATTGTTGTTGCTTTTAATGCTGTCGATGATATAAATATTGCCCGGCATTGCATCTGTGAATATGAATAGAGGGTAATGGGTGAGACAATATCCTGCTTTAAATGTGTCATCACGATCCATTCAGCGAGCATACGCAATCTGACTCCAGACAATAATGGGTGGAATTAATGCTTTTGTAGTTTTGCTGCCTGAAATTATACTAAGCGGTGATAGTATAAAAAAGTCAAACCCCACGATTCCGTCAATTGAACCATTTTTAGTGTGTATTTCCATGCTTTGAAATGTTAATATGGTCACAATGCATTATTATAAATGTTAAATTCTGTTTAAAGCTCAGTATAGATAAGATTACATTGCATTTTTAAAAAAAAAAAAATACTATTCAGTTTTTTCATGTGTAAAATAATAATATTGAGGGGAACAATTACTAAGTGCACTGAACTAAAGAGAGTTCATCCAACAAAGAACATTCTGTGACCATTTACTCACCCTCATGTTGTGTCAAATCTGTATGCATTTTTTCCTCTCTGGAACGCAAAAGAAAGTATTTTGGAAAATGTCTGTTCTTCTAAATATCTTCTTTTGTGTTCTGCAGAAAAATAAAAGTCACACAGGTTTTTCCCCCTCATTAATTCTATTTTATGTTAACAATAAAAAACATAGTACTCCTAGCACTGGTTAAGAAAATGTCTTAATTTTTCATACGTACAATAAATATAGTTCCCTCATGACAACAAGATTGGTATGATAATAGAGATTGGCATGGTAATATGGCATATGTTAATGTATTTGGTCTTGGCGGAATAGATCTGCTACGCTGCTGCTGCAGCAGAGCAAGATACTTGCTACTGCCAATACATTCACAGACATTGTTGTGAGCATGTATGACCGGCTGCTGCACATACATGACATACATGAATTAACCCCCATAGCAGATCTATACAGGTGGAGCTGGGGAAAGTGGAGGGTTTCTGAAAGCGTGCTGCAGACTGCTACCAGCAACACTACCATTATTTGTTTGAACGTTGAGCTGAAACAGCAACCAATCAGCTATGCTATATAGATAATAATGCGATTGCTACCAAATGAGTTAAAGACCTATCAGCCTGTGCCATCTAGAGTTTCTTTGCAGAACTAGGTAAATATCGTTTCATCTTTGTAGAAAAAAAAAGCAGGAATGATGTAAAAAATGTATTTTGTCAATTTAATCTTTTTAAGTGCATATTTTCATTCTTTTAAATGTCATTATTGTACTTGATACATTCTAGGAATCTAGGGAAACGGCAGCTGTAAACACATTTGAAGTCACTTGTTTGAAAATTTACAGTTGTATCAGAGGACACATCTGCTCTTTATGTAGGACATACACAATTCAAGTCATATTTAAATGAACAAAACATTAATTCCAACCCATATTTCAACCTTAAAACAGTTTTCAGATGGCGTGAGGGTCAGACAGGGAAATACTCTTCAATCCAAACCGTCGTTCTGTGATGTGGGATGTATTTTGAGGCTGTCTGGCCTTTAAAAAGCACAAGCAATATTTTTGTTAAGCTCCTAGTGGAGCATGATGTTGTGAATGGCTTCGAGGGCAGACAGATGCTTGCCTCCCATAGCAAGACCCGGGGCCTGAAGCCAACGGAACCCCTTGGACTGGGCCAAAGACCCTGCTCATGAACCTGAACCCCTTCAACACTTTGATGTAGTGCAATGAACATGTGGAGTGTACAGTATGCATATGTATATGTTTTGCTTCATTGAAAGATGCTTTGCAAAAATAACAGTCTTTAATTTAGACTTTCAGCTTTATTACTTAGTGGCTCCTTTTTCAGCAGTACATCCTGTTGTTATATTTCCACTATTTATCTTGTGCAAGTTTAATATTGCAGATTCAAGTCTTTTATGCTGCAAATGCAGCAAATTCATTTAGTTTTTGGCCTTAAAGCAAGTACAGACCGGGAGAGCTGTTCTCCGTCCACTGTTGACATAAAGTTCAGCACGCTCTCTGTAGAGTGAAACAGAATCGAGGATTTCCCAGCGGCCCCTGCTTCTTTTCCCAGGCTCATTAATCATAAACCCTGCAGGGACCAATCACGCAGCACCCTGCTCAGCCGAGACTCCCTGTCAGCCCCTCTTCTTGTGTCCACACAGGGTTCCAGGAGCCAATAGGGTTCTGCGGCCTTCAGACTGTAAAGAACATTGCATCTCGACGAGGGAAAAAATTATGAGCTCCTTTGTCAACAATATTAATTACCAGTGGCCTGCGCATAAGGGTCGTGTCCATAAAGATTTCCGAAACATTAAACCTGAGGCATCTTTTGTTACGGGCAGAACACTCTGGGTGGTGTTACACAACCAAAGAGAAACATATACGATGCCTCTGAGACTCGCCTGAAGCAGCCTGCTTAACTGATTGTATATGGCACTTCCTTTGGGGAGTCAACTGAGAGGTTTCTATGTGGACTCCTGCAGAAGTGCTAACTATGGTAAGATTATCGCCCGGGCCCTTGGTATCCTCATTTGAAGACGTTTTTGTTTTGATTTGGACTGAGGATAGTAGAAATGAAAGAGATCACATTGGAAGTGCATTACAGCTCATTTAATCATGCAGTCTAGGCCGTTGTGCCAAGTCTGTCAGAGTTTCTCTCATTAGTCATTTGGACATTTGGCACAATGCTTTTGTTTTTTGAGGAAATACAGAATTGCTTTATATTTTTTTTTATGCGAATTCGTGTCCTCTGGAAGCATTTGGATGCCCATAGAAGCCCATTTCTACACTTAAAAGAAAATGTGCAGGATTTCCTACACCAAAAAGAAATTTCACTCAGAAATTTCGCAAATATTTACAAATAATCGGAAAGTGACACACTGAATTAAATGTGAAATTTTGAAGGTTTTTGAAAATATTATATTCATTGATCTTTTACATCCATTTTTTTATGACTTGCAAACTTAAACATTTGGTTTTCTGTGATGTACCTGTACATCACACATTTGTACGTCTAAACGTTGTTTAAACGTAAATAATTGACATTTTAGTGCTGTCATTATGTCAATATTGTACGTTTCAGTGTGTATGAAAACGTAAGTAATAGTGCTGTCAAATTGATTAATCGCGATTAATTGGATCTAACATAAAAGTTTGTGTTTACATAATGTGTGTATATATATTATTATATTTCTATATATTATATAAGTCTGTGTGTGTGTGTGTCTGTATATATACACACACACACATATATATATATATATATATATATATATATATATACACACACACACACATACCACAGCAGCATGATTATTAGGATGCTGTCACTTTAAGACCGAATGCATGCACAGATCATGCGCTTTCTTGAAGACATAACCAACTATGTTTACTAGGATACTTGCCAAGACAGGCATTTTTTTGACATAATTTTGTGTGAATTTGTCCGTTCAAGCACAGGAAGGCAACTTAATATTTGCGCGCTGTCTGAGACTCGGCTTTCAAGGCGTGTGCTTTGGATGTTTCATATGTTAAACTTCCCACATAGCATGCCCGTCCGCATGTTCTAGTGCTTGAATATTTACATTGGAAAGGCTTAAATTTTTATGATGATGCAGCACTGATCCATCAACTGCACAGAGTGTCATTCACGTTTGTTCACTTTCATGTTCTCATAACATTGCATTGTTAGACTTCATAAAAAATGTTACCAGCTATCTGGCTACTGACACAGTTTCATATACTCACCAACACTGATTTTTACTCGCATTTGCCGCTTGGCGAGTGTTAATTTTAAGTATAATATGTGTACATATATAGTATACACACACAGACATATACAGTATATAATATATAGAAATATAGTAATATATATACACACACATATATATTATGTAAACACAAACTTTTATGTTAGATGTGATTAATCGTGTATAATCGATTTGACAGGTACTTGTGGTAGACTTTAAATACACACGAATACTCACGAGATCACATTGCAGCATTCATATATGCCAAAATGTGGACTTGGTATGTGACGAGGCCTTAAAGGTGAAATGCAGCACTTTGAGTGTGTATATAGGTGCACATGTGCAACCATCTTGTCTGCGTTTGCATGCATTTGTATGTGTAAATATGTGTCTTTGCTTAGGTGGATTAGTGGGGGAAATGTTCTGATCCTGAATTCCACAATTAAAGTGATGGAGCCCATTTTTAAAAGGCCTTTGATGATGGGGACAGGACATCAAACCAAATGCTCTCTGTAGAAAACCCTCTCAGCGGCTCTGCCAATCAAACGCGCTTTAGGTCGATGACATTAGGCGGATGGAATCACTCTCAGAGCGGTGCCTGTAGCCGTCTGTCTTTTGCCTGGAAATAACATGGATGCAGGTCATGTGAAGTTCCTTTGCAGTTAGGAATAATTATTAAAACATCTTCTCTAGAGTTTAAGCAAGAGTGTTCATTCCAGCACTCTTTAACAGAGCACGGAGGTGTGATTGACATCAGGCTTGATGCTAATAGTTCCCAGCGCTCAGATGAAGCATGACACAATATGTTTATACTGCACAACCAATGAACCCACCAGCACTGCGCTTCACACACACATATACAACACAACACATGCCGTTTCTGTGATACATGGATTTGCCTCCTTTGCTTGCCGTTCTCACTTACAAATACACGCACAAGCTTACACGGTGCCTTGGCGATATTCGTAACTAAATAAATGAGATCCCTGGGGCACTTTATCCCTATGATTTATGGTTAGACAAGAACCGTTGAGACTAAGAGTTATGGCCTGTGAATTGCTTGTTTTGGCCATTCAATAAAAAGCATCTCCTTTTTGGCTACATCGATATGCTAGATTCAAGCATTGCAAAAAATGACTTTGTAAAAAGTTTTTAATTAGTCTTTTTGGTATCTACAAATCCTTGAACAAGATGAATTGACCTAAGAAACAAGCATAAGACTTACTGTATAAGATAATAAAGCATGTTTCCAGATAATGTATCTTAAAAACAAGTGGGATTTTTTTTTTTTTGCTGTATTTTTTTTCAAGTTGTTTCAAGTATAAACAAGTTAAAAACTGGAGAAAATTGCTTATATTCAAGATAAAATCTATGAAATCAACTCTTAATATGTCTTAGTGTTGCTTAGTTCTTTTTTATATATAAATCTGTTTTATATTTTTTTTTTGTTTGGTATATTTTATTTGTTTTACTAGTATATATAGTGGTGCTTGAATGTATGCAGTCTTTAGGATCTATTTAGAAGAGCATGTATGTATGTCTAAGTGTATTTATGAGGGTGTATGTGCATATGTATGTATATATGTGAATGGGGTGTATGTGTACATTGGATACAACGCTAGGAAAATCAGCTGCTCTCCATATGGGTGGCCTTTTCCCTTAACCCTCCACCCTCCATCTTCTCCAGTGGTCCCCCAGGAGACTCAGAAAGTCATGCAGTTTCAGCTTGTCCAAAAAATAAGCTAAAGAAATGCCATAGGCCACCTCCTCTAGTGTCCAACCGTTCTCATTATAAACAAGCAAACGTCTGTAGTGTCAAACATAGATTTATTTGTTGAAAGATTGGCTGTCACCCTGTTAAAAACACCAGCTTAGACTGGCATAAAGTACTGGTTGGTTTATGCTGGTTAGTGCTTTGGCTGATGGATCATCATAGCTTCTGTTCACCAGCAAACCTTACCTTAAAGCTCGGAAGCCAGGTGGGACACCAGAACTCTTTGTTTTTGTTCAACCTGAAATAATAAAAATATTAATTATTTTATCATAATTAATATTGTTTGTTAAATTTTAATTTTAATTGAAATGATAATGCAACACAGTTCTGTAATCTTTTTGTCGCAACTTTATTTCCTTATGTTCAATCCACTTAAAACCCTTTGTGTCAGGACTACTTGAATCATTTTGTTGGCACTGACTGAAAACTGGAAGGGGTTTGTAGTTCCCAGCATGCTTTGCATGGGACTGATTGGGGAAATATTGAAGTAAATATTGACACTAAATGTTAGCAAGTTAAGAAAAAGGGGGCCTTTTTAGTGCATAATATCAATTTCCGTTGGTATTTAGATTAGTTTTTGTTTTAATGAATAACAATTCCTTCTGATGGATTTGGTAACACTTGAGTCATTTCTAGTGGTTACTAGGGGTGGGATTCGCAGGGTACCTCACGATATGATACGATCACAATACATGGCTCACGATAATATCGCGATTCAGCGATATTATCAATATATTGCTAGACAATCCTATAAAGATACATCACAATATCTGTCTAACTATGAAAACAAAATACCAGTGAAAAGGTTAAGTGCAGGTTTTCTCTCTTTATCCACAAAACGGATAAATCGGATCTTCGGTTCCCGCGCTATATGCAGATTTAATGGAGTTCACGTCACCGAAAGCAACAAATATGAGGTGCATTTTATTGACCATCAGGTAATTTCAAAATCAAAGACCGCAATAAGAGAGAGCGGCAACAGCACTGGTAAGGTCTCATTACTTTTAATGAAGATAATTGTGTGTTAAGCGTCTGCGACTTACTTTCACTTTCATATGCGGCAGTTTGCTGAAGAGATACTGAGCTGTTCATCTGCAGCAATGCGTGATGCAGTAGCGCTGTCATATCTGACTCTCATACGTTTCAGTTTTAGTATTTTCGGAGAAGTAAAATTTACATATGTGGTTTCAACAACCAGATGCATTGAGACTGATGCATAGACAGTTTTGACTGGAATGCGTCCGAGACCACCTCCTGAAGTGGTTTGAGCGATCAGATTTAAATGCTTCTCAAATGCGTTTCGGAGGGCATTTAGACCTGGTCTTTTCACGATCGGATAGCTATCCGATCAGAGAAAATGCATGAAGTGACCAGGTGCAAACAGACCCTTTGACGCTCTTCATCGAGCGCTTACACAGATATACACGGGAGCGTTTGAAAGCAGGCATCTATCAGCGGATCCCTAATATATGCTTTCAGACGCTCCCGTGTTTATCTATGCGCTCAGTGAAGAATGTCAAAGATGTCTACATTTGTCACAACAATGGTATAAAAGTGCATCAAGACTTTGAACTTAAACGTGGCTGGGGCATCTATTGTACTCACACTGCTGTATGCCATCCTGTTAAAAACCTCTTTTTCTTAGGCTAGTTAACTTATGTTCACATTTCCCTCATTCGTGTGTTGAGCGCCGCCTTGAAGTAGCGACGCTTTGAGCAGAGAAATCTATTTATAGTGCCTTATTTTATTAATTAAAATATTGATATTTGGCGCAGCGTATCGACTCTCGTATCGCACAGAGAAGGACAACGATATATCGCCATATCAATGTTTTGTCCCACCCCTAGTGGTTACTATGATCCAGTGACGTAGCAAGTCAGCCCTGGGCCCATATGCAAAAAAAATTTAATGGGCCCTATCAGTTAAAATAGTAGTTATTGATTAGCTAATAGTGAGCTACCTCATTCAACTGAGCACTATTACTTACAAATTTGTTAATCAGAGTTTCTTGTTAGTAATAATTAGTAATTAATAGTAGTTACTAGAATGTTAATATTGCGTTACTCATTTGTTCCTGTGCAGTTATTTATTATTGATGGAACAGTATTCTAAAGAGTTACCTAATTGAATAATGTGTTGAAAATTAAGTAATTAATTATAGTATTATGGGGGCCCATATAAACATTGAATCTCAATTGCAAATCTGACATCTAGTTAGCTCATTTTTGTTTCAAAGTCTCACTGGTAAATTTGCATGCATCTTGGGTAAATGTATCTTGTTTCAAATACTTTTTGCATATTTTACCTGGAAGATTTTAAAAGTTGTGTAATGTAATCCATATTTAAGATTCTATCCAGTCATTAAATATAGATTACATAACCAGTCATTCTATACTGTTATCAACAGAATAATGGAACAGCATCAACATTGTTGTTCAGAATGATGTTCTAGTGTCACGAGTACTGAACAAGAAGACGTTTTGATGTTTGAAGTTGTCATATTAGCAACCAAAGACCACCAACACTGCTACGCCAAGTATTCTTATTGTCATGACTGATAGGGTGACAATGAAAGATCATCTTCAAGTTTTTCCCCCAGAGCCAACTGTGAACTTTGATGGACGAGGCTTCCAGTGTATCCAGTTTCACTGCAAATAGCTACGGAGATGCACTAAATTCACTTCCTGTAATCTTGAACATCAATGTTCCGCCGAACAGTCGTCTTGTGCATACTGATAACATGTTTCAGTTCGGCCGTGTTTATTATAGATTTAATGAGGGATGGATTCGTGGTCCGTCCCATACGTATCTTGGGTGGCGTTAATTCCAAGGTCATGAAATCCAGCATGGCTTTTCCTCAGTTAGCCTTCATTACATCCAATTATACTTCAGCTGCCTGTGCACTTTAGTTAGTTGGTGCCAAATGGCGTATAGTTTGCCTGCCCTTTCCCTGGCCCTGTGTTATGAAAGTGGAGAGGCTTTTGAGTGGACAGCAGGTGGTCCGAGATCCCTCTCTTTCTCTTGCCCAGGCCACGTTCCCACACTGGCATCTCATCAGCTGCAAAACAAGTTTGTCAAGCCCTCCTGTCAGTGAGATGAGTGGCAGTTCAAACAAAGCGCTAAATGAAGTTGGTAGTGCGTAAAGCAAAATGCATGATGTCTTTGAAAAATTGGATGAACTGCAGGTTTCTCTATAAGGTCACGTGATATAGCATAAGGAAGGCTGTCGGTTAGCGGCGTTGCCGTCATGGCGCTCAATGTGGCATTGAAGGGAAATTAGCACCAGCTGTGTGACTGACGGGCAGAGCGACCTACAGGAGCTGGGGCAGCACTGTAAAATCTGGGTTGTTCATTGACTAGACTGTACAATGCTCTCTCTTGGGTCCGTCCAGGTGTCAAGGATCAGTGCAACACGGCAGTGCCTGGACAGTATTTCATGCTGTGAGAAACATGTTAGAGAGGATGAGATCCAGAAAGGAGGAAACAGAAGGCCAAACAGACTGCTGTTCCTCTTTATATTCGTGCTCAGAAGTTTGTGAATTGCATTTGAAGCAACGCGCCAAGTTCACTCCAACACATAATGCATTGATGGCCTATATTGCAATTAAATGTGACCCTGGACCACAAAACCAGTCATAAGTCGCACGGGTATATTTGTAGCAATAGCCAACAATACATTGTATGGGTCAAAATTATCGATTTTTCTTTTATGCCAAAAATCATTAAGATATTAAGTAAAGATCATGTTCCATGAAGATATTTTGCAAATTTCCTACTATAAATATATCAAAAGTGTATTTTTTTTAAGTAATTATACATTGCTAAGGACTTGATTTGGACAACTTTAAAGGCGATTTTTGCACCCTCAGATTCCAGATAACATCAATGGGAAGCTTATTCAATTTTCAGATGATGTATACATCTCAATTTCAAAAAATGTACCCTTATGACTGGTTTTGTGGTCCAGGGGTCACAAATGTCAGCAAGGATGCATTAAATTGATCAAAAGTGACAGAAAAGACTTTTACATTGTTATAAAAAAAACCTATTTTAAATAAATGCTGTTCTTTTGAACATTTTATTAATCAAAATAATCCTAAAAAAAGATTTTACTGTGTCAACAAAAATATGAAGCAGCAAAACTGTTTTAAACATTGATAATAATATTTCACCGCATTACTGTTTTTACTGTATTTTTGATCAAATAAATACAGCCTTGGTAACTTTAAAAAAAGAAAAATCTCATCGACCCCATATGTTTGAACAGTAGTGTAAAATGGGTAATTTCTGTTGTCATTTATTCATCTTCATTTTGTTCCAAATCCATATGACATGCATAGAACAGAAAAAGATAATTTTGTTCAATCATAATGCACTTCACTTTCATTGTAAGAGATGCAATATGGGATTCAAAAGTGAATCTGACTGTCAGTCTCTAATCTCTTTTAGTGATCCACAGAAGTCATAAAGGTTTGAAACAATGTGAAGGTGAGGAAATGATGATATTCATTTTTGGGTGAACTATTCCTTTAAACATTTCTTTCATGTATAAAAAAAATAAATGAATAATACTTAATAATCCTCTTAAAAGTACAGATTTTTTTTTTTTTTTTTTTAATATATAATGTGCCTAAACACATTATAGTGTGAACTCTGCTATGGAACTTGGAGCTGGGTGTTCACCATTGTGTTGGGTAGCAAGCATTGAGCAGCAAATACAAAACCCTGAGTGGTACAGAAAGTTACAGAAATCATTGTTGCTTCACATTTACTCCACTAAGAATGTATAAAAGTAAGCTTTAAGCTTTATATTGAGCATGTTGTGGTTTATGAGTAGAGCTATGCAAGTTTGCAGGCTGTACGTGATTCAATCATTTTACCCAGAAGACATGAATATAAACCCCAAAAACAAACCCCAATGGTTTACATAGGAAATTAAAGGCCTCCTGTGACTTCTCAGTCAACGGAGACGGACGCCATAAAGTTTTGTGTACATCCAGTGCGGTATGTCCCTTGAGGTTGGATACTGCATTTTGATGGTGGGAAGCCTTTCTCCCAGTGTGTGTGCTTAAGATGCAGAGACCAGGAAGCAGCATGGTATGTGCTTCTCAGATTTGCTCTCTTTGCTTATTTTCTCCTGTCTGCTCTCTCTGTCTGTTGGTCAGAGTTGGCAGTTGACGTTACAGGGGGTCTAACGTCCCTATTCATGTGGAGTCCATATAAACACACAGTGCCAGGCAGACTGGCCCAGACCAGAATATACAGCCAGACAGATAGTACAAACTCAAAACAAGCTGAAGCTAGGAAGTGCTGAGGGAGTGGTAGGAATTCTGAAATCTATCGTTCTGTTGTTCTGTCGTTCCATCCATCCATCCATCGTTCTATCTATTGTTCTGTTGTTCCTTCTATCTATCCATCCATCCATCCATCCATCATCCTTTTATCTATCATTCTATCTATTGTTCTATCGTTCCATCCATCCATCCATCCATCCATCCATCCATCGTTCTATCGTTTTGTCTATTGTTCTATCGTTCTATCCATCCATCCATCCATCATTCATTGTTCTATCGTTTTGTCTATTGTTCTATCGTTCCATCCATCCATCCATCCATCATTCTATCTATATATTGTTCTATTGTTCCTTCCATCCATCCATCCATTCATTGTTCTATCGTTTTGTCTATTGTTCTATCGTTCTATCCATCCATCCATCATTCCATCCCTCCGTCCATCCATCCCTTTATCTATATATTGTTCGATCCATCATCCATCCATCCATCCATCGTTCTATCATTCTATCTATTGTTCTATCATTCTATCGCTCCATCCCTCCATCCATCCATCCCTTAATCTGTCTATCGTTCCATCCATCCATCCATCCAATAAATCTTCAAGGCTTTTTAGACTTTTTTTTTTTCAAAACTTTCAAGCAAGGCTTTGTCAAACTTTGCTTTTCTAGTTAAAAATTATATTAATTTCTTTTGAATTTCAATTCATTTTAATTCAGCTTTCTTATATTCAAAACTGAATTGCAATTCTGTGTCCTGTTTGAATTTAAATGCGCACCCCTAAAGCACACAGATTCATCCGTTATGATTTTTCAAATCAACACTAAAGAGTTCTGTCCATGTTCTAACCCTCGTTACATGTCCTGAAACACTACTCTCTCAGATCGTGTTCGGGGCAAGAAGTCACGAACATGTCTCTTTTGTACAGAGCATGCTTGGACATAAAGGACCAAGAGACAAGAGTGTAAGAGAGCCGTAGGAGAAAAGAGGAAAGCTATCTCTTCGTTCTCTTCCTTTTTCTTCTGTGAAACATTCTATATGTTCATTGACACTTAACAGTATCAGGTGGAGCTCTAGACTATTTATTATTGTACAATGACTGCTGTCACATTCTGTTAAGATTAATGAGGCCAGCTCTAAAGGAGCAACGGCCTCCTATATGTTATATTCGCTATTTATATTAGCCTGTCTGGTTAATGTGATTCAAATATGTTGTTTGTAAGACTTTAAATCTTAGGCTATCTAAAATGAGATGATGATTCCTGTTATTCAAGTCAATGCAAGTGTATGTTGGCGTTCAACACGATTATTTACCTGGAACTGTGCAATTAAATAGTAGCACAAATCTATTTCTAAATTGCTAGTTATTAGCCTGGCAACATCTTCCAAAGAAACACAACGTGTTTGTTCACTACCTGTGCCAGATCTCAGGAAGTGACTCATTTGCTGCTTACAAAGCACACCGTTATAGAGATTTATGCTTTGTTGGGGAAATCACAGTGTTCTACATGTTGAGCATTAGCTCTCTCTCTCTGTAAACTAGCCTCTGGTCAGTGTATCAGATTAGCATGTCCCTATAGGGCACAAATGTATCATTCTGGCAGAATTTGCAGGTGATAAATTGAGTTTTCATACATATCACCTTCACACAAGCAACAGCTATCTTGTATCCTCTGCTTCAAATGCATAGGTGAGGTGAACATGAGGTTAGCACGGCCAACCGATGTTAGCCTTGAGCCACATCTAACCATTAGCAACAAGATACTCACTTTACTCAACATGTGCGTAACGTTCTGATTGTGTCTTAGCACAACAAATAACAAAGTGACAAAGGCAAATGACAGCATCTTTCACCATCTGTATACATGCTGTATGAAAGCTATCTCCACCGAAATAGCATTTTTCTTTTTTGCGAATACCAATATCGTTTCATAATCGCTCTCTGATATCCATTTATTTCAAGTAAATAGTATCTTTGTTTCCTTTTTCTTGTGACTAGCAGTGTTAGGGCTCAGTGCCTTGTTGGTGGTGCGAGATGGCTATCGCAGGTGATTCATCAGTGACACTAGAAGGGAGGGCAGGTAATTACTCAGCCTCAATAAGACGCTGTGTTATTCTTGCTTTGGGTGAGATGTTTATCTGCTGGTCTTTAGGCACCTGGATAAATGAAGCAATCGTCAGTGCGCCTGCTTGTTCTGTTCAATGTGGATCAGATATTTCTAATGTACACCCAGATACTACATGAGATGCGCCCAGAGAGCTGCATGCACACTTCGTCATCATCAACAACAGGACTAAAGCGGCATTCAAACTTCAAAAATCAGTTTGCAATTCATGTCATTTGTGATCAGATTTTCAAAAGCTATGTTGAAAAGAGTAAGCAAGACACAGCTACAGATGATATGTACTAAAAATGAAAAAGTTTTTCCTTTGTGTTTTTCGTGTACAGACGTTTGACGTGTTGTCAAAACGAGCCCCATTCTCACAGATTTGCGAAAACGATTAAAATCGCTGTATTATGCTGCCAGGCCAGTAGATGGCGATGTCACTTTGTAAAGAAACACTATGCGCCTATAGACTGAACATGACGTCACCGTTTTCACAAATTCTCATTTTTGTAGTTTACACAGAAACAATAACGGTATTATTTTCAGAAACTTGCACTTTGAAACCCGTTTTCAAAAGTTTGTGTTTTCAGGCACCCAAAACACCGTTGTAGTGTAAATGAATGGCCAAAACGCCTAAAAAGTTTTCAGTTTTTAGTTGAAAATGGTGTTGTGTAAATTGCTTCTTTGTTGCATTTCCAAAGTTTCAATTATTTTTAACTAATTTACTCTATTTTTAAACCATCTATGTGTTTTTTTAGATTAATTTAATTTAATTTAATGCAAAAAACTTTAAAACATTTATTTTCAATCCAAATTAAATTTAAAAAGTTATTTTTGCTGCCTGTTAGAACACATACTGTACAGTATTGGTTGCACAGTATGTTTTAAATGTATAGGTTTATTATTTTTATAAACACCTTTTTTTAATCCTCTCTGGCTTTAGCTAATTCAAGCGTACAGTTCTGGATGGTGATATTTTAATGACGTGAACGTGAGAGCAGGATCCAAATCATTATTCCACATGCGTGGCGGTGTGAGATATGAGCTTACACTTGCCCCCCCGGGGCTTTACAGTGTTTCATATCCTATACGTGCCTTGCTACGAATGTGTATTTATTTGGCTTGTTGCTCAAGGAGATTAAAGTGCCGATGCTGCTGAATGTTTTGGTTCCCGTGTCAATGCCTGAAATGTAGCGAGGAAATGCTTATGGAAACCACAGGACATTGGGGGGGAAAAAAGGAAAAATCTGTTTGATATCCATTCAGATCAGTGGCAGTGGTGATTCAATATTTTTTGGGGTTTCCACATGCCACTTTTGTAGAGAGGTTTATCCTCAATCACGGGTCCTTTCCTGTGCAGGTCCGGTCTGAATGCTGACCTGGACCTGTTTTTGTATGCTTTTGTCAGAAATGTTGTCCCCTCATCCTGCTTTTCCAGTTGATTGAAGTGGATTAATTACACATGAAAGCATGTTTAATCACTGAAACTCAGCTCTGGTAGATCAAGAGATATGAATGATGTTTTTTTACTGGAAAACTTATGCTGGAAATCTCATGATTGTTTTGAGAAATCATATATACTGTAGCCCTATGAATGTGTGTGTTCTCAGCTAGTTATTCAACATCTTTTGTGGTACTTCCTACAGTATTGTATAAGTTTGACTCTTTTATTACATCCAGCGACACACAACATCTGTTGGGCTCCTTAAAGAGATGTGTGCGTAATGATCTGAAAAAGTGCGAGTACTGTTTTTCAGCATACACACATCCATATGCAATAATGATGATTACCTAAGTTTAACTAGCTTTGCTTCAGAACCAAGATTTTATATTGGACATCAAGTGGAGACCCAACACAGTATTAAAATTATACATTATACAAAAGTTAACAAAATGCCATTAAAATCAAATTTTCTTAAAGGCATAATTTGCCCAAAAATGACAATTCTGTCATAATTTACCCACCCTCATGTAGTTCAAAACTTACTTACTTGTGTAAAATGTTGGACCCAATTAACTTTCATTATATGGATGAAATATTTTTTCATTTTTAGGGTGAATTATCCCTTTGACATTATCATGAACGGTATGCACCCAAGAAATATGGAGATTTATGTTAGGTGTCCAAACGTCTCTTTTGATTGCATATTCTTGGCAACCAGTAATTCACTCCTCAAACTTGTTTAGGATATATTTTCTTTAACTTCAGAGAGTTTTGTTCATATTTTTGCCATGCAACCTGTTTATGTTGACATCTGTCTAGGGTGACCAGATTTCTCATGGTGGAATACGGGACAGGTGAGCAAGGGGTGGGCAATATGACCATGATATTTTTATTTCACGAGATATATATATATATATATATATATATATGTATAGAAAGACAGAGAGCGTGAGCGAGAGAGAGCGCTTCTGATCTGTGTCATTCAGCGCAATTCTGCCTATCCCGCCTTCATTTATCGATAACGAATTGTGATTGGATGGTAATTTTGTTCTACGACGAATTGATCGGGCTGTTCTTGCGTTACAGAACACTACTACTACTCGTTCTATGATCACCCAATTGTAACGAAATTTTAGGAAAGATGAAATACGGGACAAAACATGATTTTCTCTTAAGTTGGGACACTAAAAACAGAGCTGAAATAAGGGACTGTCCCGGAAAAAACGGGACGTCTGGTCACCCTACATTTGTCTAATTTGACTAACTTCTACCAAACAACAGATGAATTTGTGTCAAAATACTGCAAAATATTGATTGGAATCTTAATATATTCTCCCTTTTTACCATTAAAAAGTTTTTTTTTTTTTGTTTGTTTGTTTTTTGCTATACTAACCTATGATTAACTGCATTTTAGCATTGTTTTGTATCTCTTTTTTTTCTGCTATGAGACCTGTGATCAGAATACTCCTGTAACATTGTTGTGACTATGGGTAGATAGAAAATTAAAATCAAATTAAAGTTGTAGTTGTAACAGTTATGTTCTATTTGTGGACTCTTATGTTGTTTTCCTTTGGTTTTCGTGTTTCCTTCCTGTGTTTAGTTCCTGTTTGCTTGGTTTCTGATTATGTCCTTTTTTACTATGGTTACTCATTTTTTAATTGATTATGTTCACCTGTGTCTGGTTTGGTTTCTCATTTAGGGTACGTTTACATGAAAACGATGTACAAAAAACAGAAAAGTGTTTCCGTTTTTAGTTGAAAACAGTGTTGTGTAAACGGCCCCTTAGCCTGTGTATGTAAGCCATCAGCTTGTTTCAGTTCATTGTCTTGTATCATCATTACTATTTGCTTAGCTGTTACGTTTGTAGCTCTCAGTGTTTTGGAATACCTTCGTTTTGCTTTGTTTAATAAAGTTTATGAGTGCTGCAATTTGATGCATCTCTCTCATTTCTCCTTTCTTGCCTTGCCTTCACTGTAACAGTAGCTCAGATTGCGTTTTACATGTTTTTCTTAAAATAAATAAATAAAATTGGTAAAATATTTAAATTTTTTTCTCATATTCACCCCAGGATGGTGTCGTAGTAACAACTCTGCCTACAACCCCTTTTTTTGGGTCGCAACCCACCTGTTGAGAAACACTTCTTTACACTAGCCCTTCCATGAAGTCTCACCTGGTGTAGTGGTGCATTTAGAAGTGTGCATTAAATGTCTGAAAATACGTCATCATTTTAGGCTAGTACATAGAACATGTCAGTATTTAAAATTCACATCCTCTATGTACAAATGCCCTGTGGTATGCATGGTCTAAACCAGCAACAGTTTAACTCTGCGTTATTCTATCCTGCTTTTTTACAAACCCATTAGGGCCCGATAACCACCCGTTAGAGTAGAGAGGGACCTGAAAGCCCTATGACCTTTTACCTTGACCTCTGACCTGCAGTCAGCGAGTGGCTGGTCCCCAGGGCAGAAGGAGAGACTCCTGGGTCTTGAGTTACTCAAGCATGTGGATTCATTAACAAATATCTGTCTGTTTGCCCCAGTAATAAGGGGCATTTAAACACACTGGGCAGCCGTGGAATCCCAATGAGTGTAGCTGCCTGTGTCACTCAAACCCAGGTTCATCAGCAGGCCAAACATTTACCTGCTATTAGGCCAGTCTCTCTTCTTAATATAGATACTCACTGTTAGGATACTGCACTCATCAAATGTCAGGAGTCATTTGATGTGGTGCAGAGAAAAAAATGGATCATTAAGAAACTGAAGGCAGGGAATGGATGCATTGAGTAAGTGCTCTAGCACCCCCTTTTGGATGCAGTGGATAGTGTTTTAATATATTGGGCAGCAGCATGTCAAGGCACTTGCAGAGAAGTAGAATTGTCTTTATTTGACTTTAGAAAAATTACCTTGCTTTTATTGGACTAATATGAATTTATTCCACAGAGTAATCACAGACTATAATACATACATGTATGTACATGTAGTACGATTACAAAATGTTTTGCAAACACACTATTTCAATGGTCCACTTTAGGCATTCTACTACTAAATAAGTGACTTTGCAACTACATGTCAACTAACTTTCATTAGAGTATTAGTAGACTATCTGTTTAAAATCTGCTAACATATTTTTATGCTCCTCCAATAGACATTTTACTGACTATAAGTAACTTTGCAACTACATTTACAACTACACCTAACCCTAACCTAACAGTCTACTAACAATCTATTACAGTCAACTACTACTCTAATGAGAGTTAGTTGACATGTAGTTGCAAAGTTACTTATAGTTAGCAGAGTGTCTCAAGTGGACCATCGAAATAAAGTGTAACCAATGTTTTTTTTTATTATTGTTTATATATAAATAACAGATATGAATCCTGTTTTGTGTTCAGCACGACCTTGTAATATCTCTTCAACATACCCCTAAAGCTTATTATGAGATTTTATGAGGCCAGAACAATAATGCTGAATTTAGGCAAAATGTTTGGAGGATTGCCATTTTAAATTAAGTTTAATGAGGTTTGCATTGTTTGTAATTGTTTTCAGATATAGAGTTAATAAGGTTGTACTGGTTAGCATCATTACTCCAGTCTTCAGTGTCGCATTATCCTTCAGAAATCTGCTAATATGCTGATTTAGTGCAACATTTCTTATTATTATCACTGTTAAAAACAGCTGTGCTGCTTAATATTTAACCATGATACATTTTCTCAGGATTCTTTGATGACTAGAAAGTTCAAAAGAACAGCATTTATATGAAATAGATTTTTTTTTTTTTTTTTAACAAAATGTAAAATGTAAATGTAAAAGCCTTCACTGTCACTTTTTATCAATTTAATGGAATAATTTGTGAATAAAAGTATTAATTTCTTTAATAAAAGTATTAAAAAAAAAAAATTGTACTGACCCCAAACTTTTGATGGTGTAGTGCAAATTTTGATTCTAGTGAATGTTAAAGGTGATTTTCACTAACAAGGCCTAGGAAAGTTTTTATTACATTAAATAATAATTCAGATCCATAAACATACTTACGGTGATTCTTTTTGTGTGTGAGAGATGAATCTGGATGAATTCTGGAGATTATGTTAAAGGTTACCTTTTATACTGAACTTGATTTAGCTTCAGCGACCCAAACCTAAATCTAAACCTTTATGAGACAGACTGCTGGTGTACAGGTAGTTTAACTGGCAGTGTGACAGAGTTCATCCTCGTCACATTTCTGCTGTGCTAATTCTTCTCTGCAGGCGTTACCTAATGAGCCATTTAGTCTTTTATGAAAGTGCACCGATTTGTGTGTGTGTTTCACCAGGAGTGAGCTTGCAGTGAGCAGACGAGGGGGGTCCCAGGCCTGAGCCACTGTTTGCCCAGGGCTGGGAGGGGAAACTAGGCATGGTCACTATCTGATCAAGAGCCCCATTGCTGGGTGCTTTAGGGCCAGGGGCCAGTTAGGGGCGGACAGGCTGTCAGAAGGAACAGAAAAGGTGAAAACAGGTATTTGTGTTTGCGATGTGATTGGACCGAAAGATAGGGCAGAGAGAACAAGGTCTTCACTGATTACCGTGAATCTAATTTTACACCAGCTTTTGGTTTTGGAAGAGTAATTTGATAAGGAAGCCTCTTGATTTCCTGTTAACGGCAGGGTCGTGATGGATTGGAAGTGTCGCGCTGGGATACACACTTGGAATCAATCTCCTCTGAGCCTTGCAGCCCAGGCAGGCCAAGCTAAACTAAATATTTCATGTAAAATGTAAAACATGCTTGCTGCCATAAACAGGCTGTGTTTTGAAACACAGGGGGAGTCAGACCTGAAAAATGATTTTAACCAAAACTGTAAGCTTCCCCTCAGTGCGACGTTTATTTATGTAGATTGGATAGAGTGGCACATAATTATTCCAGCGCTGCCAAGGTCCTCTTTATTTATTCTCAGTTTCCTCTCTTTCACTCTCTCTCTCTCTCTTGGACGCTCTCTCTCTTTTTCCCGTGCTGAGGTTTGTCTTGTGATACTTAAGCGATGCTTTAACATCTATCTTCAGACCCAATCCCTTTTCGGTAATCTGATATTCAGACAACTCTCGTTTGTAACCAATTTAAACAAAAAGGAAATTCTCAGAAAAAAATGACATCCCTCGGGAAAGGTGTAATTCATTTAACTTTCCTGTTCAATTTTTTCACCATTAATTGTGTATATGTGCTGCGTATGTGTGCGTTTCCACCCAAATCTGTCCTGCAGAGTTGTTTATTGCCCCAGTGGTTCTGGAGACATAATGATATATAAGTAAGGATCCTGGATGGAGGAAAAGTCAAGAAAAAAGAGAAAGGGGAAAAAAAGAAAGAAGAGCTAGACAGAATGAGGCTAAATTATTATTCTAGTAATTGTTTTTCCTCTAATGAGCCAGATGATGGCAATTATTATTGAGTGTTTCATAATGAGATACTTTTTTGGAAGCTACACTTTTGTATTTATTATTTACTTATTACTGTCTTCAAAATATAATTATCAGATACAGCAGCAGTTCTTTTTATATGAAAATAGTTTTTTTGAGCCTAGAAATAGCTTTAGCTTGAATTTTGAAACATTGAAAACTACACTCTAAAAAATTCAGTGTTAAAAACAACCCAAGTTGGGTTGAAAATGGACAAACCCAGCGGTTGGGTTAAATGTTCAATGGTAATTTTATTTAACCCAATTATTGTTTAAAAATTGCTATATGGCTGCCTTAAAATGAACCCAAAATAGATTGGAAAATAAAAAATTAGACACATAATTACTAGAGGCAACAATAATAATCAAAAGGTGAACATTTATTAATAAGCAATTTAATAGATGTTTATTGTTTAATTATTATTCATTAAACTTATTAATAAATGTTTATTTATTAAACATATTAATAAATGTTAATTTCCAACATACTTTGGGTTTATTTTAAGCAAGTAATACAGTAATTTTTAAACAATAGTTGAGTTAAATAAAACTACCCAGCAGGTTTTATGTAACCCAGTCGCTCTATTTTTAACCCATCTTGGGTTGTTTTTAACCTGGCATTTTTTAGAGTGTAAGAAAAGTTATGAAATAAAATGAAAAAAGTTTTTAGGATATTTCAAGGTCAAATAAACAAATTTCTTCTACATTTAACTTAATGTACAAAAGGCGTACAAAAGGTCAGATTTAATTTCTTACATTGAAATATTTTAAAATCATGCTAGATAACATTATTTTCGGGTTTTACAAAAACTTTAATTAATAAAATAAATAAATTAAACAATTTCAATAATTGAACTTTAAGTCAAATTTTTATGATGATAATTTAATTGCATTTAAAAAATTTTATTAAATTAGAAAAATGCAACGCAAACATTTTCACTAGTGATTTAAGACTTTTGGCCCCTGATATAGGCTATATAAGATGTAACTCTCTTTATATATATATATATATATATATATATATATATACATATATATAGGGGTAGCACAGTCATTTCATGCTTTACTTTTAAAGTCCCCCTACACGGATGACATTTCAAAATAGAGTGAAATCGACAGATTGAGTGAGTGAACATTTCCCCTATCGTCTTATCTGTGTATGTTTCATGTTGTGGACTTTGACACATTTCTGTTATCTTGTTAGTGTCATGTGTTTTACAGTGTTTGTAACACTTTCATGTCCACACGCATAGATAGAGCATCACTTCAGCCTTCACCGTGCCCTGATCGGAACATTACGTCCCCCCGTCTGTTAGCACCCTCAACATTGTGCCTGCTCCAGTTTGTTTGCTGAGGTGTGTGCACAAACAGAAGGAAATGGTGTGTGCTGTTGTGGGAAACACAGGTGTGTGGGTGTTTCTGAGCGTATGTGTGTTGAAAGCCGCCATAGGGGCCGATAGCGTGCTGAAAGCCGCGCTCGTTTCGTCCAGTTAGAAATGGACACGAGAGAGGGCGATGACAGTGACAGTCGGAGCACACATGACTAAATTTCACCCACAACGGGGAAAGCTGAGGACGCCTTAATGTACTGTGTTAGCAGGGCAACAAGCCTTGCCTCAAGTTAACCTTTGACCTTTGCAAAGTTCCCACACATGGAGGCAGATTTATGAGTTGAATGTACAACCTTACAAGTTTTTAGTGATTTCAAGTGCTGGTTGGCAAATTAAAGTCTTAGCTCAAGATAAATGGTTCTGCTTTTGCTACAAATTGAGAAACCGAAATGCATGGCTTCATATATCAAGAATTATTGTTTGGTTATGAGTGTTAAAAGAGAGACAGGAATTATTGCCTGCTGTTATTTACGCTTGGCTACATTTGCTGGTCATTTGGCTTATTCTTGTCTCTCTCTCCCTCTCCCTCTCTCTCACACACACACACGCACACACACACAGGTGCTCTTTCTTTCTTTTTAGTAGGACTACAATTAACCTTGGTTCCTTCGGCCATGAATCAAGTCAGAATAAGGAGAAGGTCTTCAAGATAAACAGTGGCTGCTGGTTGCCTTTTCTCCTCCAGGATTTATGGACACGTCCCAATGAATAGAGTGGCAGTTCTGACTGTCCTACGCTTCACTGGTCAAGCTGACACCAGTCCTACAGGTGAAGAGGTCAGTGACATAGAGCAGACCCACCTGACCGAGAGAGCAAGAGAGAGAGGTCATGCCGGGGTCAGTGACCAGGGCTAAAGTCCTCTTGACATTTTGGAAATATTAGAATTATTTTGGTCTTTTTCATGAAAGCTCGCTATCACAATGGGGAAAAAGGGCTGTTTTGCCATATTTTGTGTATAAATACACAATAAATATTATATTTATTTATTCATAAATTGAGTGAATCATTATCATTCACTCATAAATATTCATTAATATTATTTAATTAAATATTAATGTTTAAAAATGTTAATTTTGGTTTAAAGACTAGTTTTGGTTACACTTTATTTTACAGTGCCATAGTTACATTGTAATTACTTAAATAAGTACTGAGTACTATTAAGTAACTACATGTACTTACTATAGAGTTACAGTTAGGGTTAGGGTTTGGTTTAGAGTTAGTTACCTGTAATTATACATAATTTACTGTTATTACTATAGTAAGTACATGTAGTAACGTGTAACTACAGCACTGTAAATAAAGTGTTACCCTAGTTTTTGTTAAACATGATTAATTTCTCCATAAATTAATATTAATATAAATTCAAGGATAATTGAAAACCATTAGCCAGTCATCAGTGCTGCCAATTTAGTAATTTTGTCTCTAGATTTAGCAACTTCCCTGCCCCTTTTATGACTTTTTTTCAAAAGCCTAGTGACAAATCTAGCAACTTCTTGGACAAAACTTATCTAGATTCTGTGACTCGCCAACTGATCTGGCAACTGGCAACACTGCCAGTCATGACGCTTTACAGTAGTGAATAACGTATTTCTATGGACAAAAAGCATATGGAAAAGAGCGGAGGACACAGAGTGAGCTGCTCCAGGAAAGGTACATGATCCAAGTTCGAAACACGAGAATGCTTTATATTTCAAATAAAAGCATAAGCGCTTACCGTGTCTTGCCCTGTCGTGCTTTGACAGATGTGTGTGCTGTTTAATGCCTCTGACACATGTTTTCCTCAGTGCACAACTTACATTTTATGGTTACATCCTTATCTGTGAATGTCTGAAAGTCCCACGAGTATTTTCCATTTAGCATATTCTGACAACAAGAATCTTGTTAAACTTCACAGACTTCAATAAACGTCAAACAGACGGCGACGCACAGTAGAATATGAGCGCAATAATTCTAACTAAAATACACATTTTGCTAAAATAGTTTTTGTTAGAAATCAAGTGTAGATTTAAAAATATACATGTAACACAAGTAATCATATTTATGAGAGCAGTAAAGGCACTATTGTTGGTGGTATAGCCCAATAATATAATAATAATTACTATGTTCAGATGAGTAAATGTTCCTCATATCTTGTACAAGTCAACATTTTTTAGTTTTGTTTGTGTTTATTATCATTTTTAATTTAGTCATTTTAATATCTGCTTTAAAATAGTAAGCAATCAGTTGTTTTTAGGTTTAGAATGTAATGATTGTTTTTTAACCCTTTTTTTGCTTATAATGTACAGCATAGCCTACATAGATACACTCTAAAAAATGCTGGGTTAAAAACGACCCAAGTTGGGTTGAAAATGGACAAACCTAGCGATTGGGTTGTTTTAACCCAGCGGTTGGGTTAAATGTTTGCCCAACGTGCTGGACTGTTTTATTTAACTCAACTATTGTTTGCAGTTACTGTATTGCTTGCTGAAAATGTTGGAAATTAACATTCATGAATGTTTTAAAAAAATGAACATTTATTAATATGTTTAATGAATAATAATTAAACAATAAACATTTATTAAAGGGGTGGTTCAGTGGTTTTTTCTAGGCTTGATTGTGTTTATGGGGCGCAGTTTAACATGTCTTAATGCTTCGTTTAAAAAAAAAAAAAACGCTGTATTTTTCATATATTTTACCTTTATTCTACACCGCTGTTTCCATTGTCATTTAAACGGCTGGTTTGACTTCCTGATTTTATGATACCACTCCCTCCGAAATACGCAATGTGCTCAGATTGGTTAGCTGGCCCAGTGTATTGTGATTCGCTGAAGCGTCCAGAAATGCCACGCCCCTTACCATTAGTTGTTACATGTGCTTCAGTGGAAATGTAAATAATGGCGTCTATATTGCCGTATCAAATTGAGCCCGAATCAGACCCGGATAGCAGTAATGATGAAGAGGGTCAAGCAGAACCTCTGCAAGCACGGCTTTTAAAGGACGTTTATGAATGGTAAGTATTTCCGTTTGTATTTGTGTCAAAGTGTTTAGATATGCTGTCACTTGTAATTGTTACTGCTGTTTGCTAGCTTTCAATATACGGTTTTATCCTGATTAAAGCTTTACTGTAGCTGAATACATGACTGAGTAGCAGCATTTTTGTAAAGGTATCATTTAATTTATAGCATGAACAACTGTTTGTCTATGAACATGAAGTTTGTTGGTGTTTGTTGGCGTTTGTTGGAGAAGTATGCAATAGAATTTAGCTAACTGGCTAGCGAAGCAAAAACGCATTGGTCTTTGTTTACGTCCTTGATGCAACCAAAAAATAGCAACATAATACATTTAAAAGACATGTACAAACAATAAAACGTACTTACAGATAGGGGCCCATAACAGCAGCTTCTGCTTTTAAAGTGGGAACTGCTTCATCTTTCAGTAATAGCCTTGGTGCAAATCCAGCATTGAACTCATGTAGATTCTGGAAGCTGTCTTCAGCGCCACATCCAGTGTAGACAATATCACTGATTATAATGGGTTCTATTATCTTTTGACGCGCGCGTCCGGTGTAGACAACTCTTCCGCTGCTTCAATAATGCTGCGCGACATGGCCTCGCCCACTTTGTTGCGTGTTCCCGTGGGCAGGGTTTATGTTAATTGCAGGGTTTATGATGTCACCAACCCGAGAAGAAGCTTGTTGTAGTCCAAACCAGTCGTTTTTGTAGGCATTAAATTGCCATAACTTTAAAAGACTTTTTTTTTTCTCCATTTGCACTGTATCAGCACTGTAACTTTGCAGATACTGTTTATGCTCAAGCAGCAACATTACACACTTAGTAAAGTTAAAAAGTGAAATCGCAATGAACAACCCCTTTAAATTGCAGTAATTATGTGTCTGATTTTTAATTTCCAGCTTTTGGGTTCATTTTAAGCCAGCCATATAGTAATTTTTAAACATTAGTTGAGTTAAATAAAACTACCCAGCAGGTTGGGCAAATATTTAACCCAACCGCTGGGTTAAAACAACCCAGTTGATGGGTCTGTCCATTTTTAACCCAGCATTTTTAGAATGTACATTCACTAAATTTGTTTTCATAGGCTTTATTACACATTGTTTGGAGGACAGCATTGGGCAGGATGTGGAATAACATTGTTTAGAATAATGGATTAAAATAAATTTTTAATATATTAAAAAAAAAATTTTTTATGTGTAATAATTTTTAGATTTTTCATCCGATTAATCGAAAAATAATCGACAGAGTAATCGATTATCAAAAGAATCGTTAGTTGCAGCCCTAATATCATTTTCCATTGTTGCAAAGAGTTACCAATATTTTCTTTTTTGTTGTTTTTGTTTTTAGAGCTATTTTACTGTATATCGAATCTTACGGAAAAAAAATCTACTGCATAATGCACACCATACAGAGTTTAGAGGCAATTTGACCCCATTCTTCCTAACCATATTCCATTGGCCAGCCTTTTTGTTTTAATACACCTCATCTCGTGACCATGCTATATATCATGTAACGTAGGGACAGATATTAAAACATATGGGGAATCCATTCAGTCTTTCTTAGCGCCATTTTTTCCTGCTCGGCTGTATGAAAACGTCTGCGGCTCTTCCAAGCTGGCGGCCTGTAGCGAGCATGGTTCTTATTTCACCATGACGACGGTTCCAGCTCTGCAGCACAGTCCGGCTCGAGAGCGTTATTTACAGCAACTCTGGGATGGCCTGTTTGTCTAAGTAGGAGACCTTGTTGACCCGGAAGCTGTAAATTCATGTGTGATGTTTCTTTTTCCCCCTTGAGGGTCAGATTGGTTTGGCCTGAGGGGAAGACGGCAGCCAGCAGTCAGAGTTTTGTCGGTGGAAACCTGTGGATAGTCGCGATTGTGGCCTTAATTGTTGTAAACCGGGGAAGATAGTGCTCCCCTGTGTATCTTGAGCAGCAATTATAACAGCATGAACCCACTGTAACGCAATAATAACAGTGCTTAATGTCCATTCGGAGGTGTTTTGTTGCTGCTATGGTGGGACTTTTAAATTCCCCAGACTCAGTGTAGATTTAAGGCTGAACAGATTTGTGGGTCGAGCGTCATTCGGAGATTAAGAGGGACGCAGTTTGATTTATCTCTCTACATACGGTGTGGAATAACCAGCGAGATGCCGGTTGTCAGGGACTTGCTCTCAACCGTTGCTTTTGGGAAATTTATAGCGAAGACGTTGTTCCCCTTCACAGCTGATGTTTTCTCCATGCAGAAGATGAGTTAGCTTCTCTTTCTTCCTCTTTCTGAGATCCAAGCTCTCCTGGTGTCACTGAGGAGAGGAAGAGATGATGGGAATCATTAGGGTGAATAAAGAGGAGAAGCTAATTCACCTCCTGCCATTTATTGATCATGGCCGAGTGGAGCGTGGATTCATTACGGCTCATTCATTCTCCGCTCAGACACATCTAGTGAATGAATGACCGAGCGCGCAGCCCGGATGTGTGAGCAGCTTGATGAAGCGCTCTGCATTTCACGGGCTCTTGTCCGTGCAGTGTGTTCATGTCCTAATCAACCCTCTGTGCACACACTGCGTAGGAAGCAAGTGGCAGTTTGTGAATGGAGATTTCTAGAGCATGAAGATAATTGAATCCATTACTCAAAGGCCTCTGGACCTACACGTCTTCTGTCTTCACGTCGTCAGACGGACTTGAACACAAATGCCTGGACTATGACGGATAACAGCTGGACAAGATGGATGCTGATAGCTAGGAGTTAGTTACACAACTAGCAGTAGATGTTTCTACAACTTTGCATTTTGGTTGCAGTTAGGTTATGTCATAGTACAACATTTAAAAAATGTTGTAGAAACCACAACTAAAATTCAATAATAATAATAGTAATAGTAATAGTAATAATGCAACTAAAACAAAACATTTTAGAAATGTGGAGATATCTTGTTTTCTTCATGTTGCCTCAATTAGTTTACAATTTACAATTACAATTTAAAAGTAATGTGTCCTATTTTGATATTTTTTTAAATGTAATTTATTCCTGTGATGCAAAGCTGAATTTTCAGCATCATTATTCCAGTCTTCAGTGTCACATGATCCTTCAGAAATCATTCTAATATGCTGCTTTGCTGCTCAAGAAAAAAAAAATCTTCTTTTTCTTCTTATTTATATTATTAATATTTTTTGGAAACCGTGATACATTTTATTTCAGGATTCTTTGCTTAATAAAAAATTTAAAGGAAGAGCGTTTAATTGAAATATATTTTTTTTTTGTAACAAAAAGTAAGTTTACTGTCACTTTTGATCAATTTAATGCATTCTTGCTGAATTAAAAAAGGTTGTAACGGTAGTGCAGGGGTGCCCAAACCTGATATCTACCTTCCTGCAAAGTTCAGCTCTAACCCTGATCAAACACAACTGAACCAGCTAATTAAGGGTTGTGTCCTAAATTGCAACCCTATACCCTTAGATAGGTCACTATTTGATGGGACAGCCATTTGTAATGGTGTCCGAAACCATAGTGTACATTATCGAGTCCACTCATTCAATCCCATAATGCACCGCAATAACGAGTGTACAACTGATGTACACTCAACGGCAAGAGAATACCCATAATGCACTGTGAGGGTCGTGCCGAATATTCCCACATCTCGTCAGAAGATTCCCACGTCTGCACCCTCAGCTGAATCATTCATCCATTTTTCAAACCGCTGGTCCGATGTGGGTACAGCATAATATCATACAGGTATAAGTTCCTTTTTTATTGATTATTAATTTTTTTTTAATCAGGTTTATAGATGCTAGTTTCCATGACAGAGTTCAAGATAAATCTTTTCATTATTACTGGAGCTTCTAGTTTGCTAAGTTTCAAATGATTATTAAACAGCAAGCACAAACTATGCAAAAGCGGCAGCCCTTCCAGCACACTCAATGTCTGAATTCATTCAGCCATTTTTATTCACTCCTTCAAGTGAACTATATTAGTGGAGTAATATAGGGATTTGTGAAGGAGGGTATGGGGGCAATTTCGAACACAGCTAAGATCTTCAGGAGAACTTGATAATTAATTACAGACATGTCGGTTGGGTCAGGGTTGGGTTGAATCTGAACTCTGCAGGTAGGTAGTTCTCCAGGAACATGATTAGGCACCCCTGTGGTAGTATGTGTTTGTTACTGTTATGGATTTTATAAATCCCTTGTGTTCAGAGACCAACAATAATCAGCTCCACTGATGGCTGTTTATCTGCAACACTGCTTCTTATTAGTCTTATGAGTTTTTCACCGGCAATGTCAGGATGTCAATAGCTATGTTTCCATTACCCTGTAATTACGCGCATTTTGAAGTTTCGCATCAGAAACGAGTGATGGAAACACCAAATGTAAAAAAAAAAATCCCTTAATTCACAAAAAGGTTTTTACGCTTGCTTGAGGTAGTTTTTGACTTGTGTGAAAAAGAGTTAAAGGGATAGGGATATTTTTAAAAATATCCTTAGTCCTCCAAGGTTTATAATGGTTGTGAATGGTAGCCCAAATTCTGAAGACAGAAAAAATGTATCCATCCATAAAAAATAAAATGAAGCCATACGACTCCAGAGGGTTAATAAAGGCCTTTTGAAGCGAAGGGATGCATTTTTGTAAGAAAAATATCAGTATTTAAAACTTCATAAATTCAAATAACTAGCTTCCGGCGACAACCGCACTCAGAATGTGCAAGTTGACTTACATCAAGTGAGTAATCCTCTGACGCGATGTATGACGCAGGATGTAGGAGTATCGTAAGCTTAGACGGCTCTCACGGTTCAAACAAATAAGGCTGTGCAACAAACTCAAGTTCCTCTTCTCTTATATCGAAATCCTCCAATATTTCTCTTTAAAATTTCTCGTTTTAGACCTCTAATTCGTGACTGGTGTTTTGTTTTGCTCTCTCCTCTGTGCCTCCGAATTCGTCATTGCGTGGGGTCAAAAGTTGCTCTTCCGCCCAAATTGATGTGCGCAGTATGCGTACGGTCGTCCACCGGAAGCTAGTTATTTGAATTTATAAAGTTTTAAATATGGATATTTTTCTTACAAAAACACATCCCTTTGCTTCAGAAGGCCTTTATTAACCCTCTGGAGTCATATGGATTAACTTTTTTATGGATGGATGCATTTTTTCTGTCTTCAGAATTTGGGCTACTGTTCACAACCATTATAAACCTTGTAGGACTAAGGATTTTTAAATATATCTCAGATCGTATTCGTCTGAAAGAAGATAGTCATATACACCTAGGATGGCTTGAGGGTGAGTAAATCATGGGATAATTTTCATTTTTGGGTGAACTATCCCTTTAATGTGAATAATGGGAGATGGAAACGCATTTGCAGAATAAATTCTGACGTAGCAAACATTAAACCCACTTGACTAATTGGCTGTTTTCAGCTGATGGTGTTTTATTTTCTGTTGGTTACCAATACCACTGTCATCCTCTTGAACAACTTAATGGAAATACACCTAATTTGCATTTGTTTGTTTTTGAACTTTGGAAAGATTCACTTCATGTTTGGATGGAAATCCAGCTAATAAAGTGAGGGAAGGGAGATGTTTCTGAAGTCTGTCAGTAAAGATAATAAATAGAAAAGAAATGCATAAATTAGCTATTTGGAAAAAAGTTTTTCAGGTGTTATGGTGTAAATTAACATGTCTCTTTGCTTCTTAATATGATTTGTGTACCACCATGTGCTTCTAATATGTTACTCCCAGCGCTGTATGGTCATACGCTGAACATGCATCATTCCCTCTTCTGCTGCAGCTGTATCAGATAGCAGTTTTTTCTCTGGCAGTAGTCAGTGCTTTTGTGATTGACTAGATGGCCTGATAAAGATCATGGGGTCAGTGGTCAGGACACTCAGGTTGAGTGGACAATGCTCCAACCAGGGCCGGGATCCCATCCATCATGGCGGGGGGACAAAAGCTAATGTCACTCCAGGAGGATAGCACTTTTCTGGTTTGATTAGCTGGCGGCGGGCCATGATGACAACACCATCATCTGCTGATAGGCCTGAATGAGCCTGAAGGAGGCTGCTGTTGTTGGTTTTTCCAAAACACATCGATTCTACTTAAAAATTCCTGCCCTTTTTAAACCACGACCCCCCTGCCTGGGTCCAGAAGCATGTGATGAGTCTGAAGATAAAGTTTGATCCGTTTATGCCAAGTTGATGAGAACCATTTAAAAGGCTATTAAAATATCTATTAGGAAGTCAAAAGCCCCATCTTCATTCACAGGCGGAGCTGAGTTATTGAAAATTGCAGTGCAGAAGTAGTTACTGCTCTAAATGAACTGAATTGAAGCTAATTAAATTTGATGGAAATTGCTTTTAAAAGCTGCAGGGGGCAAATTAAACTTAATGCATTGCCTAAAATCATATAAAATAATTACTCTTTCAATTTTCTCTATTCCAGAAATTACATCACTTTCCCCTGTACTTCTGTAATGTTTTCTTGGAGGATTTTTGAAAGCCTCTCACACTGCTGAAAGTGCAGCATAAATATCATTGCTGTCAAGCTTTCTGATTGGATCAAGCTTGCTGTCAGTTTGTCGGTGGATTGGGTAAGAGAGCTGCCCACTCCCTGGCTCACAGCCCTGTTGGACTGTCTCTACTGTTGGAAACAAGGCGAACATCCAACACTGAGGTTTCTTCAAGTTTGCAATATTGATGTGAAGCTGCCAATGCAGGCAAAGAATGAAGCAAAGCTGCACATGCAGTAAATTTAAAATGAATCAACTTAAAAATAGCAATTGCTGCAGCAAGATGATGGATTCATTTCATATGCTGTAGCGTTTCTTTAGCATTAAAGGTAATACTTTATAATAAAGTTCAATTTGTTAACACTAGTTAATGCATGACCTTAGTAAAAAAAAAAAAAAAAAAAAAAAAAAAAACTATACTGAAATCTATTTAAAATATATTTATTTCATACTAAGTATATTTCATATCCATTAACATATTTTTTGACATATCACTTACCTAAATATAATATTACACTAAAAAATGTTGGGTTGAAAATGGACAAACCCAGCAGTTGGGTTAAATGTTTGCCCAACCCGCTGGGTAGTTTTATTTAACTCAACTATTGTTTAAAAATTACTGCATTGCTTGCTTAAAATAAACCCAAAATATGTTGGAAATTAACATTTATTGATAAGTTAATGAATAATAATTATAAAAAAAAAATTGGTTATTAATAAATGTTCACCTTTTGATTATTATTGTTGCCTCTAGTAATTATGTGTCTGTTTTTTATTTGGGTTCATTTTAAGCCAGCCGTATAGTCATTTTTAAACAATAGTTAGGTCAAATAAAATTGCCCAGAATGCTGGGCAAACATTTAACCCAACCTCTGGGTTAAAACAACCCATTTGATGGGTTTGTCCTTTTTCAACCCAACTGGGTTTTATTTTTTTTTAACCCAGCATTTTTTAGAGTGTATAATTAAACTTTTTTTTGGAGTATCTCTTTATTGCACAATGCACATTTCTTAATATTATGCCTAAAAAGTGTTTCAATAGCACTATTATTAAGGATTGTATGATCTTTGTATAATATCAGTCTTTAAATGCAAGATATTTAAAGTGTACCTAAAGTATACTTGCAATTGTTCCACTTTAGCACAATCAGATATACTTAAGTATATCTTTAGTTGGACCTCAGCACTACTTCTGCACAATTAAAAATTTGTTACAAAATTTGTTGTTCCAATTTAGCAGACTTTAGGTATACAAGTTAGTATATCAAAAGTACAATTGCAGGGTATTTTTTTTAGCACATAATAAATGTATTTCAAATACATTTTAGTGTTTTTTTTTTTTTTTTTTTTTTTTTTTTTTTTGCTAAGGTAGGTAAAATGAACTAAGAATTAACAACTTTTACATATTTATTAGGTTTATGGTCGGTAAGAATTTTTTTTTTTTTTGTTTTTTTTTTTGGAAATATTGCAATTTTAAAATATTTCTGTTTTTACTGTTATGATAAAGCTGATACATTTAACTACCGGGTATTAAAAAATTTAAGTTGCCATCATTTGCTACTTTCACTTTGTTCCAAACTTGAATTTCTTGACATTCTTTTTTTCATAAAACACAAATGGAGAGTATATTTAAAGAATGTAGTTTCTCATGTAATGAAAATGAAAGAACTGGGTCTGTCAGGTTACAAAATGACAAAAAAAAAAAAAAAAAAAAATGCACAATAAGTGGTCCATATGATGAACAGTTACAGTATGCATTGAAAACCTGCTTCTAGCTCTTATTGACTATAGACTGTTAATTATACAAAGCTATCATATGATTACCAAGATTTGGAATATAGTGCATAGATCACTTTTATGATACTTTTTGTGGTGCTTTTGTGTAATTTGACAGCCTCATTTACTGATGAAAACAGTTGCAAGGATGTTTTTCAAAAACATTGGGACAACATGAGGCTGAATAGATGATGACAGAATATTCATTTTTGGATGAACTATCCCTTTAAAGCATAACACTGTATCAGCTCTTGAGACTCTTTGTCTCACAGTTTTCCTCTTCTTCAGCAGAGATAATATGAGGTCAGGGAGAACAGGGCAACTCTGTCCAATTAATCAAGGCATGAAAGTTGCGTTGGGCTCAGATAGAGTCCCTGTGTTCTCCTGCCCGGCCTGCACTGTGGAGTAGGCATTGCCTCCCTCCAGTCTGGGTGTTTTGGATCCAGAGGTCCATTCATCAAAGTCAGAGCCAGGCTGCAGGTCCACCGGAGCAAACCGAGATAGTAGGCCTCTTTGGATGGGACTGTGTGTTCGGACCAAGCCAGGTAGAGCAAGCTGCTACATCACCTCTTGCTCTCCTAAGAATGTATAAATACACAAGACATGTCTGCGTTTCGTCATAGCACAGAGATGGCTATCTCATGCCAGGAAACGGAGAGAGAGTGCGTGTAAGAGCAAGAGAGACAGATATGAATGAATGGGTTTGTTGCTGCAGGGTAAGAGATTTACAGTTTGGTGCTGATTCAGCTTTCCACGTTGCTGTTATTTGTCTGCAATGCAATCAGCGCACGCACCTTTCCAACAAATAATGCAAGGGCAAATCAATGCGCATTGATCTTTTGTTAAAGGCGGTGTGTTATTTGAAAAATAAGAGATCAGATTGCGGAGTCGAACCCTTATGTCTCCAGTGTCTAGACGTTGCTGACAAAAGCATTTCGTTTTCTTTTCCAGCGCAGCTTCCAGCATGCTCAATTGCATTCTTTCTTGTTTGTCCTTGTAAACAAGCAGACGAACACATGCTGGCTCTGGCTCTTAAAAAAAACAAACACTGTTCATGACAAGCTGGGTGTGCGTCTCCAGTCTGAAGGAGAGATTCGGCATGTTGGGAAGTAAAGATTTCCATCTGCTGGCATGTTCGGGGTTTGCAAGAGACCAGTCAATGTTGACCAGCGTTGTGCACTGTTCAGAATTCAATTGAAAAATGATGTTTAAACTTTTTAATCATTTTAATAGCTCACCCACCATTAAAGTGCCAGTTTGACACAATGTTTTTCCTTATGTTATGAGAACTGATTATAAACAAAATTTCAACTTGATAATGCGCTTCAACCATTTTATTTATTCATTTATACGGTATAATATTATACAATATATAATATATACAAATATATAATATATAGCCCTTACAAAAAAAATGTAAGGGCTGTTCAAGTGTGCTATTAGTATACTTCTTTTAAACTAAAAATAAGAAAGTATACTTTCAGTCTACTTTTTATGTACTTCTCAGAAATATACTTAAAATTACACTTAAGTATTTGACCTATACTTATACTCAATCTTTTGATCAAAATGTACTTAAAAGTATAATTAAGTATTCTAAGTATACTTGACTTGTATTTGTGTTTACACTTTTGATTGAGTAGCCTATTAAATACTTTTTTTCCCCACATAGCTTTACATACTGTCTTATAAACTTACATTGTTTGAAAATATTGATTTATAAAGAAAACAAATATGTTTCTAATTCTGAGTATGTGAATTTTTTATGTAGTCCACTGGTATAGTGTACATAGGAATTCACTTCAAATCTACTTAAAGTACAGTTAAAGGTATATTAAAAATATATATAAATAGAAATATTGTATACTTAAAGTGCAGTATACTGTATATACTGTGTATATATATATATATATATATATATATTAGGGTCTTTTAACTAATTGCTTATCATAGTAAACTATAAGTATGATGTTAGGTTCACTTAAAGAAAACTCTACTTTCATAAACTAAGAAATGTGCTACATGTACTTAATTACAGTACAAACGAAAAACAAGTTATGAACTCAAAGTTTACTATTACTTTTAAAATATACTAAAAAGTATACTTTTATACACTAAAAATTGGGCCAATTTAATCCCAAATAGTACTGAAATAGTACACTTACAATTATACTTCTAGTACATTGATATTAGTATACTTACTACATATAGTATACTTAAAATATACTTGAACTTTACTTCAGTATACTTATTATTTGTAAGGGAGATTACTCAGTTACTCAGTTACTGGTCAGGCGGTCATATGTAAAGAATTTAATTTATTTAATTTACTGTATAAACTTTTATAAACTTTTTTTTTTTTTTTTTTTTTTTACAAATATATTGATTTAAAAAAAAACAAAAAGTAATGAGGATTAAATTCTTATTCATTTCAGTTCCTTAAATTGAATAGAATTTTAATCATCATTAACATAGTGTTAACTTTCAGGATAATTTTAATTTCTATGCTTTAAGCACTTTAAATGTTTTCTTTTCTTTCATTCACTGTGGCCATGTACTTTACTGTTTATGCATTTACTTTGCTGTTTCACACTTCTTTTTTTTTTTTTTTTTTTTTTTACACAAAACATCCTTATTAACTGTTGGATTTTGTCATGAATGCCTGAGACCTTGAGCCATGTTGCTCATGCAGACAATGCAGCCATTCACCACTCTTTTCCCCAAACTATGAAATGAAACTGGCAAAAATAAATAAAGCCATAGTTTTTCTCTTATATGTTTTTCTCTTATCCAGACTAAATGAGAAGCCCTCCTTAACAGTTCATCGGCCATCACTCAAGCATAATGGAATACCTCAAATGAATATCAGTCTTCTCAAAGCATTCTTCAGGACAATGCCATTGACAGTTTTAATAAGCCAAAGTCTTTTATCTGCTGCAAGACTAGCCAATGAGCAGCCACGTTAGTATATTTATACACACACTCTGAAGTTGATTGACAGATCTTGTGGTCAAGTTGCTGGTGAATAGAGTGGAGGAATAGGGAGGAAAGGACCATCTTCCGCTGGTGGACGGCCCTCTGTCAGCAGCTGGCACTCATCACAGCCTGGAACAAGGGCACCTGCTGTGGGAAGCCCACCAGCACCTTCCCCTTTGGTTAACAGGATCCACCTGTCGATTGACATGATGAGGGGCTGTGTGAATAGAAGACCGCTGAATGTAGCTCTATCAGTCTCATTCCCAGAGCAATGCCCCTGTCTTATAATTATACCGAATTTCCTTTGAGATCAGTTCGGTTTGAGATGTGATGATATGATTCATTTTTATGGCTTATTTTTAAAGAAAAAAAAAAACACAGATCTCTCTGAGCAGTGAAGACACATGGAGACTTTTGACCATTCAGATCTCTTGAGATAAAGACCCTAAAGAGATGATGTGATCTCACATGGGTCTCCTCTAAATTTTGACCAATTAATTAAAATAAATAACTTTACGTGAATAGAATGTATTTACCAAGCAGCAGCCTCGCCCAGTTTCTCTTGAAGCCAATACGGAAGTGACTTAAACTGCAATTCATCGACTGGCCGCTAGGGACAGGCTCCAAAAGAGAGCAGAATCTCATTGACCCCCCATGTTAAAATGCCCAAATTTACAGCAGAAAAAAAACATGTTTACAGCTTGGTACAAATTGTGGTTTTGGTCTATACTGCTAATTTTGCCCTTCATGACAACTCTGAGGGGGGTTGATTTTTTTAAAACTCATCCGTTTAAATTATATTAAGCCTTAAATTTCTGCATAATTAAGGGCGTGGCCACTTGAGTGACAGGTAGATTGCGCTGCTGTCTTTGAGCCGTCACTTTACCTCAGCTAATTCCAGCTGCTGAACTTGGCATCTCTTCCGTGTTTGTGATTTTTCGGGATTATTTCATATAATTATCAAATAATATGGCTTGATGTGCTCAGTACAGATGTAGGTCTGTGCACATGTGCACACATGCGGAAGAAATAGGACACATGTTGTTGGATCGTCTTGGCATTGGCTACAAGTTTTGTTTGTGAGATTTACTCCAATGACAGTGGCTGGAGAATGTGCCTCTCAAGACACCACAAAATCCGACAGAACTGCTTGGATATTATAACTAAAACTGCTGCACTATTTTGGATGCGGGCTCATTTATTTGTGAGAGTCCAATGTACATATACATCATATACAGTTTTACAACATAAACGCTGCTCAGGTTGCATAATTTCTTGAAGAACGATGATGGAGAGCAGATTGTTCAGAAGAAATATGATGCAAACAATGGACAATATATCAATATTTCATGGATTTAACGCTTTTGTGGACAAAAAGTGTTGTTTGTTTTTCAATGGACGCTAGCATGGACATTTTACCCAAGTCTCGACGGACTGGATTCATCTCACGATCGCTATTTCATTATGAAGGTATGGAGTTCCGTTTTGATTTTGCGTGTTGTCATTTGCACTGTGCAAATTATACACCGAACATTTACAATATTACTGTTGCTGGAGCATCTATATCGTAAAAAATACACCGTAGATTGACAGTAAACCTTTAGAACTTTCTAATGATATAATGTATCTTTATTAATATTTTAGATAGTATCTAAGATAGATAGATAGCCCCTTAGCCTGATAACATGATCACGTCGAGCTTGGTGGGCGTGGTTTCAGCAACCAGGCACCTCAGTTCCAACCACGTCCCGCCTCTTTGCCCATTTTCAGTTATCCGGGAGTGATGCACGATGACGCACTGCCAAGATAGCAGCGGCCGCTTTTTCACTTCAAAAATGCTCTTCAGAAATCTACGGGTGACATCACGGACACTACGTCCATATTTTTTTTACAGTCTATGGTATTTACACACTACATGAAGCACATTTTTTATGCTACCTGACAAAACCTTCTGTTTGTTTCTATTATTCCTGTTATTCTCTCAATTTCAGAAGAAATGGATGGATGGATGGATGGATGGATGGATGGAAGGAATTTAATCCTGTGATGGCAAAGATGATTTTTTTGCAACCTTCAGTGTCACATGATCCTTCAGAAATCAGTCTAATATGCTGATTTGGTGCTCAAGAAACATTTATTATCATTACCAAAATTATCAATGTTAAAAACAGTTGTGCTGCTTAATATTTTTGTGAATTTTGAGATACATTTTTTCAAGATTTTTTGATGAATAGAAAGTTCAAAAGTTTCTATTTGAAACAGAAATATTTTTGATTAAAATAATTTAATGCATCTTTGCAATAAAAACATAAAACTTTTTATGCTTTTTGGCCATCCATTTGCATGAGAATGACTTTTTGGTGGCCTGAAAACGCAAACTTTTGAAAAAGTTTCAAAGTGCAAGTTTTTGAAAACTATACTTTTATTGTCTCCGTATAAATTACAAAAGCGTGAATTTGTGAAACCGGTGACGTCATGCCCATGTGTATTACAGGTTCAGTCTATAGATGTTTAAGTTTTCTTTACAAAGTGACATCGCCAACTACTGGCCTGGCAGCATAATACAGAATTTTTAATTGTTTTCGTGGATCCGTATGAACGGGATCATTTTTAAAAACGTTGCCATCTGTACACGAAAATCCTTTCCGTTTTTAGTACATTGTTGTCATGTAAACGTACCCTAAATTACTTGGTTACATATTTTATTTGCATTGTTAATATTTTTAATATTTATAAACCAAAGTAGCACCGAAAACAATGTAAAATCAAGTAGTTTATATTATAGGAATATATTGAATTGCAAAACTATTCAGTCTTATTCTATAACTAAACAGATTCAGAGTACTGTTATCTTACACCTGAAATTGTTTAAGCTAATAACCCAAACAGATTTGCCTCACTGTTGTCGGCTCACTCATCCACAATGAATGAGATCTGTTCACTGGGTAGAATAACTATCTTCTGAATACCCATAAATCACTGCATCGTTGTCTAGAATTTTAAAATGGAGTGTTTCTCCTATAGCCAAAGTCCAGTGATTTATAAGACATGCCTCGACGCTGTCCATTCTGACTGCAATCAGTATCTTTCTTCCGAGTAGGCCGTGCCGTGTTTTGACGTGAAATTGAAAATCGGTTTAACGTGAGCTACTTCTCACTCAATCATGCATCTGGGCTCAGGGCTGCAGATCTGTCCAACAGGTTAATAAAAGAATATGACATAAGAGGCAAGCTAACTGAGTAAACATCATCTTTGGGGAAATCTTGTCTTTGTAGTTGCAAACATAATGAGGAGAAATGACTTTAAAGTGGGGTGGAGTGAGATAGATTCATTCTTCCAGCGAGACCATACAGCTGGAGCTGTTGCCGTGGATTTGTTGCCATGGTAACAGGGTGGATGTGATGGGGGAAAAAGAAATTATGTCTATTTAGGCACAACACACACCCATCTGGTGTGAGCTGATAATTGGTACACATGTTTGTCAAATGCAATGAACAAATAAAGCCCATCAATTTTTTCCCCGCAAGGTGACGTTTATGATGTTTTGACAAAGACCTCGTGGAGGAGTGGGCACAATACTGAAATTTATTGGTGTTAATATAAATACATTCAGTTTTTCATAGGGCTTCACATACAATAAAAATGTTTCTTCATTAATTCATTAATACAGTTTATTCAGTTTATTATTATGACAAGATCTCAGAGTTAAACTGTCAGAAAAAATGAATCTTGATAATGTCAGATAACACTTAAGCAAAACATGGTCAGGTCAAAGTGCCTGAATAATTTTTGGTTCCAAATTCGATTGAAAATGAACTATAGTGTCCTGCACCCACTAGAATAAATATATCAAAAATATCAAAAATGTCTGAATAATTTTTGGTTTGACTGTATATAGTTGTGGCCAAATGTTATTTCTGGCTTAGGAAAATTGACATCTTCACCCGTTAATTAAATGATATTTAAAAATGTGTTAAATATTTTGTAAGCATATTGGGTAGTTGTACTTGGACTTAATTGTTTTATTTGTGATAATGCAATGAAACATGGCAAATTATGCGGACATAATTTTTGTCCATGTCATACAAAGAAATTATGAACACATGCAAAAACAAAAGAGAGCCGACAAAATATTAATAACTGATTATGTTGTAGTCAAAAATGCTTTTTTTTTCAATGCATTTTTTTTTTTTTTTTTTTTGCATAGCAAAATAAAATGTGTAGCTGTAGTTAATTTTTTCAGATAAATACCTTAACCATGTTTAGTGTTTTGTTCTTCCCTCATATTTAAAGGGGCTATATGTAAGAAGTTTCATGTATTAATCACTTTTCCGCTTTTGTTATTAATTTATTTATTTTATCATGCCGGTGAATTGCGAAGCTTGTGAAAACATATTCACATTGCTATGATCAGAAGCTTTCATAAAGGGTTAGTTCACCCAAAAATGAAATTTCTGTCACCCTCATGTCATTCCAAACCCGTAAGACCTTCGTTCATCTTCGGAACACAAATTAAGATATTTTTGATGAAATCCAAGAGTTTTTTTTATCCCCCATAGAAAGCAACATAATTACCACATTCAAGGTCCAGAAAAGCAGTAAGACATTGTTAAAATAGTCAATGTGACTGCAGTGGTTCAACCTTAATGTTATGAAGAGACAAAAAATCTTTTTATGTGCAAAAACAAAAAAATTACGAAATGACAAAATTGTTGAATAAAGTCGTTATTTTTGTTTTGTTTTTGCACACAAAAAGTATTCTCGTCACTTCATAACATTAAGGTTGAACCACAGTAGTCACATCGACTATTTTAACAATGTCTTTACTACTTTTCTAGACCTTGAATGTGATAATTACATTGCTTTCTATGAGGGATAAAAAAAACTCCCGCATTTCATCAAAAATATCTGAATTTGTGTTCTGAAGAAGAACGAAGGTCTTACGGGTTTGGAACGACATGAGGGTCAGCACTTAATGACAGAAATTTCATTTTTTGTGTGAACTAACACTTTAACGGCTGTTTTCTCCAAGCTGTCATTTTTGTTGTTTGTTTTTGTTATTGAGAGGAAAGTGTGTAGCACATTTAAAAGGGGCTGTATGCAGAAGTCAGAATGCAGAAAGTAAAAAGAAGTTGTAAATACCTTTGCAGTGATATAGCCTACTTTTTTTGAACATCCATGCTGCTGGGAGCGACCTTTAGATGAATATTTAAAAAATATAAAATGTTTTCCTCATGTTTTGATGGTTTAACATGAAACTAAGGTAAATTCATTAAAATACTCACTCTTCAAGCTTAATTTTCAGAAAAAGCACGTGCCAAGCAACACTGGGAGCTATTTGAAAAGAGGCCTGCGGCAATGACAGAAACAGTGTGTGTTAGCCTGAGGCTGCAGGACAGAGGAGCGTGGTTCTTATTGGAGCACTGTCACTTAAAGAGAGACATGGCTATAAAAAATAATAATAATAATAAAAACACAGGGATTAATCACTGTCACAGTGTGGAACCCAAACACTGGCATCTTATGATGTGCTATAATGCTTATGCTTTATTGCAGCACGGAATCATGCTGTTAGATGTTGAAATATAATTTGAGAACCGTAGGCAATATAGCACACCACACAAAGAATATTGATCCTGACGTGCTTTTAAAATAATTTAAGAGCACATTTTTCTTGCCTTCCAGTATTAGTGTTTAGCAAACAGTTCGGCGTGAACCTGCTTGAGTTGTATTTGTGTAAGACAAGAGCAGTGCATGAATTATTTATGAGTTTTATTAAAATGCCCAGATTTGAGACAGGAAATGTCTATCATTTGTGCTTTTTTTAGGTCATTTAAATCATTCCCCTGCAATCTGAGTTTCATTAAAAGCAGCTGCTTTAGCACCTACAGGTAGTTAATTTATTTCCACTGCATTAATACTGCAATGCTGGTGTCTTGTTTGACTAAACGGCTTGGATATATAGGGAGTGATTGCAGTTGGATGTGATCCACGGTGAGTTGAGCCTACAAATGTAGACTTTGATTAAAGGAAAAGCAAAATGCTTGAGACTGGGCATGCATTCAGCTTTTATTTATCATGCCACGAAGGGGCTTTTTTAATGGATGTGGTTTGTGGGCGTATTGGATTACTGTATGTGCTTGTTGCCCAGCGGTATCAGAGTTTGTCACTAGGGTTTGCATGTGAATGGAGCTTCTGCAAAAGAGTGTGCAATTCCCAACCCGACCACATGGGGGCAGTGTTACATTTTGATTACTCAGATCATTCCAAATGGCTCCACACCTGGGGAAAGTGAGCTGCCCTTTCCTGCCTTGCCAAGTCGCTTTTGCTGGTGATTAAGGCTTGGATGTGGACCCAGATGAGCACAAAAGGACGAGCGCTGATCTGTTCGTCCCAAGCTATCTGGGTAATTTACTCTCGTATCTGTAGCAGGAAGTCAGAGCGTAAACGTTCCCTCCAGTTGCTTATCGGTCTATGCTGTCTTCAAACCTAAGCACTCACATGATCAAACAACAGACTGAGTCATTAAATCTGTGAATAAACAAACAGTCAGTTTTCAGACCCGGGTTTGTGTTGTTTTTCATTGTCGTCCATCTGACGGGGATGCTCCATGTTGTGACGCAGAAACTCGCACACATACGCAAAATCACATTAGCAGGCGCCCACAAGCCTCACGCGGGCATTGAATCGCAACTGAGACCCGGTGCAGAAGGACTTGGGGCACAGCAGGAGTTTCTTCATCTCCTTTTCTTTGTTCTTTCAATGTCTCTCTCACTCTCCTCCCTGTTGCTTTACAAGCTTTGGGCTGAAAATGCCAGAATAGATAAGAACAAAGTGGCTTCTGTTGTTATCATGGAGAAACATACGCGCAAACAAGAATCAAGCATCATTCACATGGTTATGGCGTGCACAGAAAAGAGCTTTTTTTTCCCATTATAGACACATTATAGACGCAGTCTGTGAATCACAGATGTCTGATGTGTTCTTGTTGCTTAGCAGAAGATAGCATCTATATAAAGGTATATATAGCCTAATATTTGCCTTCTGTTAGCATAGGCTACTAATTCATTGAACATGAATTAAGGTAGAAAACAGGAGACAATTTCAGTGCAAGGACGTAAAATTAAATTGAATTGAAACTCCAAGAAATTCATTTAGCTGAAATGTATGTCAAAACACCACCTACAAAAATTTGTATTTATAATATAATTAAATATCTGCAATCAATTGATAATGTTATATAGATATATATATATATATATATATATATATATGTACACTGCTCAAAAAAATTAAAGGAACACTTTTTAATCAGAGAATAGCATCAAGTCAGTTAAACTCCTGGAATATTGATCTGGTCAGTTAAGTAGCAGAGGGGGTTGTTAATCAGTTTTAGCTAGGGGTGGGCGATATGAGATTATATATATATATATATATATATATATATATATATAAGTTTCATATATATATATAAAAGTTACATATAAAGTTTCAAAACAAGCAAGTGAGTTGCCTAGTAAATAATAGAGGAACAACGAAACAGTACAAGCAATAAACAAAGAGTGCTTTCAGAACATTTTCCATTCAAGAGCTGTGAGTGATTTTTTACTTTCTTAGATTTATGGTTGTTTGATTATTACTGATGACATACTGTAGCGGGAGATCTAATAAGCTGCATCCAGACTAATGCACAGATCTCTTTTGAAATATAAGAAGTTTCTGTCCTGTCTGTTTAATACTTTAAGACATAACTGGCTGTTTGTACTAATTTTCCGTCATAAAATCATTTTGAGAAGAAGTACATTTAAGCACTAGTCGCACACAGCCGCACGCGTCAGCACTCCTCACAAAACGCACGTGAGAATTTGAAATCGAAAGCAGCCTTCTGTCAGTGAATTTAATATTTTAATATATAAGCCCACGGCTTTCCAAACAACATAAATGATGCCTTCGTAGAGCACTAGTAAGGAAAACAGGCCTACCGGCGGGCGACACCACAAACTGCAAACGTAACATCAAGCAAAGCACGTGTTTCTTACAGCTCTCTCATACACTGCGCAATGAATCCTGCGAATATATGGTGCTTCAGCTTTTCCAAAATTTCCTAGCTTCACGCTCAACTTCAGTGGGAATTAATTGAAAACGCTCGTTCTGCTCTGTACTAGTGGACGCGCACCGAGCACACGCAGCGTCATCGCGCATCTGCGGTTAAAAACTAAGCTCAGAATCGATCCAGAATCGTTGCATCTATGCATAATTTTTTTTTCTCCCACCCCTATTATGTATATGCACGCTTGTTTGTTGCTGTTGTGTTTTTGAGTAGGCGGTTTGTGCTCTATTAATTTGGACTGTTACAGTGCTCTCTGTGTTTGATTACTAATGCCTGTGTAGTAAGGCGTTGGACACGGTAGCGGACAAAAAGTTAAATGTTCAGCCTCGACTCTGTATCGTCATTAGTAGTGTTAAAAGTTGTAAAGATTACAAAATTCAAAAAAAACAATATAAATGCCAAATTATAAACATAGAATTCAATATTTAACGGTATCCACGGTATAGCAAAATCTATATCATGGCACAACATAATACCGGTATAGCGCCCACCCCTAGTTTCAGCTGCTTTGGTGTTAATGAAATTAACAACAGGTGCACTAGATGGGCAACAATGAGACAACCCCCAAAACCGGAATGGTTGTACAGGTGGAGGCCACTGAATTTTTTTTCCCTACTTATCTTTTCTGACTGTTTTTCACTAGTTTTGCATTTGGCTAGGGTCAGTGTCACTACTGGTAGCATGAGGCGATACCTGGACCCTACAGAGGTTGCACAGGCAGTGCAACTCCTCCAGGATGGCATATCAATACGTGCCATTGCCAGAAGGTTTGCTGTGTCTCCCAGCACAGTCTCAAGAGCATGGAGGAGATTCTAGGAGACAGGCAGTTACTCTAAGAGAGCTGGACAGGGCCGTAGAAGGTCCTTAACCCATCAGCAGGACCGGTATCTGCTCCTTTGTGCAAGGAGGAACAGGATGAGCACTGCCAGAGCCCTACAAAATGACCTCCAGCAGGCCACTGGTGTGAATGTCTCTGACCAAACAATCAGGAACAGACTTCATGAGGATGTCCCGAGGGCCCGATGTCCTCTAGTGGGCCCTGTGCTCACTGCCCTGCACTGTGGAGCTCGATTGCCATTTGCCATTGAACACCAGAATTGGCAGGTCCGCCACTGGCGCCCTGTGCTTTTCAGATGAGAGCAGGTTCACCCTGAGCATGTGACAGACGTGAAAGGGTCTGGAGAAGCCGTGGAGAATGTTATGCTGTCTGTAACATCATTCAGCATGACCGGTTTGGTGGTGGGTCAGTGATGGTCTGGGGAGGCATATCCATGGAGGGATGCACAGACCTCTACAGGCTAGACAGTGACACTATGATTGCCATTAGGTATCGGGATGAAATCCTTGGACCCATTGTCAGACCCTACGCTGGTGCAGTGGGTCCTGGGTTCCTCCTGGTGCACGACAATGCCCGGCCTCATGTGGCAGGAGTATGCAGGCAGTTCCTGGAGGATGAAGGAATTGATACCATTGAATGGCCCCCACGCTCGTCTGACCTAAATCCAATAGAACGCCTCTGGGACATTATGTTTTGGGCCATCCGACGCCGCCAGGTTGCACCTCAGACATGTCCAGGAGCTCAGTGATGCCCTGGTCCAGATCTGGGAGGAAATACCCCAGGACACCATCCGTTGTCTCATTAGGAGCATGTCCCGACGTTGTCAGGCATGCATACAAGCACATGGGGGCCATACAAACTACGTTGCGATGAAATTTCAGCAAAATTGACTAGCCTGCTGCATCAGTTTTTCACTTTGATTTTCAGGGTGTCTTTGAATTCAGTCCTCTGTAGGTTGATAATTTTCATTTCCATCAAACGATGTGGCATCCTTTCGTTCCTAACACATTACCCAGTCCATATCAGTATAGATATCCAGCATGATATTTTTCCCCATTGAGATCTGATGTGATTTTAAAGTGTTGACTGGTTGACTACCTACTGTATATACTGTCGAATTTAAGCAAAGTAGATGTTAACACTGTGAGCTCAGTTTTTATGTAGGCCTATAATTAGAAATGCATGTTTATAGATTGTCTCTTATACTTTTTTTTTTTTAATTTGTAGTAGATTCATTAACTGAAACATTAACACTGAAATAAATGAAACTAAATGATTGTAAAATTAAAATGATGGTAAAAAAAAAAAGACGTCAGGACTTGCTAACCTATGTTAGTCAGCATTTGAGTTTTTGCTTTTTATGATATTAAAAATGAAATACAGTAGGTTGTTATGATCAGCATAATTTTCTTTAATTGATAATGAAAATATTTCAATATAAACATATTAAAAAATAGTAGTATCCACATGATAGCTTTGTGGACAGCGTTGCAAGACTTGCATCCAGCGATCAGAGTTTGAGTCCCGGCTTTGTTAGTTTATTATTTGGAGCTTTATTATTCATTAGCCTATGTTATTTTTGTTAGTAGTAGGCATTTAGTAAGATGATAACATTGTACATGCTGTTAACCTATGTTGGCCCTATAGCGTTTTGATGCTCTCGCTGGATTGGGTTCGAAAATATGAGAAATAATTTTTTTCTAGTCGACTAGTAGTTGTTCATTCAAGCCATTAGTCGACAAATCACACATTTATAATAATTTAATAACTTAAAAAAAATATATATATATATATATTTGATCAAATACATCTGTTGAGCATATGAGATTTCTTTCAAACATTAAAAATTCTTACAGACCTCAAACTTTTTATATTATATTATATTGTATTGTATTCATCATGCTCACCGATAGAAACAACTTGAATATACCTTTCTTCCAACATGAAAAGTAACTTGGATATTACGGTGTAAATTTAACAAATAACACATTAGTTTACTTTTAACTTGATTAAATGAATCTGATTGTAAAGTGTGTTACTTGTAACGGTTGGGCGATGTCTACCAAATTGGCATTGGACAGTGTCTACTGAATTAAGCAGTGGACACGCCCCGTTAATGTGGCGCATGTCTAGAGAAAGGGAGAACGCGCACGGAGCTGAAAGGGCTTGAATGAAGCGTGTTTGGCTTTAAATAAAACTACTAGAGGATATAGCGCTGAAATATTATTACCACAAACGATCCTGAGTGCTTGTGGTGTGATCCGCACCACTGTTTTGATGCGCTGCTCACTTCAACTAGAAACAGTAAAATGGTGCTACCATTCTGTCTCGTGGTCTGGATGGAAACATGCCAGTGTCTGGATGCGGACCCCGGTCCGCCATTTGAATATCAGTGGTTTAGTTCATGTAAAACATTTAGTAGCCTATTATTCGTTTGACGTTTTTTGCACAATAAAATCTTTCAATCTATTTCAACTGTTTTGAATGTAATTTGTAGCCTTTTGTGATCGGGAACAACTTCATTATGTTAATATTACCAACATCTAAGTTGAAGTGATTCAGTCTCCAGATCTATATCACATGCCATTCTTCTGAATGTCATATGACGTGTTCAACACATGCATATAAGCTAAGCGCACACATGGGAACCCTCTACTCAACGCTGTACATTGCTTCACGGCATCACATAAACATCTCCAGTCAATCCGAGCACAAGCCTGACTTTTGAAACAAAATCCAATTTCACTGTGAAATGTAATAAAAGCAGTCTGGCTCCAGGATATGTTTGGCTGCTCTGAGACCTTAGGATTACACTTATTAGACTTCACCGTTGAGGCACAGCCTCGAGACAGTGCAGGTTATTTTGATGAATGATGTGAAACAAAATATAAAGGTGACAAAATGAATGACCATGAAAAACAAAACACCGGAGCACGTGTCACCCTCTTTATGCTGTGTTTTAGATACTCTCATAGAGAAAAAATTACTTTAAGACAGTTTCCCTTGAAAAATTAAGCAAAACATGAGCTTATTGGGAGCTTTTGAGTCTGAAATGAGAAAACAGCATGTAGTTTATAGAACTATTTTTTTTAAAACAAACACAGCAGCTCTAACTTAATGGCAGCAGAAACTCAATTTACTGAAGAAGTGAGAAGTAAGCCAGGTTGACATAAGCACAGTTGTGAAATAAACTTTTCAGTAGATTTTGTAAAGGTGCTATAAGAGACTTTTTAAAAAAAAAATGGAATACCACATAAAATGTCCCTACTCCTGACAGATAGCACTGAAATTGAAGTGCTGAAAGATCATACCTGTCTCAGTAAACAGCAATAAAAATGTAGCTTTACGAATCTTTTGTTTTGAATCAGTGGTTTGGAACGTGTATCAAACTGCCAAAGTCACGCCCCCCAGTGGTGAACCATTGAAATTTTGAAACACTTAAGACATAACGAAGCCTCGTTTACTGAAATCACGTGACTTTGGCAGTTTGATACACGCTCCGAACCACTGATTCAAAACAAAAGATTCGTAAAGCTTCGAAGCTTCATGAAGCAGTGTTTTGAAATCTCCCATCATTAGATATTGTTGAATAAAGTCGTTATTTTGTTTTTTTGGCACACAAAAAGCATTCTCGTCGCTTCATAACATTAAGGTTGAACCACTGTAGTCGCATGAACTGTTTTAAATATGTTTTGAGTACCTTTCTGGATCTTGAGAGGTTTAGTGACATTGCTGGCAATAGAGGCCTCACTGATCCATTGGGTTTTATCAAAAATATCTTAATTTGTGCTCCGAAGATGAACGAAGGTCTTACGGGTGTGAAACGACATGAGGGTGAGTAATTAATGGAAAAATTTTCATTTTCGGGTGAACTAACCCTTTAAGATCTTCATTTGTGTTCCAAAGATGAACGAATGTCTTACGGATTTGGAACGACATAAGGGTGAGTAATTAATGACAGAAATTTAATTTTTGGTTGAACTAACCCTTTAATATTTTTGTGGAAACTGTGATAATTTTTTTCAGGGTTCTTTAATGAATAGAAAGTTTAACAGTCAAAAGAATAGCACTTGAAATGGATATCTTTATTGTCTTTATTGTCACTTTTGATTAAAATGAATGCATCCTTGCTGAATAAAAGGTTTTTTGCAAAACTGATCCTTTTTGACCCCAAACTTTTGACTGTAGAGTTGAGAATGTGATAATGAGGTGAGATGAAATAGAGGTCGTGCAAGAAATTGTAAAACTGAGATAATGTGGTGTTGAGACAAAAATGAGGAATGATGGTATGAAACAGAGCATATGTAAGTCAGATTAAACGGCAGAAAAAACATGTATACAAGACAAGAGAAGAGGCCAAGACACAAGGAGGAGCAATAGAAATGAAGAGCAAGAGGGTAAAGGGGTAACTGTTTCCAGTCTATCCATGATCCATGTTTGGCATATTTTCCATGAGTATCTCATCTAATCTCTAAGTGTAAGTGAGATGTAAGAGTGCTGAAGGAATATGGATGAGAGTGGGGAGCAGTAAAGCAGAATGCAGGAGAGATGAGGAGAGGTGCAGAGCGTGTGTGGGGTTTCTGCCCAGAGTAAAGCAGATAGAGATGAAAGCTGTTCTCTGTTTGTCAGATGCAGCTCTAATTATGGCTCCTTTAATTAGTGCATCTCAGAGCTGACATTCCTGGAAACATGCCATTTTGTACAGCCCCTTTACCCTCTTGCTCTCCATCTCTCTATACCTTTCCTCTCATCTCTCTAGCTTCTCCTTGCGTCTTGACAGCTCATACGGCAAGTAGCAAATCAAGGCAACTTCAGCTGTAGCCCTTAAGCCAGCATCTTTGCTCATATTTGGAGAGAGAGAGAGGATAGAAGAGAAAGAAAAGCAGACTGTGAATAAGAGAATGTGAGAAAGGAAACACGTCAAGAGTTCATATAGGCATCGGAATGGGCTCTGTGTGTGTGTTGTTTCACAGTATACCGAACAAAATAAGATTGATGCCGCGAGGTGTTTGGCAGGAGGTGACCGGGTTGAGACGGCAAAAGTGGAGCAGAGCGACATTGTGAGATGCCACGTTCTCTGGAGGAATTACCGCTCGACGAGGTGAAGACGAGTGTCAGCGCCAACCGGGATTCAATCTCCCGCAGTATTTACTGTAGCTCCACTCAAGCACAAAGTCCACATCTGAGCGAGCAGAGCATGGTGACACGATTTCACGCGGTTAGGTGGGGGTGGGGGCTCCAACTTGAATTTTGATTCCGTTCATGTCCGTGATTCTCACTTAGGGAATACTGCAAGATACTGCATAAATTAACTAAGAGGATATAGGGCGGGTGCGCTTAGAAAGAGAAAAAGAGAAGGACTTTTCTTATCGCACCCCAGTGGCAGGACTCCGTTCAGCTCCTCAGGAAAGTCATTAGCCCCCAAAGACCCCTCAAATTCATTATTTCTTTATCACGCACTGTTTACAATTGGTCCTCGTGAGAAGAAATGTTAAACGCTCCCGCTAAGTGCTAAGATGTGCAGTGACAGAAATAATGCACTGTGTTTTATTTGTGTGGTCATGTTCTGTTAAATCTGTTGTTTATCTCAAATCTGTCCCTGCACGAGCCAACTTCAACAACTCTGTTGTTTATAACTATTAGTTGTGTTAGTTGATTTGGGTACAGTGGCTATCTGTAATTGTAGTGCGCCATATGTTTTTTAAGTAGTCTATTGCAGTACCATGATGATACTGATTGGAAATACCATAGTTCTGATCAGATTCAGTTGGCATAAATCAATAATCATTATTTTTGTGGAGCATCATTCATTGTAAACCCGAATAAGTTGGCAAAACTTAAAAAATTTGAGGTCACATCAATTTTTTTTTTATGTTACGAAATTCAAAGTTAAAGTAAGCAGAACTGACAGATTTCAATTTTGTACTCATACATATTGATTGCCCTAACTTGAATTTTTTGAGTAAGTTAATTGATACATTTACAATAACTTAAAATTATTATGTAATCTCAACATATTTTTAGTAGTGGAAACTTAGCTAGCTATAACTAGCTAACTCAGCAAATGCTAATTGGTAACGCAATGCTTTGATAACATTAGCATAGCATGCTGAAAGAGTACGGCAATATAGAAGATTTATTATATACCAATTCTCAAACTAAGCTCATGCTCCACTCGTCATAATGGTAACTCCCCCAAAAACCCCACATAACAGAAACTCTTCTAAACTGGGATAGCAAAGCATTAAACACTACTAAATTCCCACTTAACATTAATCTTGCACAAAAAAAACAAAAAAACATTACATAACACTTAATTTTAGCATTTATTCTCCTTTTTGAGTGTCATGGCAAAGCATGCTGGGATATAGAAATCCCAGCCCAGTTTCAGGTAAATTTAAGTTTGTCTAAATTTAAAGAAACAAGTTCATAAAACTCAAAACAATGAAACAATTCAGATTACTTAAAATGTGTCAGTTTTGTGAACTCAAAAGAAAAAGAAAGTTCTAAATACTCATAAAAGTTAATTTGATTGAATTAATGTTTAATTTGAGTTTGCCCTACTCATACCAATTAATTATTTTCATCATTAGGATTTACAGTGTTCTTTATTGGCATCGATGGTTCCATAAAGGACCTTTACCATCCATGGAATCTTTCCATTGCAGTAAATGTTCTTTATAGTGGAAAAAGAGTCTTTAGATTATTAAATGCTCTTCATACTAAGAAAATATTGGTTCCTTTATTAACTGTTCACTGAATGGTTCTTTTGGGAGCCCAGAATGGTTCTTATGGCATCACTGCAAAAAAAACCTTTTGGAACCTATTTTTAAGAGTGTACCAAAATGATGATGATACAATATCAGGCTAAAATATCTCAATACCAATGCTGAACCATGGCAAACAGGAAATTGAATAATACTGTAAATAACAGAACATGGAACTTAAAATTCTTGTTTTATTTATTCATTTAAATATGATGAGATGGAGATGTTTGCAACATCGATAAAAAGCCAAATTAAATGGTTATTACTGCCAACTGCCTCATCAAACTTGGATGGTGAAATAAGCTTGCTTGTCACAAAATAAATCAAACTCGTTTGATGTCTATTTGAGGGCATGAGCGTCATGTAGACTAATTATGTTATCAATCACATTCATTAACCTGTCATTTAGAGGTGGGCAATATCAACCAAATCTTTATTTTACAATATGAGTAATTTTATTTCACGATTACAACATGTAGGCTCTGTCTCAATATAGTTGTTTCTGTTTTTTTATTTTGGAAATTAAAAATAATAACAAAGATCCAAATGACAAAAAATAGTACAAAAGCAATACATGAAAGGTAATAAATAAAATAAAATGTTTTTTTTTTTTTTTTAAGTTAGGCCTACAGTAAGTAATAGGCTACTACAAAATATGAATAGTCAAATGTGAAAGAAGCAATGCATAGTCTTCACTGCATTAATTAAATACACATTGATCTTTATTAAAGCTACAAAAGTTGTTCAGTCAAGAGCAGTGAGTGTTATTCTCTTTGCCTTTTGTTGTTTGATCAACATTAATGACAAAGACGGCAGCAGGTTTTTAGGCTGCTGTCACTTTAAGACCTAATGCACGGATCTAATATAGCCTATACTGATATACATCCAATTTTTTCCCCAACTATTTATGTTCACTTAAAGTTGGGGTTGGCAATGTCTTTCATAAACACATTTTATACTGGTTGAAACTCTTTTTAAATCCTAATAGCAGTCAATAATAGAAGTTTTTACATATATATCCTGTGGAAGTCTCGGGACTAAAAAATCTTCATCCAATCATTACATTCGGTCCGATTGCAATGATAGGATGTCCTACCCACCTGTCAAACTATGCAGGCAACCTATGCCTGTGCTTCGGATGTGTCACACAGCACAAGCACCATTTTTTATTGCTCTGGTGTTTAATGACCTTTAAAAGCAAGCCATTGAATCATTCATTCAAATGATTCACTCAAAAAACTGATTTATTCAAGAATAAAACAAATGACAAGCTGCATCTGAATATGCATACTATTAAGTATTCATACGGGCAAAAGGTACTCAGATGACCTAGTACTTCCAGCAGGATTCTGAAGTGTGCATTTAATGGATTCTTTACTATCCCATGAGGCCACAGACGAGGATTTGTGAATGGCAGTGAAGCGCCACAACTGACACTGATAGGTCACATGACAGTGACAACATTACGAATGTAGTCCATCTGGATTACCTTTATACTACACACATGCTTACAAAGAAATTACTTATTCAAAAGCAGTACCTACTCAGAGAGTATGTGATTTTGGATGCAGTCTCTGTCTTTATGAATGAGTCATTGAATCATTCATTTATTGATTCTTTTTTTCCCCTTCAAAAACATTGATTCATTCTTGAACGTCATTGTTGTGGCTTATCTTGCTGTGGTTTGTTTGGACCTATTTTACTTTGTGGAGCAAAAATAGACATGGATTCTGGCAATAATGTGTCTAAAATGTAAGTTGCTCAATATTAACGCCTTGTTTACTGAACTGTTGTATATAAGGAATAGTACACTTGCAATCGAAATTCAGAATATCAGCACGCTGTGTTTACTTGCAGACTATTGTATACATACATATAGATTTACATCTACTCTACAGAGGCAGAGTACATTAGGAGGAAGGGAAACAGGATATGGATATTTTAAGCAAAGAGGCTGTGGGGCATTTCAGTGAAACTGTGTCCTTATTGTTCAATGGCCATGACATCATTTCTCTGTCCCTTTGTCACATGACCTTTGTCCAAAGGAAATGATCCAATAGTTGCTTACAGTGGGTTGAGGCAGTGTAGAAAGGTCAATGGATAAGGCATATATGATGTCAAACGTATTTCATATATAAAAATGTTTAAACATGAAATGAATGGATGCATTTGTTATACAAGGAAATATCTAGCACATCCTGTACTATAATCATGCATTTTGGGAAAGAGCAAGTGACCCCGGGTGTGAACATTACTTTCTTCCAAGACACCTACACAGTAGACAAGACACTACACAATGAGCAATTTCAGAGGCTAATTACAATTTCCTTTCTTGCTCTTAAACTCCTCACAGTACTTTTGTTATTTATCTCAGTTGAAATTAAATAATGTCAGTTGTCTTTGTTTAGGTCCAGTAAAGCAACTGTATTTGCCAAGAATATTGCTAAGAGGCCTAATGTTTGGTACTACAAGAAGGACACATTAATTCACCTCAGCCAATAGCACTATGACAATAAGCTAAGGGAATGTGAGCTTTATTTGTGTGTTATATGTGTGTTTGTAAGAGTATGGTTTTACTGAGGGGAATTTTACTGTGCACATGTACAAACATAAAACTGTGAGGAAAAACCTATATATACATATATATATATATATATATATATATATATAGTGTACATAACGTAGCATGGCATTACTACATTGACAACTTGCCACAGGGTTTTACTGCAGGATATTGCTATTTGTTTTGGGAAAAAATATCTGATTGTTTATTGGACAGCGAGGATCTCATGTTTTTTTTGTTTGTTTGTTTTTTGTTTTTTTGTCCCACCTGAATGCCTGGCTTCTATATGTTTGAGGGAGCATGTTAATGTACATGATGCTTCTAGATTTTCTTTTGGCAAAGGTTTTCTTGTAAATATTGTTAAAAAAAACAAACAAACAAGAAAAAAAAAAAAAAACTTTTGAGCTTGGTCAGTTATTTTTTATTTTAGTAGTAGTTTGAGAAGCAGGATTTTAGAGCCCCCATTACAACATATGGTTTGTTTGTGTGCCAGAACTAAATTTAGGATGCCTTTTGAAATGCCAATTTAATTCCTTTTATTTGAGTTGAAATTGAATGGGATGTAAAACTTCAGTTTGAGTTTGAATGTAAGGAAGCTGAATTACATTCAAATAAATCTTTAATGCTATAATAACAAAGCCTCGTTTGAAAGTTTTGACAGAAGTTTTAAAAAAGCATTAAAGTTCTAAAGTTTATAGCCTTCTGGATAGATGGGTGGATGAATGGATGGATGGATTGTAGGGGTGTGACGAGATCTTGTGCCATGCGAGATTAAAATGTGATGAGATTTCTCGTCGAGGTGAAAAGCTGTCTTGCGATATTGTCATGAAAGATGGTGAGGGTGAATTTAGGATAGAATATGCCACCGCTACGTTTACATTAAGCCTCCACTGTTGTTTTGCTTTTTATAGAAATAAAAACCATTTAATTCAGTTGGATAATGGTCGCTTCAATTTCATGTCATACGTAGTACAGCAGGAATCAGAGTTCACCGATTATGTGGCGAAGTAAGTGACGAGATGATTGACAAGACCATGGCGGAGGATTCGTTGCACAACAGAGCCTAAAGCGTTTGACAAATGTCTTGTATTGTAGAATGCGTGCTTCGCACCGCCAATCCCTATTCACAGAGTGAACCACGAAATCAAAAGCGAAAGTAAAACGCGAGCACGCAATTTCAATACCCCACATTTTGAAAGCAGCTTCCTGATGCATGCAAATATCTCCCAGTATGAAAGCTATCTTAGGCTGGGCTGTGTAGTTCTAACAACCATCTTATAGCTCTGTATCATGCTTGAAGAAAAATTTGGTCTGTATTTGCACTTTGAACATTGAGAGAGTACTTTGATTATGGTTGCATGTATTGATTGCACTTAATAAGACTAAGAGAAAACTGTGTTATTCATTTTTATTTATACTGTTTTTATTTCTCTGATCAATTTGTGGAAAGGAGTTCAGTTAGGAGGTCAAAAGTTGTAGAAGCTCATAATCGTGTACAGTTCTAAGGTCTGAAGAGACATATGAAATCATAAAGGAGAGAAGCCAGTCAGTTGAGTTTGTGGCAAAACCTTTTTCAGTGCTTCAGTATATCTTTTACTGCAAATGATAATTCATACTCAGAAAGTAGAACTGAAATGACATTCATTACAAAATGATTAGGTAAAACATTTCAAATGCACCTGCAGACTGTTTTTCTAGTCATGTATTTCGTCATTGAGGATTTCTTAATAGTACCGTTTAAAAATCTTGTCTCGTCTCGTGAGCTGTCTCGTCACACCCCTGATAGATAGATAGATTGATACTTGTTCTAGTTCTTGTATTCTGAATGTTATCTGCAAAACACTGAAAACATGTAATAACCACTGCAAAAAATAATTATACTTGCCTTAATTTAGTCTCAAAAAGCAAAGGCACATACACAAAGCATGCTGTACACAATACATGCACAGCGCTGGTGCGTCCTCTGCTCATCTGCACAACAGTGTTTTTGAGATTCTCCTCACACACACGCGCTCTGACTCTAAAATCCCAACACACACACAGGCAACATAAAAGGGCACACACACCGTAATTGAGAAACATGAAAGAGAGGATTGTGATCTGGCTCAGGAAGAAATGGAGGATTAATTAGACATTCTTCTCCGGCTATATATAGGTGGGTCTTTTTGAGCATTGTTGGCTGGTAGAGCCGTAAGTATGAATTCTAATTAAGAAAAACTGATGAGACTGTAGCCTGCCCTAGAAACGATTCATCTGTATGAGATCACATGGACCAGAAAGGAGGGGGTAATGATTCCCATGGCAGCTCAGGACATCCTGCAGGAGGAGTCGCCTGGGGTGGACAAAGGAGGAGGGAAAGTAGAGGGGAGAAGAGGAAGGGAAAGGAGAAGAGACCAAATAAGAAGAGAGTTTTGTGCTGATTGGTGCTAGCCACCATAAAATCAAAATTGACAATTCTTATTTCTTATAGAATATTGTGTTGTTTATTATAAATGATTAAGTCACACACATCATTATATTTTTAAAATTCATGTGCCCTCGTAATCTTTAATCAAAACATTGACATCCGCTCTTCCTTCTCAACGACATCTCGTCTCTGATGGCGTGTGCATCAGCGCGAGGACTGGGCAATAATCCATCCCCTCCGGCATCCTGTCACTCACATGAGATTGCAGAAATTAGCAAACAACAATGATCCAAATCAATTCAATGTACAAAATAAAGTCCCTCCCTAATTTTTTTTCTCATTCAAGAAGCTGTTTCATTCTTTTTACATCAAAATAAAGAAAAAAAACAATAGCACAGTTGTGAATCTGTGTGACCTACTCTAAACTGTTGCCAAATCTGCATGGAGAAATCTAAAGCCTAAAGTGGTTAGCTGGTCTCTCAGGATTCCCAGACTTTTAAGGATGACTTGTTTTGTTATTAACTCTTCCCTTATGACACAACGCTTCCCTGCCATTAATGGAAATTTACGGCAATCTGTTTTCACTGTTATACAATAGGGGGCGCTATTACGCATCTTCTGAAAGAGTACAGAATCTCCAGATCAAAACACAGGTGAAAACGAAGCAGAAACAAGGATAAAAGCATTGCTTATGCACATGTAAAATAACGTGATCATCAAACAGCATGTAAAATCAAATCTGCCTAACAACGAAATGTCGACCCAGGACAAGGTAAGCTTTGGGGGTGTTGATGAACGTGATGTACTCCATTCATGTTTTGATCATCGTTCTGAATCAAATCCGGATGTAGTGTTTGACAAAAAGACTAGCTTTTTGTTCAAAATGTTGCTTTTTAATGAAACCCACATTCAGGTTGCATTAAATTGTTGATAAATAAGAATGCATGATGCTAGAACAAAATGTTTTTTGTTTGTTTGTTTAAAAGCAGAGGCTGTGTTCTTTCTTTTGATATATTGTATCTTTATCTATTTTCATACAACAAAAAAATATTCTGGGGGCCATGAAAGTTTTGTGAAAATGATCAAAAATGCTGGCAATTTTTTAAAAAAAATGCTGGAGGGGAAAAAGGTAAAATGACCCTACAGTTAAAAGTATATTAGAAGTATAAAAATTAATACCTAAATAGCAACATAGTAGTATACTTGAAGTGCAAAAATAATATATAAATAGTAAACTAAAAGTATTATGTTAAGTTCACTTAAAGAAAATTTACAAATATGCTTGCAGTAAAACTACTAAACTAGTAGTTTACTGAGGGTATAGCCTACTTCAAAGTGTACTTTCATAAACTAAAAAATATGCCAGAAGTGTTTTACTAGTAAACTATCAGTATCCCTAAGTTCGCTTGTAGTTGCAGTACAAACAAAAAACTTAAAGTTTACTACTGTTACACTTAAAGTATACTTAAAAATATACTTTTATACACTAAAAAGTAGGGCCAATTTAGTCCCAAGTACTACTGAAACATTTACAGTACACTTACAAGTATACTACTAATACATTGATATAAGTGTACTTACTACATAAAGTATACTTAAAATATGCTTGAAATTTTATCAAATGAACTTGAAGTATACTTTTTTTTTTTTTTTTTTTGTAAGCGTAGGCTGGTTTTACGAGATTAATGAGAACAACAAACTTCCAACACACTCAAATCAACATGGTATTGGTAGTCTTTTCAGTGGGAAAATGCATTTGGTCTAGTCCTGGTTGTGGTAGAAAGCAGTGATGAGAGGAAATGAGAACATCAAAGCGCATCAGTAATGCTAAGGTTAGTTTGCTTAATTACTACTGAGTGGAGAGAATGAGAAATGAGTCATTATGCTGTGTAGTTTAAGAGACAATAATAACCTCTTCAGTATTCACCTGTGATTACTGAAGCTCTCCCGATGAGAGTGAACCTGACTCTCCTTCTGTTCAAAACAGTGGCATTTGTCCCACTGTCCCTGCCTCTTTAGTTTTACATCTCACACAGATCGAACACCTCTCCACACCTCCAGTGCATAGACACGCACACACACATCTGCACATTGTGTGATACAAACAAACACAATCAAAATCCGTCCAATCGCTACTCTGTCGTTCTCCCAGTGGACTAGTCCTCCAGTGACCTGTTCCATGCAGTTACAGGGCCTTGTGATCATGTGAATGTGTGCTCATGCAAGAGAGAGCGAGCGAGCATTGCAGGCCCATCCCAAAGGGAGCAGGTTCAGAGTGGGGTATGAGCGTGATGAATTAGTCTGCTGCTGGATGGTAGGCAAGAGCAGTTCATCTTCTTCATCTGACCTTGAGCTTATGAGCAGTAATAAAGCATCGCCCAAGCACTCCTGGAATCGCTCCGCTCAATAGCACACACGCTGGCGGTTATCATTTCCCTTTAATTCCCTCCATTATGATGCAAAGGAAATCAATTAAAGCACCTCTGCAGTCGTTTTGTAAGTTTACAGTACAATTTGTTGTTTGTAGCACAGAGTTTTGCATTTTTTGCAAATGATGCCTGCAAGTGTAAAACGTATCCAATTTTGTTCACTGTAATTAGCTGCTGTGGAGGCTAAAGGTTGAACGCTGTATTGAATTTATTGTGCTTGCTTGAAGTAACAGGCCCTAGTTTGTTCATTATAATCTTTAGGTTGTGAGAGAACATAAAATCCTATTTTAATCTCTTTGCATGACTTTTTGCAGGCCTATTGAAAGGACTGCACCATTGTTTAGCATTAGCACATCTCAAACAACCCTGCAAACTCGCTGCTGAAAAAAAAAAAAAATATATATATATATAAATATATGATTTAAGCCCGATTTACAAGTTAACGAGCTTGCCGACAGGTCGGGCTGTGATCGGGGGAAAATCAGCAGGTGATCGGCCCTCACCAATCTTTATGTTTGAACTACTCCACAACGCATCAAAGAGGCTCGCTGACGCGTCGCTGACACTTCACTGACGCCAGACAAATATCTAGCACAGGGTTGCCAGGTTTTCACAACAAAACCCGCCCAGTTGCTTCTCAAAACTAGCCCAATCGCATTTCAGGGGGGTCCCACGGTTAAAATTGCGTTACTTCCATAGACACAGGTGTATAAAATCAAGCACCTAGGCATGCAGACTGCTTCTACAAACATTTGTGAAAGAATGGGTCGCTCTCAAGAGCTCAGTGAATTCAAGCGTGGCACCGTGATAGGTTGCCACCTGTGCAATAAGTCCATTCGTGAAAATTTCCTCACTACTAAATATTCCACGGTCAACTGTTAGTAGTATCATAAAGTGGAAGCAATTGGGAACAACAGCAACTCAGCCACAAAGTGGTAGGAGACGTGTTCTCTGGAGTGACAAATCATGCTTATCTGTCTGGCAATCCGATGGACGAGTCTGGGTTTGGCGGTTGCCAGGAGAACTGTACTTGCCTAACTGCATTGTGCCAAGTGTAAATTTTGGTGGATGGGGTATTATGGTGTGAGGTTGTTTTTCAGGGGTTGGGCTTGGCCCCTTAGTTCCAGTGAAAAAAACTCTTAATGCTTCAGCATACCAAGACATTTTGGACAATTTCATGCTCCCAACTTTGTGGGAACAGTTTGGGGATGGCCCCTTCCTGTTCCAACATGACTGCGCACCAGCCATTTTGCACAAAGCAAGGTCCATAAAGACATGGATGAGTGAGTTTGGTGTGGAGGAACTTGACTGGCCTGCACAGAGTCCTGACCTCAACCCGATAGAACACACTGTCTTATACACTGTGTTCCAAATTATTATGCAAGTGACATATCAGTAGGATTTCAGTACAATAAACATTCAGATTTTAGTTATACTAATAAAGTGTTTGTTTAAATAATTTGCCAGGTCTACTTAGGTCGTTCCACATTATTAAGCAAGTCACAGTTCTCATGCAATATGGGGAGGAAGAAAGAGCTTTCTGACGATGAAAAGCATGAAATGGTGCAATGTTGTGCAAAAGGCATGAAAACAACTAATATTGTGTGAAAACTGAATGCAGATTATTGAAGTATCATAAGATTTGTGAGTGATTTAGAGCACAGCAGAACTCAATCAGATAAAGGCTTATTAGGGAAAGTTTCTGTCAAACAAGTTAATTGTATTAAAAGGGCAGCTAAAAAAGCCAGTGTTGAGCAGCAAACAAGTATTTGAAGCTGCTGATGTCTCTGGAGTTATGTGTAAAATTGCATTTTAGCCACCACTAACCAAACCTCACTAAAGAGAAACATTTATAGTGGGTGTTGAAATACATTTTCAGATAGTTTTATTGCTGTGGTGTTTTTTTTTTTTTTTTTGCAGCATGGGATAGTGCGTAGTGCATTGTATTTCAGAAGGCACTATCCTTCTTTTTATACCATAGCTGAAAATCTCCATTCAGTTTTCACACAATATTAGTTGTTTTCTTGCCTTTTGCACAACATTGCACAATTTCATGCTTTTCATCTTCAGAAAGATCTTTCTTCCTCCCCATATTGCATGAGAACTGTGACTTGCTTAATAATGTGGAACAACCTCCAAGTAGGGTTTCCATTTACCTAAGTAGACCTGGCAAATTATTTTATCTGAGATTGATACCAGTTATATAAAAAGACATGGATAAATAAACAAACAAACACTTTCTTAGAAAAACTAAAATCTGTATGTTTATTGTACTGAAATCCTACTGATATGTCATTTGCATAATAATTTGGAACACAGTGTAGTCTCTGTTAACGGGTTAAGAGCTGGGTTTGTTGCTCCATGTGGAGTTGTTCCCTTATGTAGAATGATTGCTTCATCTGTTTTCCTGAATCAAAGAATCAATGAGCTCTTGTGAAGAATATTCGTCTGATAAAGTGGCCAGGCATAACATCACAGTGTTTGTTTGTGTTCGGTTGTCTTTGTGCGTCTGTGTGAGCACCTGATGACACACTTTCTGAACATAGCTGAGGCCGAAACGCCTCTACAGGGAGCATGTGGCCTCGTTCAGCAAACCGCCTGTCAAATCCAGCCATGTAACAGCTCAGATTAACTAGCTCTCCTTTCGTTTTTGTTGTCTTTGTAGATTCTCTGAAGTGGAACGCTCCAGAATAAAACTGCTAGCAAGGCATCTTCTGTGCTTTCGGCCTGAACGTTCTCAGAAACAACAGAGACTCGCCGAGACATCTCAAACATGTGTATTTTAGGTTTCTCGTTATTATGCCCCTATATCTCCCACAAGCCCCTGGTTCTGGCGCAGGAATAGATTAAGGTAATAAAAACAACTCGGTAACAGTCATGCTGAAAGCATCAGAATCCTTGTACCTGTGTCCGTAATGACAAAGTGTGTGTATGCAAAGCCTCAATGTCTGCCTGGGTGAGACCTTGACAGAGCAGACAGACAAACACACATCACGTCCAAGACTGGCACAAGACTGCCAAAGGTTTAGCAACAGTGCCCAGAGACACACGCACACACATATCCAAACACGCACACATACACACAGGGAGAGGCAAAATGTCAGCAATGCTCTCGGGAGAATGTGACACGAGACAGTGTGTCACAGTATCTACAGACGTCGTCACACCATTTCTGGGTTTATGACTGTAAATGTGTGTGTGAGTGATTTTTGCATCTGAGTGTGCATCACGGTGGGCTTTTTGAGTCAATGTATGTGTTTCTGTGCATTGTAATGTGTGCATGAGTGATTTTTGCATCTATGTCACGATGGGCTGTCTGTGGGATTGTCCATGTAAATCTGCAAGTGTTTTTGGCATCTATGTGTGTGTGTGCTGGTGTTCGAGTGCGGTTTATAAGGTTAGTTCAACAGCTTAAGTGATGACACTGGGTCAGTTGCTGCAGTCCAAGAGATGTTAGAAGGTCCAGTGTGAGAGAGGGCTTGAATAATGATGTGAGGTGAGAGAGAGAGAGCGAAAGAGAGATGCTGAAAAGAATAATTTACAATTTCCTGTCTTCATAATTGTTTTTTCAAAAATGTGTTTTTTCAAAAATGTCTTCATAAATGTCTTCATAAATGGGTTTAATTAACCAGAATCATAATCATATTCCTGTGTTATCTTGTTCCCATGTTTCACACTATTCATACTTTACTCTGTAATTTTGAATAGCCAGGTTTTGAGATTTTACACTGTACATTTGTAAACCTTTGGTTAATGTGTATTTGGATATTTACAAGGTTAATAACATTATTATTAGTAGTATTAGTATTATAACCTTTATTTAACCATGAAAAAACTCTTGAGATTTAAAATCTCTTTTACAAGAGCATCCTGGCCAAGAGCACACTAAGGGTTTACATGACAACGATGTACTAAAAATGGAAAAGTTTTTTCTTTGTACAGATGACAACGTTATCAAAACTATCCCCATTCACACAGATCAGCGAAAATTACTAAAAACGCTGTATTACACATGCCAGACAAGTAGTTGGCAATGTTACTTTGAAAAGTAACTCTGCGCGCATACGCATTCTTTTACAGAGCACTCGCGCCAAATGCGCATGCCTATCCACCTTATTTTTTACAGTTTACTGCACTTTGATATTCTAAGTGGCTAATAAAAGTTCGCACATTCACAGAAAACACCTTACTTCCCTGTTAAAAAATAAGGTGAATAGACTAAACACGTAATGCGCATGTGCATGCTGTCACCGTTTTCACAGATTCGCGTTTTTGCAGTTTACACAGAAATGACAACGGTAGCGTTTTCAAAAACTTGCACTTTGAAAACCGTTTTCAAAAGTTTGCTTTTTCAGGCCACCAAAACAGTGCTGTTGTGTAAATGAACGGTCAAAACGCTTAAAAGGTTTTCCATTTTTAGTTGAAAACAGTGTCATGTAAACAGCCCCTCAGGTAAACATGAAAAACCATTTAAACATGAAAACAAATACATTAATTACATATACGAAAAAATGTACATAATATCAGTGAAAACTATTACAATCAGGGAAATCTGTAACCAAATCATTTAAAATACTCTTAAATTCAATTAGAGAGACCAACTCTTTAAAACATCATTCGTCTTGTAACAGTCAGACTCATTCACCGATATTTGTACAGACTTTCTGGATGTTTAAGAGATAATATTCATGGGAACGAAGACCATAAATCTTTACACATTTTTGAATGGTATACTGCTGTAAATAAGAGGGAAGCAAACCCAGGATAGTTTTATATATAAAGATGTACCAGTGCTTGAGTCTACAGATTGACAGCGCGGGCCATCCAACCCAAGAGTACAGTGAGCAATGATGGGTAAGGGCTTTTGAATTGGTAATAAACCTTAAAGCACCATGATAAAAACTGAATCCAATGCCTGTAAACAATTCTTAGGTGCCTGCAGATAGATATCACAATAATCCAAAACCGACAAGAAAATAGCAGCTACCAATCTCCTCCTTGCTGTAATAGAAAGACATGACTTAACTCTAAAAAAAAAAGCCCACTTTCAAATTTAATTTCTTAACAAGATGCTGAATTTAGGGCCCACATGAAAGAGAGTCATCAATTAAAAATCCCAGATATTAAATATATATAACTATTTCAATCAATGATTGAATAAGCACAACATGCAACTGCATCTTCACACATTTACTGCTGACACTGTTTGTCAATAATTGTTTCCCTAAGATGCTTAAGCCAAGCACAGATTTTAAGCATTTATGTGATTGTTCAAAATGTGCATACATTTTAAATGTGTTCGAATATTGATGTGGCCACAATTTGAGGTTATTTGTGATTCCACAAAAGCTGGAGCAGATGCTTTTGTTTGCTGAATTTAACTTGAATTTGAAATAAGGTACTGTAGCAAACAAAATTAGAATTGGAAAATTGCTATTTGAATGTAAGGACATTGACATAAAATGAACTGAAATTTGAACAATTACTATCAATACAAACTTTGAATGAAACGGATCGGTGGGTTGGTGGATGGATGGATAGAAGTCAGTTAAAGGAGTGAGAAGAAATGGAAAAACACTGAATGAGATGCAAAACAATATCTACTTCCTGGCTAAATGTAACTTTCGGATGGATGGATAGATAGATAGATAGATAGATAGATAGATATCTTCTATGGCATGTTCTATGGCTACTTTTCTTTTTCAGGTCAGCTACTGTCATGTCAGAGCAGCAGATTAAGGAGAATCTAGCTGGACAAGTTAAGTTGTCATCATGTTTTTTTTTAGCAAGCAACATCAATAATAACACTTCTGGGCATAGACATTCAAAGGTAACTCAATCGCCACCTTGAGCACTGAGGTTTGTTGAAATCCAAAAATGGGTTGGCCATGCATTCACCTATTCTCCTGGTCTTAATCTATACTTATAAAAAGAGGGGACAATCGAAATTGGGCATCTGTCTCTCACTGCTTTAGCTATATCGTTGGAGAACAATACTGATACAGTCTCCGCTCTGAACCACTTGATCAAGTGCCTTGCGGTGCACTTTCCCTCCGAGCGAAAGCACTGCATCTCACTCCTGTACTGTTAATGTAATGTATTCTAGCCGTAGAGTAGCTTTAATTTAATTTATTCAGAGTGATCCCGGCAGATGAGGTTTAGCTGGTGTTTTACAGCAAAGAGAAAGGAGTGACGTACGGCATAGAGGATTTTTGAAAGTGCGAAAGATTTTGGCTGATGTCACCGAAAGACTACCAGACTGAAAGTCGGTTAAAGAAGTGAGAAGAAATGAAAGTGTTTGGTTTCTTTAACCCGTACCCTTGTGGAATCATTCATTCTTTCTCTCTCTCTCTGTCTGTTTCCCTTTTTTCTCTCCTTGGCTAAGAGTGGGCCTTTAAAATATTCATCTTATAAATATTTCACTCATATCTAATAAAAGCTTCTCTCTTCATTAACGAGGTGACTGGGGGAGCCATTGATCAAGTTTTCTGTTTCATGGCATGAATATTCCCTCTCAGCCTCCGCCTCTCACCCTTTCTCGCTCCCTTTCTCCCTCCGTCTGAACGCATGACGCTTAGTTAATGTAGCGATGGTGGCAGCCTCTCAGCACCCTGCGTCTAATTCAACTTCTGCCCAATTACAGCATGTGCGTTTCTCTAAGAGCGCACTCACTGACTTTATTCTCTTAAAAGCATGAAGTTTAAGTTCAGTCGCACTTGAGTTAAAAAGGAAAAACACTGAAAAAAATATTAACTTCCTGGCTAAATGTAACTTTCGGATGGATGGATGGATGGATGGATGGATGGATGGATGGATGGATGGATGGATGGATGGATGGATGGATGGATGGATGGATGGATGGATGGATGGATGGATGGATGGATGGATGGATGGATGGATGGATGGATGGATGGATGGATGGATGGATGGATGGATGGACAGTTAAAGGAGTGAGAAGAAATGGAAAAACACTGAATGAGAGGCAAAACAATATCAACTTCCTAGCTAAATGTAACGGATGGATGGATGGATGGATGGATGGATGGAGTGAGAAGAAATGGAAATACACTGAATGAGATGCAAAACTATCAACTTCCTGGCTAAATGTAACATGGATAGATAGATAGATAGATAGATAGATAGATAGATAAAGGAGTGAGAAGAAATTAAAAAAAAAAATGAGATGCAAATCTATACAGATACTTCCTAGCTAAATGTAATGGATGGATGGATGGATGGAAGTCAGTTAAATGAGTAAGAAGAAATGGAAAAACACTGAATGAGATGCAAAACTATCAACTTTCTGGCTAAATGTAACTGATGGATGGATGGATGGAAGGAAATCGGTTAAAGAAGTGAGAAGAAGTGAAAAAACTCAGAATGAGGTGCAAAAAAATATCAGCTTCCTGGCTAAATATAACTTTCGGATGGATGGATGGATGGATGGATGGATGGATCGATCCATCCATCCATCCATCCATCAAAAGCACTGAATGAAATTGTGGATTGTGTTTGTGGAAATTGTGATAGTCTTTATTTGAAATAGAAATCCTTTGTAACATTATAAATGTTTTTACTCTCACTTTTGATTAGTTAAATGCATCCTTGCTGAATTTCCCTTGAGTTAAAAAGGGGGAAAAGAAAAACACTGAATGAGATGCAGAAAAAATAACAATTTCCTGGCTAAATGTCACTTCCTGTTCTAGTCTACTACCTCTGAGGCTTAATGTTGCAGGTGGCACAGGATGTTCCTTAGCCATCGGGTGTGTTGGTGTGTGTCCTCCCCGTTCCTCTCCTGTGTGTTGCGTACACTTCAATAGCTTAACAGGTCTGTTTGGGCCTTTTCAGTCAGAACCGGAGACAAACTGTTCCCAGACTGATGCACTAATGCCAGTGTCTCCTGTTTGTTCTCTCCTGAGAATGAAATTTTGGATGAAGACATGGATGAGAGGAGGGTCACAGTGCACCTCTGATGCATAAGCCTGCTACTCACATATTGAGCTCTTATTTAATCTGACATTGTAAGATCAATACCTCCCTCCATGTGAATACCGTTCGCACACACATAGTCACGCTATTTGTTCTGTTTCGCATCCTGGAAGGGCTCATAAAGTGCCGGTCTAGGCACTTTTATTATGACGTTAATTAGCCGACTCTCCAGCGAGTCCTGTGATGGAGAGAGTAACTCCGTCAGCACTTCGCCGAGCTTGTATAGTATGCTAGGTGGTTTCTCTCAGGTCCTGTAGGTCAGACTGAACAGGGGGATCTGTATAATCCAGCTCTTAGGATTTAATTGCTGCGGATTGGATTAGAGTGCCATACTTTAGTTCGGTGAGACAAGCTGTGATCCGTGTTAATGGGGTGGAGGAGATCAGATCTAGAAAGTTAAAATGCTCATAGGTCTTATGATACAGCTCTGAGTGCGCATTTATGCATCTATGTGCCTCATTCTTAGGAAACGGCACCGTTTGAATTCTCATGACTTGCTTTAGAAGGACAAATCTAGGTATCTGAATGTTATTACATTATAGATGACTTTTTTTTTTTTTTTTTTTTTTACAATTTTAAAGATAATTTGAAAAATTGGTTGGTCTTTGTGATACATTTACAATAAATGGAAACTGAAGCTTTTAAGTAAAAAACCATAAAAGTTTCATAAAGTAGTCCACATGACTTCTGAAGCCATAAAACAGATAAGTAAAACAAAAGATTCACTGATCATCTTCCCCTCCAGTAGGCTGTTCTGTTGTGAGACTGGCTTTGTAAAAAGATCAAATGATTTATTAATACCTGACCCGAAAAATAATGATTTGTTAATCAATCAATCAATCAAACATCACAGCTTTTTATTATTGATTATATTATTAAATAATGGTAAACTATCCCTTTAATGTTTTTTTTTTTTTTTTTTTTTTTAATTATTATTATTAATATGGAAATGTGATTTTTTTTATTTTTTTATGAAGTGGTACTCTAAAAATCTAAAACTGCCAGTAGGTGGCAGTAAATGTCTTAATGATTGAGTCATTAGGCGCGTCCCAATTCGCGTACTTATGCACTATTCTATGACGCAAGTAGTGCGTTCACACTGAAAATTCCAAAAAGAAAAAGTGCACTTTAAATACCCGGATGATGCACTAAAGTAATGGATTGTTGGAAGTGTGGAATGTTGGACACTTCGTGCACTCAACTGTGGCAGCTTTAATTACGTGGCGGAGGGGGAGGGGTATCAGACTCCATTGTTAAATGACAAAATAACCAATACAATTCACGCACTACATGGATGAGTACATAGTGCATAAGTACATAGTGTATAAATGCATAGTGCATAGTGTGTCATTTGGGACGCAACTATTGAGTCATTCATTCATTCGATTTGTTCAAAGGGCTGATTCATTCAGGAATGAAGTAAATGGCGCTCTTTATTAATGGGCCATTGAATCATTGATTCACCCGATTGATTCGCTCAAATCAAGGATTTCAGACACGAAACACCACTGTGTTGCTCGGAGACGCACAACCGTTCTGCTTTGGCTTTATAGGTGATATTTTCATTGGCAAAATTGAGCAAAAGCAGACAATATGTCTAAAATATAACAGAATATTAACCTCTGATTTATTGAACTGTTGTATAAAATAAATATCGCGCTCGTTACTGGTGTGATCTTGCTTAACTACTGTATATCATATGATATAAATATGAGACGACAACTCATACAGGGGCATTTTTGACCAGATATTTTGAATTTTAGGATCATTCTAACTGCATTCTATAGAGACAGAGCGACACGCGTCATAATCTGAAAACCACGTCCCACGGGGGTTGGGGGGGGGGGGGGGGGGGGGGCAATCCAACCGTCTCCATTGACTTTGTATTGCGTGAGGCTGCCTCCTTGTCATTTCTGACTTATAACAAAAAACAGAACAATGTCTAAAAGCTGCTATGTGACAAGGTGTACAGAAAACAAGCTAAAAAAAAAAAAAAAAAAACCCAGAACCAAAAACCCAGAAGTTTTTATAAGCTGTTGACCCAAAAAAAACGAGCGTTTAAGGACTAAAAAGTGGATACAGGCGATTGAGACAGAGCGCGACGTGTCATATTACTATGAGAACTACGCCCACTGGAGGGTAACGTAATCAGCGACAGGAAATATAATATATAAAACTGACATTTGGATATTTGACTTAACAGAGACAAAATGTTTACTGGACACGTAGGCTTACTGAGGCATACTGAGTGTCAGGATCCCAAAATTTACCCGTTCTTCCTGCTGATGCTTCACGTCTTATTGCCTGTATCCACTTTTGTCTCCTTAAAGGCTGGCTTTTACGGTTCGGTAGCTTATAAAAACTTAGTTCTGGGTTTTTTTAGCTTGTTTTCTGTACACCTTGTCACACAGCAGCTTTAAGGCATTGTTCTGTTTTTTGTTATAAGTCAGAAATGACAAGGAGGCAGCCTCACGCAATACAAAGTCAATGGAGACGGTTGGATTGTTTTTTCCTCCGGTGTGGGCGTGGCCTAAATGCGCTCTGTCTCTATAGGCTCTGTCACACTGTAATGAAGGGCTGACAGCGTGAGGATCCATTTGCAGTTTCTTTATTGTGACAACAAAGCACAAGGCAGACAAGGGCAAGACAGTAGCAGAAACAGGGACAGGCTTGGGTCGAGGCAGGCGGCAGACAAACAGAAACTTACAACAGGCAGAGTTCAGGGCAGGCAGCAGACAAACGTAATCCAGGAAACAGGCAAGGTTCAAGGCAGGCGGCAGAGGTTCACAAATGATAAACAGTCCAATCGATAGCAAGGTAACAGTCCACAAGAAAACGCTCAGTAGTGATCACCGGGGCAAATCAAGACTTCGCAGCGTATGGATGCGTGTGTGCGTCTTAAATAGTGTGAGTGTGATGCAATGCAGGTGTGTGCAATCAGTCCCAGGAATGAGGGCCTATGGGTAACGTAGTCCACAAGGAAGTGACTCAGAATTCAGGTGATGGCTCCCTCCGGCGGCCGGGAGGAGGAGCCGCGGGAGCCGTATTCGTGACACACACAGGGAGTTGTTGCCCTGCTTCTTATTCATCATCAATCAATGTCAGATGACCTACGTAGGTCAGGAGCGGAGCGGTTGCGTTAATTGCGTAAATAATTTTAACGCATTATTTTTCACTGTAACTAATTAATCTAATCAATGCGTTAAATCGACAGCCCTAATTTTAAAATATAATTTATTGCTATGATGGTAAAACTGAATTTTAAGCATCATTACTCCAGTCTTCAGTGTCACATGACCCTTCAGAAATCATTCTAATATGCTGCTTTGCTGCTCAAGAAACATTTATTATTATTATCGATGTTGGAAACTGTTGTGCTGCTTATGGCAATATTTTTTTGGAAACTGATTTTTTTCAGAATTCTTTACTGACTAAAAGATCAAAATAACAACATTTAATTAAAATAGATTGTTTTTACTGTCACTTTTGATCAATTTAATGCTTCCTTGCTGAATACAAGTATTAATTTATTTAAAAAAAAAAACTTACTGTCCCCCAACTTTTGAATGCTATACATATGGACAACTTTTATATGATATACATGTATGATAGTTTTATCATTCACTGTCATGATTCTTCAAAAATTCACCATTTTATTTCACAGAGGACAGAAAGTCATACAGGGTTATAAAGGAATTGGGGTGACTAAATGGTGACAGAATTTTCATTTTTCAATAATCTTTTTCATTATAAAACAGATGGAACAAAAGTTTAAAATTCCAGTTATTATTAATAAATTCTTTATTGAACAGTGCAGTCTTTTATCATATTACTCTTACTCTTACAGTTAATGAATGGGTTTAAGCAGTGACAGTTCACCCATTAGATGACACAGACGACCACCTATAGGACACCATCAGAGGTCAAAATGGGACAGGACTGGCTTTGGGTTTAATAAGGCACTCAGCTTGCTTTACTTGAGGAAAAAATCAATGTAGCGTACAAACCTCTTTCTTGCTTCATTAAATTAATTTTTGTTTAATTTTTTTTTTTTACTGATGTGTTTCTCATCAGAATATCAGCCAGTTTTCATTCATGATCCCATTTATAACAATTATATTTTAAAGGCTTTTATGAAATCTAATTGTATAAACACTTATGAAGCACTGCAGATGTACGTGGCAGGGCTTTCTGCTCTTAAACTCTGTTGTTGGACTTCTGCTCCATCAGCCAATCAGTTGAGCTCTGCTGATACCAGCGCATCACTTCCTCCTGACCTCCCTCTCTCTCTGTTACTGGATGCCAGATGCTCTCAATTGTCAATCATTGTCTCCTATTCTCATTTGCACTCGCCCTTGCCACTGTTTAGTCAGTAAGAGTAAATTGTTTTGCGTGTGTGTGTGTGTGTGTGTGTGTGTGTGTGTGTGTGTGTGACGGCAGGCTGCTAAAGAAAAACATTCAGTTTTGCCAATGTTAAATTAGCATATTAGTATTCTGCATGGAGAGGCACTTTCCATGCCTCTGTTAATGGCTCTTACACATGCGGCTCCACCATAAGCAGAAAGTCCATGACATACTGGCCACATAATTACAGGTTGGTGGTGGGGGACACGTGACGTGACGCTGAGGTGTGTGTGTGTTGAAGTGTCGGGGTTCATACTGTTTGTCCCTTCTGGGATTCTGGAGGATGTGTATTTTTAGATGTCTAAACTCCATTACATCATTCGAATGTAAAAAAGTAGAGAAAATATCTTCAAGGGAGCATATTTTCAGGATTTTCCTTGCTCTTTTGGAATATAAAGATGTAGAAATGCTCTGTCCCTATTCCACTCAGACCAGATCATGGAAACAATAAGGTGCAAAAGTGGGTCAGTTAGAAATCATCATGGTTATGATGTCATAGTCATGATGAGTACATTCACATATGACCCCCCACATTTACAGTGCCTACACTCTAAAAATGGGTCAAATATGGACAAATCCAACTGTTGGATTTAAAATTTATTTTAAAAAATTAAAACCAATGGTTCATTTTGTCCATATTTGACCCAAACATAGGTTGAAACAACCCAGCATTTTTTAGAGTGTATTTAGTGTTCAGCAGCTTTGATCATTTTATTCATATACTGTAAAGGCCTGTTCACACCAAGAACAATAACTATATTTGCGTCCACACCAACGAACGATAACGGTAATCTAGTCTTAGCCTCAGATGTCACACACACGGACCGTTGTGTGAACGTCTGATGCATATGGCACACTTAACTGGAAACACTTTTCGAAGTCGTCATCTGGTTGGTTGAATTCTACAGGATATCCAGGAGACGTGTGTGTCACGTTCTTTAACGGTCCTCCTGGAAACAAATGCCATGACGCCAAACCCCCTCGTGGAAGAAGAACGCCGTCGTGTTTACAACTGTGATGATGAGCACTTACCAGGATCAACTAAACGCTGGATTTTCAAAAGTATGTGGCGTTCGCGGCTCCATTGTTGCAGTAAACTTGCACAATGTTCTTAAATTAATAATTTATTAGATGCACACTGGTCTGTTACATCGACTTTACCTTTCATGCCCCTAAACATGACACGGAACAGAACGAATTGTGATTGGTTGCGTTACATGTCAGTCAAATGTCCTCTTGGGCGGTCCCTAGTCTTTTTCACTGCAACTTCAAAGACAATGTTGTCAAAACTAGCACCGGATACTTGAGGTAATTTAGTGATATACTGTTTGCTAGCCTGGCATAATGATCTCATCGTTAATACTTCTCACCATTTATTCTGAGGGTATGAACGATTGTTTTCCATATATTCATTTTCTTTAAAGGATCCTTGAAAAGGGGGTTTGACATGTCAAAATGTGGTGACTTTTTTTGGACCTCGGCGGTTAACTTCTCCGCTATGTCGTCTACCATTTAATGCGCAAGCCCTCGAATTAGAATGGATATCGTTTATCGTTCAACAGCTGGGAAAAAATCGTTCTGAAAGTGATCCCAGTGATATCATTTCTCTATATCATTATCATTATAGCTGTGGTGTGGACAGTGCTTTATCTTTATCTTTATAATTATTGTTCTTGATGTGAATGGGCCTTAAGTCTTAAAGGTACAGTAGCAAGTGTCAGACAGAAGGTGTAAAATTATCATATAAAACAAAATTTTGGTGAACAGAGTAAGATGTTGATTAACATTATACACTACCGTTCAAAAGTTTGGGCTCAGTAAGATTTTGCCATCAAGAAATTAAAAAAAATTCAAACTTTTAGTTAGCAAGGATGCATTAAATTGATCAAAAGTAACAGTAAATTCTTAAAATCTGATACTGATTTATAAAAATCATTGATACTATCTAATTACCTGATCCTTATTATTAGTTTTTCAGTTTTAAATATTAATTAGGTTTTATTTTATTTTTATTAACATTACAAGTGAACCTCAAGGAACATATTAAAATAAAATAAAAAATCCATGCTATGACCCCTTTAAACAGCACAACTGTTTTCAACACTGATAATAATAAGAAATGTTTATTAAGCATCAAATCAGCATATTAGAGGGATTTATGAAGGATCATGTGACACTGAAGACTGGAGTAATGATGCTGAAAATTCAGCTTTGACATCAGGTATAAATTACATTTTAAAATATATTTAAATAGAAAACAGTTATTTTAAATTGTAATAATATTTCATAATATTAGTGTTTTTAGTGTATTTTTGATCAAATACATGCAGCCATGGTGAGCATAAGAGACTTCTTCAAAAAACATTAAAAAAATCTTACCAAATGCTGCAAAAGTGCAGAATAGGGTCCCTTTGAACCGTAACCTCAATGACTAATGTTTAAACACATTTACAGTCTGTATGTGGTCAGTGTGTGTGTGTGTGTGTGTGTGTGTGTGTGTTCCAAAGGCTGTCTGGATTTCTCCTCATGTCTGTGTGTTAACATGTTAGACGAACAGAAGTCTCTCACATGCTGAATCTCTAGAGATTTTTAGTTCTTAATATCAGTAAACCATCTGGCATGTTAAACCTAACTGAGGAGAAGAGAAAAGACGAGAAAACAGGAGACAAAAGGAGATGAGATGAGAAACGAAAAGGAAGAGGAAAAGAGGGAAGATGAGATGATGTGAGGCGAAGGAGAAAAGTGAAGGCAAGAGGAGATGAGACAAAAGGAGATGAGATAGGTCGAGAAGAGAGTGGAGGAGAGCTGTAGGAGATATCAGTATGCTATGGCATCTCTGACTGACCCACTGTGTGTCCAATTTCAAATTCAAATCCAGGAGCTCATCCACAGCTAAGTTCACCCTCCCTCCATCATCCTCTTCACACTCTCCTTTCTTTTTCTCCCTCTCTCTCTCTTTCTCTCATCACGCTCAATTCACGTTTTCAATTTTGAAGTGCTTTGAAGGTTGGCCAGCAAAGTCATCTCCTGAGATTGGACTGTAGCGCTTACCTTTCTCTTTCTGTGTTTTTCACTTCACTGCCATCACACCTCCCACACTCCCTCCCTCTCTCTCTCGCTCACTCACTCATTCATTCTCTCCCTTCACCCCATTGTCACCTCTTGAAAAACCTGTTTTTTTGGACATTTGATATAAATCCAGTGTGACCCTCATAATCCCACGTCTACTACTGCTACTTACTCTCAGGTTCTCTGCTTCTTCTCTCTCTTTCTCTCTCTCTCCCTCTCATGGAATTGCTTAGGGCTGAAATGTAACAAAACACTACAGTCAGGTGAAAACTAACCTACTTGGAAACAATCTTTCTTTCTTTCTTTCTTTCTAAATTTTAATATATCATAATATTACTGTTTTTACTGTTGATCAAATAAATGCAGCTTTGGTGAGAAGAAAAAACATAGAAAAAATATAAAAAAAAACTTACTTCTTAACAAATGACACTTGTGAATTGATTATTGTTAGTAGGGCTGCCCCTAATAGTCGACTAACCGTTAGTCGACTAGAAGAGGCTTGGTTGACCAAGATTTTATTAGTCAGTTAGTTGCAGGAAAAAAAAAAACTCCACAGGAAGTGGCGAAGTCATGCAGTTTGCGAGGGAGAGATCATTAACAGCAGGAAATCCAAACATTCCCCTATCATTCATCAACCTCAAATATGGCTTATCACTTATAACAGCAAAACGGTGGGATTTTGTAAAATAATGAAAACAATCAGGATGAGCTTTCTGCCATCTCAGTCTCAGTGAACTTGAGCACGTAACAAACATGAACTGAAACTCAGCGTATACTTGCCACACAGGCATGAGAAATATATCTATAGAAAGCTTGAAATGTCTACTTTTAAATAAACAAATTCAAATGGAAAATAAATATTTTCAGATTATCTGTATGAAACACGCGTATAGGCACATCTACTACTGCGGAGATGATGAGTCAGCATCATTGACTTAATCGCTGCAGCTAAAAATACAGAAAACATTATCAAGAAATTATTAAAATGTTTAGTCTCCTTGCTGTTTTTTTCACGACACACTCATAATCATTACATTTGCCGGTGCGCTGTGGCAAACATTATGCCTGCAATTGAGCGCTGGTTAGGCTATGTATTATATATAGGCACTTAAAGGCTCATTATTATGATTTATGGCTTATTAATATAAACACGCGTTTAGTCGACTAATGGCTTAAAGGGTTAGTTCACCCAAAAATTAAGTTTCTGTCATTAATTACTCACCCTCATGTCGTTCCAAACCCGTAAGACCTTCGTTCATCTTCGGAACACAAATTAAGATATTTTTGATGAAATCCGAGAGGAATATGACTTGTCCATAGACAGCAATATAATCACCACTTTCAAGTTCTTTAGTACAAGAAAGGTACTAAAGACATTGTTAAAACAGTCGACGTGACTGCAGTGGTTCAAACCTTAATGTTGTGAAGTGACGAGAATACTTTTCGTGCAAAAAATGATGAGTTGCCGTTCTGATGTAGAACCTGGAAGCGCTGGACGTATACAACGTATGAGAATGACACAGAAGAGAAGATATTGTTAAATAAAAAGTTAATTATGTTTTGCGCACAAGAAGTATTCTCGTCGATTCATAAAATTAAGGTTGAACCACTGCAGTCACGTCGACTGTTTTAACAATGTCATTAGTAGCTTTCTGGACCTTGAAAGTGGTGATTATGTTGCTGTCTATGGACGAGTCATATACCTCTCGGATTTCATCAAAAATATCTTAATTTGTGTTCTGAAGAAGAACAAAGGTCTTACGGGTGTGGAATGACATGAGGGTGAGTAATAAGTGACAGAATTTTCATTTTTAGGTGAACTAACCCTTTAAATGAACAACTACTACTCGACTAGAAAAATCTTTAGTCGAAGGCAGCCCTAATTGTTAGTGAATCAACTAATCTGGGGTGCGTTTCCCATAAAACAAAGTAACTTGCTTTTAACTACCATGGTACAATGCATCATTGAAGAAATCAAATAGCTAGTCATGACTGTTTCCCGAAACCATGTTGTCGCAAATTTGTTGTTCAGCCACTTTGGTTAATGATGTCACACAGGTGATGGGTAATTATATTAACTTATTTTAATTAATTCGTTTGAGATTGAGATTGAATTAATCCCAGATTTTTTTCTATAAATTACGGACATGGCATCTGAGGACTAATTCTCTTTTTTTTTATTTTGCTTTATTTCCAGATTCAATCATAGGCTCCTTCTTGCATACTAGAGCACGTACGTAAATGCATATATAATTTTTATATATTTGAAATGAAAGATATAGGTTGTACTGAATGTCAGCTTGGTTATTTTGCACCAGATAAGGATTTATTAAGTCCACGTCATAAAAAAAAAATGCTTCTAATCACAGCTGGAGAGCCGTTGTTCCAACCACACAAATTTGCGATGCTGTTTGCGAATGTTCATTGGAACTATGGTTTCGGGAAACACTGATTCGTTGAACTATGCTGATAACGACGGAACTTGCGACCATACACTGTTCCAAATTATTATGCAAGTGACATAGCAGTAGGATTTCAGTACAATAAACATTCAGATTTTAGTTTTTCTAAGAAAGTGTTTTTTTTTTTTTTTTTGTCTTTTAGATAACTGGTATCAATCTCAGACAAAATAATTTGCCAGGTCTGCTTAGGTAAATGGAAACCCTACTTAGAGGTTGTTCCACATTATTAAGCAAGTCACAGTTCTCATGCAATATGGGGGTGAAGAAAGATCTTTCTGAAGATGAAAAGCATGAAATGGTGCAATGTTGTGCAAAAGGCAAGAAAACAACTAATATTGTGTGAAAACTGAATGCAGATTATTGAACTATCATAAGATTTGTGAGTGATTTAGAGCACAGCAGAACTCGGTCAGATAGGCTTATTAAGGAAGGTTTCTGTCAAACAAGTTAATTGTATTAAAAGGGCAGCTATAAAAAAAGCCAGTGTTGAGCAGCAAACAAGTATTTGAAGCTGCTGATGTCTCTGGAGTCTTGAGAACCTCTCCATGCAGGCTGGCAGTTATGTGTAAAATTGCATTTTAGCCACCACTAACCAAACCTCACAAAGAGAAACATTTACAGTGGGTGTAGAAATACATTGCTGTGGTTTTTTTTTTTTTTTTTGCAGCATGGGATAGTGCATAGTGCATTGTATTTCAGTAGGCACTATCCTTCTTTTTATACCATAGCTGAAAATGACCAGTTATGAACTCCACATATCTAAAGGGACCTTCCATCTCACTTCCCAATATTCCAGCCCAAATCATCACCCGCCAGCTCCCTGTCGCAGTCTTGTTGGAATGTGGAGGCCATTCACCAACCATCCAGAAATCCATCCATTTAGACCATCCATTGTAGTACGGCATTCGTCAGTGTATAAAACTATTCAAAGATGAGTCTTCATGTATTTCTAAACCCACTGTAAATGTTTCTCTTTGTGAGGTTTGTGTACACAGTGTAGTTGGCTAACAATGCTTTTGGGAAACGCATTATGCATTATTCAGTAGTAAAAATTATTGAATGAATTGTGAATTGTCTTGCTATATAGATAAGGCTAATTATTGGATTGCATTTATGTTGGCTCTAAAAAAACCCTGAAAAGTCACTAAAATGTAAAAAAAAAAAAAAAAGAGGCTTTTGTAGCTATTTAATTTAATTTATTTATTAAATAGATTGCTCCTGTCTGCCTCGCTGCTCAGATTGGTTTGCGTCTGTAACTCCGTATAGCTTTGTTTTGAATCTCTTACTTTTATTCATTGTTGCTTATTTTTTTATTACCGTATATGTAATATTGCCTACCACACTAATCTGACGTCGCTAGCTTGTAATATTTGAATCTAAATCGCTGTTACAACGCATTTGCATTTGCAGCGCTAGCTTGTCAACTTGTTAACAGTCGCTCGCGCGCTCCTTTTTCAACGCGTTCTTCAAACAGCTGTGGTAAGTCGGATCAGTCTACAAACACGGTGAGTCATGTCATCCTCTCCCAGCATTGCTACCTGTTCCATTTGCCACATGTTTACCATAGCTCTCTCTGTCAGTGATGAGGGATTTACATGTCATAAATGTAGGGAAATAGTCAGGCTGACAGAGAGAATCTCAGAATTAGAGACACGCATCCAAACTTTAATCGAGGATAGTAAGAATGCAAGGGCTTCAGATACTGTTTTGGATGCGACTAGCTTAGTGAACTCTGTACATTGTTTGGTTCCGGCTGTAGAGCCCGTGCAGCAGGGCACTTGGGTAACGGTGAGGCGGCCTAGCCGCGAAAAACACCACTCTTCCGTTCCAATAAGAACATCAAACAGGTTCTCCCCACTCAGTGATACACCCACTGAGAATCCTGTTGAAAGTGCCCTAGTTATTGGCGATTCTATTACACGGAACGTGAAAATAGAGACACCAGCCACCATAGTCACATGTTTGCCGGGAGCCAGAGCACCTGACATCAAAGCAAATTTAAAAGTGCTGGCTAATGCTAATCGTAAATACTCTAAGATTATTATTCACGTCGGCACTAATGATGTTCGACTTCGCCAGTCGGAGATCACTAAAATTAACATTAAAGAGGTGTGTGAACTCGCAAGTACAATGTCAGGAGAAGTAATTTGCTCTGGCCCCCTTCCTGTTCGTCGGAGTGATGAGATAGTTAGCAGATTATCATCACTCAATGGCTGGCTGTCTAAGTGGTGTCCGCAAAATAATATAGGTTTCATAGATAATTGGAAAAGTTTTTGGGGCAGACCTGACCTGTTAAAAAGAGATGGTATTCATCCCTCCCGGGATGGTGCTGCTCTTCTCTCTAGTAATATGGCACATAGTCTTAGAACTGAAACATGACAAACTGGGGCCCAGGTCAGAAAGCAGCAGACAAACTGGCTAAACCGACCGTCTGCTAGCTGCCTCACGTTACAGAAGTCAGAAAATTCAGATAACTCTCAACACATAGAAACTCTTACACCTAGATATTTTCAAATAGAGACTGTGTCTGTACCCCGAATTAGTAAAAACAAAAAACTTCCAAACCCATTTAATGGTAAAAATTTAATTGATGTTCAACAAATAAAAAATAGAGATAATAATGCTAAACAAATGATAAAACTCGGGTTGTTAAATATTAGATCCCTTTCTTCAAAATCACTTATTGTTAATGATATTATCAAAGATAATAATCTAGATGTGCTGTGTTTGACAGAAACTTGGCTAAAACCGGACGATTACATTACTTTAAATGAGTCTAGTCCTCAAGGTTATGATTATCGACACAATGCCCGTCAGAAAGGCAAAGGGGGAGGTGTTGCTGTAATCTATAGTAATATTTACAGTATTAGTCAGAAGTCTTTCAAATATAATTCCTTCGAAACTATGGTACTTTACGTAACATTATGTAAGTTGACATTTGTGCTGGCTACTGTATACAGGCCACCAGGACACAATACAGACTTTATCAAAGAATTTGCTGACTTTCTATCAGAGTTAGTACTAGCTGCAGGTAAAGTCCTTGTTGTTGGTGATTTTAATATTCATGTAGATAATAAAAAAGACGCATTAGGATTGGCATTTGCAGATATTCTAAACTCTATTGGTGTTAGACAACATGTGTCAGGACCCACTCATTGTCATAATCATACTTTAGATCTAATATTGTCACATGGAATCGATATTGATGCTGTTGAAATTCTGCAGCAGAGTGACGACATCTCAGATCATTATCTAGTCTCGTGTATACTACATTTAGTCAAGGCGGCTAAACTGCCTCCATGCCATAAATATGGTAGAACCATCACTTCTACCACTAAAGATTGCTTTATAAATAATCTTCCTGATCATTTTCATCGCCTTAGCATACCAGACAGCTTAGAAGACCTCGATGTTGCAACAGAAACTATTGCCTCTGTCTTTTCCAGCACATTAGACTCAGTTGCTCCTTTGCGTTTAAAAAAGATTAAGGAAATTAATCCAATGCCATGGTACAATGACCACACTCGGGCCCTAAAGTTAGCAGCCAGAAAAATGGAGCGCAGCTGGAAGAAATCAAAACTAGAAGTATTTCGTATTTCGTGGAGAGAGAGAATGATTGAGTACAGAAAGGCCTTAAAATCTGCTAGATCTGCCTATTTTTCAAAACTCTTAGAAGAAAATAAACACAACCCTAGGTATTTATTTGATACAGTGGCTAAATTAACAAGAAATAAAGCTTCAACTTCTGATGTTTCCAAAGAGCACAGCAGTAATGACTTTATGAACTTCTTTACTTGCAAGATTGATAATATTAGAGAAAAAATAATAACCATGCAACCGTCTACTACAGTATCGTGTCAGATAGTGCATTGTAGTGTCCCTGAGGAAAAATTCAATTCATTTACTGCTTTAGGAGAGGAAGAATTGTCTAAACTTGTTAAATCATCAAAATCAACAACATGTATGTTAGACCCTATACCGACTAAGCTATTGAAAGAAATGCTTCCAGAGGTCATAGACCCTCTTCTCAATATCGTCAATTCATCTTTATCATTAGGATACGTACCAAAAACTTTTAAGCTGGCTATTATTAAACCTCTTATTAAAAAACCACAACTTGATCCTAGAGAATTAGTCAATTACAGGCCGATCTCAAATCTCACTTTTCTGTCAAAAATACTAGAAAAGGCAGTATCATCACAGCTATGTTCCTTTTTAGAAAGAAATGGTATCTGTGAGGATTTCCAGTCAGGATTTAGACCGTACCATAGTACTGAGACTGCTCTCATTAGAGTTACTAATGATTTGCTCTTATCATCAGATCGTGGTTGTATCTCTCTATTAGTGTTACTGGATCTTAGTGCAGCATTTGACACTATTGATCACAATATTCTTTTAAATAGACTCGAAAATTATGTTGGCATTAGTGGAATTGCATTGTCATGGTTCAAATCATACTTATCTGACCGTTATCAGTTTGTAGTAGTAAACGAAGACATGTCATATCGATCACAAGTTCAATATGGAGTACCACAAGGCTCAGTACTAGGACCGTTACTGTTCACTCTGTACATGCTACCCTTGGGAGATATCATTAGGAAGCATGGCGTTAGTTTTCACTGTTACGCTGATGATACTCAGCTCTATATTTCTTCGCGCCCTGACGAAACTTACCAATTCACAAAATTAACGGAGTGCATAGCTGATATAAAAAATTGGATGACCAGTAATTTCCTACTACTAAATTCAGAAAAAACAGAGATTCTAATTTTTGGACCAAAAACTTCTTCACGTAATAACCTAGAATATTGTCTAACACTTGATGGCTGCTCTGTTAAGTCTTCGTCGTCAGTTAGGAACCTAGGTGTGCTCTTTGATACCAATCTTTCATTTGAAGGCCATGTTACTAGCATCTGTAAAACCGCATTCTTCCATCTTAAAAATATATCTAAACTACGACATATGCTCTCAATGAAAAATGCAGAACAGTTAGTTCATGCGTTCATGACCTCAAGGCTAGATTACTGTAACGCTCTACTGGGTGGTTGTTCTGCTCGCCTGATAAATAAACTACAGCTCGTACAAAATGCAGCAGCTAGAGTTCTTACTAGAACCAGGAAGTATGACCATATTAGCCCAGTTCTGTCAACACTGCATTGGCTTCCTGTTAAACATCGTATAGATTTTAAAATCTTGCTAATTACTTACAAAGCACTAAATGGTTTAGCTCCCCAGTACCTGAGCGAGCTCCTAATTCATTATAGTCCTTCACGTCTATTGCGATCTCAGAATTCAGGCCAGCTGATAATACCTAGAATATCAAAATCAACTGCAGGTGGTAGATCCTTCTCCTATTTGGCACCTAAACTCTGGAACAATCTTCCTAGCATTGTTCGGGAAGCAGACACACTCTGTCAGTTTAAATCTAGACTAAAAACGCATCTCTTTAACCTGGCATACACATAACACATTACCAATTTATATTTCCAAATCCGTTAAAGGATTATTAGGCTGCATAAATTAGGTCAGCCGGAACCGGGAACACTTCCTATAACACCTGATGTACTCGTTACATCAGAAGAAGAATGGCATCTACGCTAATATTAGTCTTTCTGTTTATCCCGAGGTTCACCGTAGTCAACCGGATCCGGGCCGTATCCAGGTGAGACCAAGGACCTGCACCTTGACACGACCACAACGCAGCCCTGAAGTATCAGCAGAGATTGAGTCAACTAGATCATCCCCTGTGAAGGCCTCATCGACACGACAGCCACGACACAGTTCCTCAACAACCGTCCATACCGGCGTGATGAATACGATCCTCAATTGGATGGAACTGAAATAAATACTTTTAATGTTGCGATCCTATTGGACTTATGATAGCAACCTGAATTGTAACAAAGCACTGTTGGCCAGAGGAGAACTGGCACCCCGACTAAGCCTGGTTTCTCCCAAGGTTTTTTTCTCCATTTTAACACCAATTTGCCACTTGTCTGCCACCTGATGTCACCTGATGGAGTTTGGGTTCCTTGCCGCTGTCGCCTCTGGCTTGCTTAGTTGGGGACACTTGACTTGACATTTTGATATTCAACAGTGCTTTTGATCTGCCTGCATTGACACTATTCTTTAAGAGCTGCTGTGCAGTCAAACAATGTACCAGTTATCAATGTAAAGCTGCTTTGACACAATCTACATTGTAAAAAGCGCTATATAAATAAAGGTGACTTGACTTGACTATTATTTAAGTGATCTCGTTATTTGGAATTGTATTTCTTAATGAAATACTTATTTCTTATAAAAACTAAAAGAATTGTTAATGAACCATTAAAGAACCAGTTAAAAAGAATCAAAAACAGAAAAATTAGATTCCTCATGATTCTTGTCCCTGAAAGCTCCTCACATTTAGATTGTAAAGACCTGAATACACGATACACACACTTTGAGAAGGGTTGGCATCAACCCAGCAACAGACCATCAGATCTTTGTGCAATTCTCTAGCTTTGTTTTCAATGAAATGGAAAGAACAAACATACACTCTCTTTGGAGGATAATGCAGTTTTAAAGCCGCAAGCACTCTCATTCTATCCTCCTGCTTTGGCATGAATTGTAAAGCGTGCTGCAATATGTTCTGTCGTTGATTCCAACAAAAAAAAAAAAAAAAAGAGAGAAAGAGAGAAAGAGAAAGATTTTTGAAAGAAATATTTAAATAGAAGCCTGACAAATTAGAGAAGAATGACTCTGTATAATTTGTTGGTCTTCTTATATGAATATTTTACTAACCAAAAACAGCAGATTTCTGATGTCATATTCAACCGTGTCTTTTATTTTAAATGGTTCTGGTTTGCTGTGTGAGTGTTTGCAGCTTCAACAATGATTTTTAATGAGCCCGGAAAGAGAAAATAGACAAACAGAAGAAGAGAGTCATCACGGCGTTGCCCAGACAATATAGAAAGTAAATTGAATAAAATGAAGGAAATGAAGGGGAAAATAAAAGGGATAAGATTGAAAAAATAGGACACAACAATTTTTTCCCCCTTTCTTTTTCTGGCTTTAAATCAGACCTTTTGGTTTTGTTGTTTTCTGTGTGGGACACACATCTCTTGCAGCTCATGTAATTGTGTTTTTGCTTTACTGTCACCAGGGACGGTATGGAAAATGAGACATTACTAGTATAACACAACCCAGTGTACTGCAGAATATTCACACCAGCCCAGTGCAGTTTCTCCAGAGCTGACCTTAGGAAAATTGAACCATTTAGGTGCTTTGAGAACTATTGTGTTTACTGAAGTGAGTGTGTGTGTGGCGCTGTGGGTCTTTCTGTGTTTGTGAGAATAAGACAAACCTCTGTTAGTTGTACCCCAGGGTTGGAGGTACACTACATTATATTGGCCCGTTTGCTGCCCTAGTGGCTTACACACATGCACACACGCTGAGCTAATCAACCCGAGAGGATCTTCAGAAAGGAAAATTTGAGTCATCTAATTCCAAATCCTCACTGGCACTGATCTCTTCTAGAGTATGTGTGGGGAAAAAGAGGAGAGCAGTAGTTTGGGAACAAGCCAATGGTAATTTATTTTTTGCGTGTCTTTATTTCAGCTTTATAAACACACACACATAGCCATACTCGAGGACCTGAGTAAGACTGGTAGGCTGAGAGGGATTGTAACCGCAATGACCACACCAGTGCTGGCACACTTCCTCTATCAATCCCAGAATCCCAACCAACAGACCTACAGTCCGAGTGTTGTACTGAATACTAGTTAACATGTGAACACAGTGCGTTCAAATCTCTATCTCTAAGTCATCGTGAAATCAAAATTGGCAATTCTTACTTTTTCATGGAATATTGCAGTATTTATTATAAATGATTTATCTGTGCACATCAATATTCTTTTTTTTATTCATGTGCCCTCATAATCTTTAACGACAGCCACAACAAGCCCTGAATGTCAGCAGAGACCATGATAACTAGACAAGCCATAGAGAAAGATCCCCTGCAAAGACTGTCGAATAGAGAGCCCTTTGCACAGAACCTCAGCAAAAACCAAGAAGACCTGACAAGTTCTCCGCTAAAAATGTACTACTAGTGTTAAAATAGTAAACTACTAGTATACTTATAAGTTCACTTGTAGTACAGATGCAGTACAAATGAGAAACGAAACTGTGAACTAGTTGTGTACTCAGAGTTTACTACTGTTACACTTAAACGTATACTTCAGTTGGGCCAATTTAGTCCCAAGCAGTATTAAAATACTACACTTACAAGCTTACTACTAGTACATTGATACTAGTATACTTACTACATAAAGTATACTTAAAAAATATACTTGAACATTACTTAAGTATACTTGTTAGAAGTATACTTCGTTTTCGTAAGGTGAGAAAAAGTAACGCAAATGTAAAGTAACACATTACTTTTCATAAAAAGTAACTAAGTAACACAATTAGTTACTTTTTTGGGGAGTAATGCAATATTGTAATGCATTACTTTTAAAAGTAACTTTTCCCAACACTGGCAATAGCAAACCACAATGATCCAATCAGTTCCAGATGGACAAAGTCAAGCCCCGCCCTACATTTTTTCTTGTCATTTCACTCAGATGTATGGCACAATATGGAAGAAAAGACTATCGCAACTTCCAAAAAAAGTGCAGTTTTAAATAAATAAAACAGTAAATCATTTCCGAAAATGCATAATACAAATACAGAATTGAATAGTAAGTGTGTAAAGTATAAACTGCTAGTACACACACACACACAGACACACACACACACACACACACACACACACACACACACACACACACACACACAGGTTTGTTTTGCTATCTTAGTGAGGACATTCCATAGGCGTAATTGTCATGATCACCGTCTGTTCCTGTCAGTTCCTGGACTCCATTTCCCACAATCCTCCCTTCCAATCACATGCACACTCCACTCCCATCACCAATTGCCACTCACACCTGCAGATCATTACCTGGACTATAAAAGACTCACACACACACCACCTTATTGCGAAGTCTTGTTAACCCTTGTTGCAATTCTGAGCGTTTATTTCCTGACTGCCTGTTTGTTTCCGATCCTGTCTGTTACCCGTTATTGACCCGTTGCTGCCTACCTTTGATCCTTGCCTGCTATACTGTTCTGTGAGTGGCAATTGGTGATGGGAGTGGAGTGTGCATGTGATTGGAAGGGAGGATTGTGGGAAATGGAGTCCAGGAACTGACAGGAACAGACGGTGATCATGACAGTAATGGTTTTTATACTGTACAAACTGTACATTCTATTCCCCTACACTACCCCTACCCCTAAACCTACCCATCACAGAATTTTTTTTTTACATTTTTAATAAAACATTGTTTATGTTTTTAAAGCTATTTTGTTTTTAAAGCTATTTTAAATATGAGGACTCATGAAACGTCCTCATATTTCATGTTTACGTCATAATACCAGTGTAATACCCATGTCATTATACAAATTTGTGTCCTCATAAATCACAAAAACAAGCACACACACACACACACACACACACACACACACACACACACACACACACAAAGGACCTAGAAATGCAGTCCTAAGACTCCGGTGAAACTGCAGCCTCCGGTTTTGCAGGATCATGCTACTCTTCATATGACAATGTGCAGTTAAACAATCACATTATACATTTTGTAAGTAGTAAATATTAATGAATAAAGTATGTTACCACATTTTTGTTTTACAATGATAGATACTGATTCCATAGCACAATCATCTTAACTTCCTTTAATGTCATGGGAGAACCTTGCACTGCAATGATGTTATAGGTGAATCTTTTTAAGTTCATATAAGGAGTTCTATGGTTGAACAGAAAAGAAAAAAAAATGTACTGGAACCCTAGAGGTGAAGCCCCTTTTCACTGTTTACAGATTGACACCTAGATTGTACCATTATGAACTTCCAAAAAACCTCAATGCCAGAAAAAAAGATTTTTGACAAGAAGGTGCTTCAAAGAACCATTAAAAGAACTATTAACACTGAATTTCTCACTACAACTTCCTGTCTCTTTTTTACAAATGTATTTCTCTTGTCCACTTTAGCATAATCACTTCCACCTCGCTCTTTTCATTCTCTATTACTCATCTACCTAACTTCCCTTATTCACTCCATTTGTCAGACACTCCTTTTTCTCCTTTAATCTCTCTTACACACATACATCCCCCACAGTTCTCAGGTTGCTCGTAACTGAATCTCAGGGTGCTTTACTTCCTTTCTTCCAGTATTCCAGAGTTCCCCTCCCCCTCTCAGCGTCTCTGCATGAGTGTGTGTTTGTCAGCAGGTGCTCCCGAAACTTCTGGCTTTCACGGTGGCTCAGGCTGTTGAAAAGCTCATACTGTATGCATTAGGGATAATGATGTGAAGCAGAATGAGATAATCATGTCTATGTGTGTGTGAGAGAGAAGGATCTTGCCCCCAAGAGTTTACTCTTCACAATAGCTGTAGTGTAAGCTTGGCAGAAAAGAGCAGTGAGTCAGAGGCTTTGAACCGGGATGTTGGTGTGTGTGTGTGTGTGTGTGTTTCTGCTCATATGAAGTCCATCCGGAGGAAGCCAGCCCGCACTGTTTTAGTTCAGCCCTTAGAGTACAGCCTAAGAATAACATGAATGGAAATGTTCATTCTTTTCAAAACTCCCCTCTGTGGTAAATTACAGAATAGCTCTTTAATCAGTGTGAATAATAAAGAAAAGATATTCTAAGCGAATGTGATGGGGTTTGTTAAAACTTTGTTGCTTTGTTTTTTAACTAATTTTATTTTTGGGCAACTTTTTATTTAACTTTAGTAAAAAGAAGACAGGAAATGTCAAATTAAATTTGTTTTGAAATATACAAGTCTTAAGCCAGTCTACTCTTCTTATCTACAGTCTACAACTTTTAGCTAAATTAGTGTCAAGTTAATTAATACAAAAGAGCTGATGAAGTGGATTGTGACACTATTAGACAATGTTCGTTTTAATTTTGTACATGCATTTATTTTGTTGATTGACTTATCAAAATTCTTTTTATATAAACCTCCATTAAAAAACTCTGAACTCCACCACCATTTATTTTAAGAATTTTAATCCAAAAATATAAAAATAGTCAATAAGCAGCATACAAGTTGGGAAAGTTATTGAAGTACATAAAACGTAAGTTAATAATAATGATAATGATAATAATGTGTGATGATGTGTAATGATGTGTGCATGTTAGTCACTTTCATAGTCAGTTGGTTTATACAGTTCATTTATCGATTTCTTGGTTCAAAAAATGAGGAAATAATATATACATCACTGTTCAAAAATGTGATTTTTTTCATTATTGCAGTATTATTTTAGAAGGAAGGATGCATTAAATTTAATCAAAAGTGACAATAAAGATTTATATTTCAAATAAATGCTATTCTTTTGAACTTTATCAAAGAGTTTTGAAAAATAGAGAACTATATCAGTTTCTACAAGAATATTAAGCAGCACAACTGTTTTGAAAATTAATAAAAATAACAAAGAAGAAGCAAATCAGCATCTTAAAATGATTTCTAAAGGATCATGTGACACTGAAGACTGGAGTAATGATGCTGAAAATTCAGCTTTGCATCACAGGAATATTCAAATAGAAAACAGTTATTTTAAATTATAATAATATTTCACTGTTTTTACTGTATTTTTAATCAAATAAATGCAGCCTTGGTGCATAAGAGACTTCTTTCAAAAACATTTTTAAAAAATCTTACCGATCCCAAACTTTTGAACGGTAGCGTATGTAAAATTTAACATAACTTCTACTCAACCTCAGAAAATGATGGTCGTGTGTGATAGAGATTTCATCTCTGTATCTAATTTCAAAGTGGTTAAACTAACAGTGTTACAACTCAGCCCGTGTTACAACCATCTTCAGTCTCCCCTATATGATTTGCCATTCAGAACATGTTCACTGAGATCAAACATGTTCTGAATGGCTATGACTGCGTCCAACAGCGCAGCATTTTCACTTTAAGTGAGGACAGAATAATTGGGCTATATTGATGCTGGAAACTTGGTTATTCAACAGTGTGTTTTTATTGGTCGTTCTGCATTTTTCCTTAGCCAATTATCACATACATTGACCTACAGTGAAGATCAATAAAGTCCATCTACATTGATCTAGGGAGCTCACTGAGGTGAGGCGAGTAATAATCTTTGCAGAATCCTATGGATGCTATTGGAATCCTATAATATCACAGTGTCTGGAATATCTGACCTAATTTTCTCTGTGGGTCATGTGTTTTTGATAGTGTGGCGTGACTTCCTTGACTTTGTTGAACACTTGCAGTTCTGTTGATGTTCCGTTCGTGTCTGTTTGCTTTCAGAAATATCCTTGTGTTTGTTTGTGTTAGCTTTGGGTTCACATATCACATCTGTTGTGAATGATTATCTCTAGCTGTGTTCCTCTCGCTCGATCTCTCATGAGTTCCTTTAAAGCGTAGACTCTGTAGTTCATTATAAACTGCTTTAGCAGATATTCTCATATCCAGTCCTGTGAGAGGAGAACACTGGGAGGAGTTGTTGTTATCTGAAGAAGCATCCTGTGCTCTGTTAAGTCAGACAAGTCACCATGAAATCAAAATGGACAATTCTTATTTGGAATATTGAGTATTTATTATAAATGTTTTACACACTTAAATGTGTATTTTGAACATTTTCTTTCCCCTTGTCTAAACTTCCACTTGTTATGGAAGCAGTTTAGCCCAAAATCTCAAACTTGACCAGGGAATTTAAAAACAATGGTTTTGTCTTGACTTAAATAACATGAATGTCATTGCATTTTAGATAACAAAATATCAAACAAAGTGCCAAGATACTTCTCAAAAAGTCATTTGTCTGGTATAATTTGTTTGCTGAAGCTTATTGGTTTGAAAATTACTTTCCAATGCAATGAAATTCATACATTTTAAGTATGTCCAAAAGCACAAAATACATTTTGGGGCCACTGAATATCAAAATCCAGACCTAAATCAAAATCATAAATTAAATTCAAAATACTAATAGATGACTGTAAGCGGGCATGACAATTCAAACAATTACATGTGGAGCTTATTCATGAAATGTACCGAATCAGGATTACCAAAAAGGTACATATGCTGTGAAATGTACTGAAATTTGACAGTGAAAGAAAGAAGTATGCAATCATATTCAATAAAGCCAATGTTTTGTAATTATAGTGCTGTAGCAATCTTTGGCGGAACCTCTGAAATTAGGAATGATAAACAACTCTGACAAGCTGTAAACACAGCACATGCGTACAAGTGACTTCATGAGCTCTGTCGAAAAGTGTGTGTGTGTGTGTGTGTGCGTGTGCGTGTGTGTGTGTGTGTGTGTGCGTGTGCGTGTGTGTGTGTGTGCAAAGCAAGAACATGGGGTAGGAGAATGGTGGAGTAAGTTTATCTAAGTTTATCTGTGTATGTGTGTGTGTGAGTTCATAGAGATGCACAGAGTGGCGCGCCTCCTTAAATTTGTTTGTTGCAGTAATTATCTCTTTCCTCATTCAGTGGGAATTTAATGGGGTTAAATTCCCTTCCGGATGTCTTGTCTGATCCCACTGTGATGGCATATGTCAGTGGTGTACTGAAATGAAACAATTATCAAACATTTAGGAGCCAAATTGTTTTTTTTTTTTTTGTTGTTGTTGTTGTGGTGGTGGTTTTTCGTTTTTTACATATAAAAGTTGACATATTACAGAATTGCTTATAAAAATACCTGTGTTTTTAACAAAAAGTATATTTTAGTGTATAGATTACAACTATGATAATTTAAGTTATAAAAGCTATGTTTATTTATCAGTTTATTTAGTATAAATTAGCTCCAAATTAATGCTGTCACACTGATGATCCTGATTTGTGCCATATAAATGTTTTTTTTAAATGTTTTTCTGCCTGTTTGTTGACTACATTCCCACACAAAGTTTCCCTATAGTTAATTCAACCCTATATTTGGATGCCATACTAAACAGTGTCCAACAGCCTAAAATTTTCTTAAATGTAATATATAATGTTTTTAGAAGACATTATTTATATTAATATTTGGCATATTTAGCCTATTACAGCAAAACATTGTTGTAATTGTGAATATGTACCTTTAATTACATGTTGTCATATTGAGAGATGTCTCTGACATGTATCACAATAATGGTTAATTTCTAAATGAACAGAAAAACAAGAACGCGATTCAATTGTGAGTCGGGAGCCAATTGTGATCTCGCAACTTTGAACGATTCACTAACGATTCATTAAATCTGACTCAACTCACGAGCGCTAATTCAGCGTGTGTAGCACATCAAAAATAGACTTGTAACGATCGCTGCGCTGCATCTGCATTGTTCCTGGAACGGATTACCGGACCGCATCTGCAGTGTGAATGCTATTGTTAAACTGGGCAATAAAAATTCATACTGCAAACGGATCATGTATGCAACCGGAAACTTCAGAATCAGATGATACCGAGTCCTACTTTGGAGTTTGTGTCGATGTGAAACATGGCGGCAAACAAGTGGACTGGATTAATGCTTTATCAAGTTATTTTAATATGTCTGTACTGCATTTCAATAACATTAAGGCAGCACATATGAAAGAATAGACAACACAAACTGATGGTGATATCTATGGACTTTTAAGGTAATCAGCTAACCTAGCTAGTTCTTTTTATTGTTGCCATTTTATTCGTTATAAATATCTAAATGTTAGTGAGAAGAAGAAAAACTTGTCAATCTGCATTAGTGATGGACATAGATTATGCTCATCTTTGTTCGCTCCTTTGAACACATCTTGAGTAAAACTGCTCTATATTTACCGAAGCACATACAAAAGACCTTAACCAGAAGCGATGCAGCCTGTTCAGTGGCGGTTCTAGCTTGTACGGTGCCTCGGGCGGAACATTTGCCTAATATTATTACAATAGGCTATGAGTAATAACTGCATACATGCCTTTATCTTTTGCATGTTTCCCCTCTTTCTTTTTATTTATTTTCCTAAATTGGCCGCCGGTGGCTTAGACCTTTTTTCTTACCATATTTTAGCGTTGATTTAGAACTTCTCCCACTCTCCCTACAGACATCACCTCATCCCTTCTTCTCATATACTTGAGAGTTCTTCTCTGGGCACACTCTCCGAGTCCCTCCTGACCAGGTTAACTGACCCACATGGGGACGTGATATCATTGATGTTACGTGCAAATGAGCGGTAAAAACCCGATCACGCATTTTTTTTCTTGCTGGGGTGCCCCGTGCCGTTGCCCATGCCGCCCATGCCTAAATCCGCCACTGAACCTGTTTAACAGAATATGGAAGTTTGTTGCGCATAACCCCCATTGTGGTTGTTCCTTTTATGGACTTGTGACTGCTTATTGCTCCCATAGCCTATGTAAAAGAAATTTAATTTAGTATATGTAGATGCTTCTACATTTTTACTGAAGTTAAATTATTTTTGTGCTTATTTATGGGTCTGTGTAAACACAGTATTTTTAGCCAGATGGGGCTTCTACGGTGAAACCTTAATATAATTGGCTCATATTGCAGTGAGCAGGCTTCCACATAGCGCCCCATACACCAGTGGCTTCAGTTTCACTGAGCTGTCTTTCATCTGACACACACATACATACACACACACACTCACACACACATGTACAGCATTGTCAAATACCTCTCTTCTTTGTGCTTCTTTTTGGTTTTCTTCTCTTCGGGCAGGTGGGCAGGTTGTGAGTCACCTGGGGATTCCTGACTGTGCTTTTCCCCATTGTTTCTCTGTCTTCTCTCGTGAGAAATCTTTGCTCAATCATTCTTTTATATCCATGATGGAGAAGAGTCGACAAGAAAACAGTGGAATAGTTTGGGGAAAAAAGAAAAGGGGGATGTCATGGATGTCATTTATTTATTTATTTTGAGAAGGCCCCAGTGGCATGTCTGGCTAACTTTGAGCTCTACAGTGTCCCAACATAATTAAAAGTGTTGTTTTGGTGTGTGTGTGTGTGTCAGATGATATCTGAAATTTCAGTTTAACGTACAGTGAATAATTTACACTCAGGCTTGATTGGACTGTCATGTGAATGGGTATTTGGCAACTTAATTATCAAAGATACAAATTATTTTATTCTTTTAAAAGTTGCATTCAAAATTTCGTTGAATAGCGCTTCTGACCAAAGGTGCCATTTTGTGCGCAGGGCTAGTTAACTCAAAGGTCAAATGATTTTAAAGCTGCAATGTAGATTTTTACCACTGGAGGTCGCCTATTCAAAACAAAGGCGTAGCTTGATGATGCCGAATTTAAGCGCGGAATCTTGGAAGATGTCGTCTTCACCTCACAGCCGGTGGAAAAGAATCGGGACGGGACTTGGGCAGAAATCATGTTCATCAATGAGATTATTAACGTTATTGTAGTATGAAGTAGCAGAGGGCTGAGTGATGTTGGAGCTGAAGGAGGCCGCTGGAGCAATTTCTAATGAGAGACGAACGCAACACACGCCTCAAGAGCAGCGGAACTTTTATTATGCTGCAGTCGCATTGTACTCAAGAAAACTACATTTAAACAATAAGACTAAACATGTTGAGCTATATAACAAAAATTTGTTTTCTGTCTATAAATGTAACCAAACAGTTGTTCCCTTGTCTAATAAAACATGTAATATATTAAAGCGTCTTTGGTGTTTCTATGGTTTCTACAAAATAAAACCGGAAACCGAGGGTAATGCAGATATGACGAAATTGGCAGGCGACTCCTGGACACATCCCGTATCCTTGGTTAAAATCGCATATTTCTCACGATTTACAAATAGTTGGACACATTTAGGATATTGTAAGTACTCAACTGAACAAAATATAACACTGGCCCAGTGGTTTTTGGATATGCAAAAATCTTACATATTGTGCCTTTAACTTTGAACACATTCGCTGTTGACCTTGTCAAGTGCAGTCAGTAATAACAATTCAAAAAAAGATAGAGAGTGAGAGGATTTTGTCTAGATGCATTGATTGGACTTGTAGAACACGATGTCAAAAACACCATGACATTAAGAAAATAATGATGCATGCATGCCAGAAGGTCAAACATCCTTCATAGTGTTTAGTTTGCTTTTACTTTTTAACTATTTACTGTGTACAGTTCCTGCTTTCTTGCTACTTTAACAACCTCTGAGTCTGTGATGTTCTCTGCAACATGTTTCATATGGAGGTCAAAGTAAAGCATGATGCTTCTGTTAAGAGGTGTGTTGAGTCATGTGAAGTCTTCTGATTCTCAGCTTCTTCTCCTGAGAACAAGACTGAAATAATGTGTCTCTTCTGGAGTTTAAATTCATCTTTTGTATAGTGCTTTTTATAATAAACTTTGTTCCAAAGCAGCTGTACAGAAAAATGAGAAATAAAGAAGATAAAAGGAAAAGAAAATAATGCCTTTCAACCCCCTAGTGAGCAAGCCAGAAAAAGATTCTACAATAGCAGTATCATAAACTCTGCTCAGATTTGCCAATATAAAGTTTGCAATTTGATCAGAGATTTCAATAGGAGTTAGAACATTTCATAATAGTACCTGTCAAAAGTTGGGAAGCATTACAATTTTTTTTTATATTTTTGAAAGAAATGCTCACTGCGGCTGCATTCATTTAATCAAAAATTTTGTTAAATATTATTACAATTTAAAATAACTGTTTTCTATTTTAATAGATTTAAATGTAATTTATTACTGTGATGCAAACTGTATTTTCAGCATTATTAATTCAGTCAATTCAGTGTCACGTGATCCTTCAGAAATCATTCTAATATGCTGATTTGATGCTCAAGAAACATTTGTTATTATTATTATCAATGCTGCTTAACATTTTTGCTGCTTAACATCTAGATGATGCTTCTCCCCATTCATCTTAGTTCTGTATTCCTACTGTATGCTTGTTGTCTTAACAATTATTTGTTTTCCTTCTGTTTCTCTATTTTATTTTTATTTTCAGTAAATTTAGGCAAAACATCCGAGACTAAGATATTTACTAAGATAAGTGCCCTATAGTGCTTTTTTTTTTTTTTTTTTTTTATACATATTACCTTTCATGTAGTGTGTAATATAGCTGTTTGGTCTGTGTAGTTTCAAAGATCAAAGTATACGATAAATGAAGTTATTGTCTCCCAAAAGAAAGAACCAATTCTGAAGTGCCAAACAAGTCATTAGCAACAAACCTACCATAGGAAATCTTTAAAAAACAACTTACCTGTGATGGAGGATGACTTCTCAGTCCCGTGTTTCTTGGGAAAATCCCGGACGAGCCCCCAGCTGTTAGACCACTGTAAAATTTCAGGATTAGGGTGTGGCTCAGTGGACACCATCAGCACAGAAGGGAAGAAATGCTTTGTAGCAAATTTGCATAATGCCAGCATATGATCTTCATTGTCTGTCCGCGAACAATGTCTACTTTGACCTTCAGACTCTGTGAGCAGTAGACCAATCACAGCAGACTGGGCCATCTGACCAATCAGACCAGAGTAGGCTTTCGGAAAGGAGGGGTTTAAAGACTGAGTCCTCTATCGAGCCATTTCAGACACTGTGAGAAAAAAGGTGATGCTGCAATGTATATTATGAGAAAAAGTGATTAGATGTATGTAAACCAATTGTAGGAGACCTCCAAAACAAAATTAAAAACCTTTAAAACAGCATAATAGGGGCACTTTGAAAGAATAGTTCACCCAAAACTTGGTGTAAAGTCTGTGATATATGCTCAATGTCATTCCAAACCCAACTACTAGAATTTTTGGTGAAACTTTACACAACTCTTGAAGATTTCATGCAACGACAATTCATAGTAACCACATCTGTGTAGCTCTAAAATATACAAAATGCATAAATAGTCCATATGAATTTTGCCCTATATACCAAGTCTTGTGAATGTCATACAATAGCTTAGTGTGAGGGACTGAGCAAGTTTTAGTCATTATTATTTGCTAAATGCCATTATTCAGCTCTGAAATCTCTTTCTCCATTTTTGGATCTGAACGTGGCAAATGAAATCCCAGAGCTTCAGTATAGGTGAACAGATAGTGGATAGCTAATTTTCAGTCTGTTCATCAGCCAAAGCCACCATATTGCATCAGAAGACACTGAATATTGTGCATAAGAATATGTACTCTTATGATGCTTTTACTGTTTCTTCCTGTTTGAATCTTTGACAGATGTGGTCACTATGAACTATTGTATGAAAAAAAAAAAAAAAAATTTTCTTTAAAAATCTTCTTTTGAGTTCTGCTGAAAAAAGTACCAGCAGACGGGTTTTGAATGACATGAGCACGAGTAAATAATGACAGAATTTTGAGGAACAATCACTTTTACTGAAAGAAACAGAGAACTCCATCAAGTCTCCTGAGCTATGAAATAGCATTAAAAGTTTCCTCTGGAAGTCAAGAGATAGAGCACTATCCTTTTTCCAGTTCATGCTCTCGTCTCCCTCTTTTCTTCTCTTGTATTTTTTTTTTGTCTTGTCTGTCTCTGATTCTTAGACTCTTTCTTCTTATCTCTCCATCACTCTCTAACTTAGCCAGTCATCTCCAGTGTGTCTCTGTTTAATCCCCGATTGCTTTAACTTGCAGGATCAGTCACACCGCGTGAGCCGTTAGCTCTCCTTTTATCCCACTAATTTTCTCCCTCCATCACAAAACGATTGCTGTGTCAAATTCAGGACTCAAAAGTCATTTTAATAATGTGATTAGCAGCTAGCGATCCTCCTGTACTCTTTCCCCTCATCCCTCTTTCTCCTTCTCTATTTTCTTCCCTTTATCCCTCGCAAAGGCAAAAAGTTCTTAATTTGACGCTAATAAAGAGGCTTTTTAATGAGCTTAGGCAGTCTTGTTTGCTCCTTTCTTCTCAGCTTTGATCTTGCGTGCTGTGTGTCAGCTAATTTGCTGTTTAGTGCCGTTATGCCTGTGTCAGCATGCGCTCGGTCGCTCGCTCTGTATGTGTGCGTTTGTGTCTTTGTGTGTATCGAATAGTGATGTTGTGGTCTATAGTAGTTGTGTAGAGTTAGAGAACATTTACTGCATAGAAACTTCTGGATTTTCTCTCTTCTCTTTGATGGAGCTGTTGGTCCGGTTGTCATGCGGACTGGTAGGGTTGTTCCAGCCCAGTAATAGGAAAGCAAAACATTTGCAGTTGGACTTTTTTCCTCAGGCGATGTGCTGCTTTTTCCACTGTGTGAAAACTGTCCATCATTAAATCCAGCAACCTCCACCCTTCTGCCCTAGTGTGGTCTTTCGCATATGTCTACATACATTTGTGTGTGTGTGTGTGTGTATATGGTGTGTGTATATTGTGGGTCTGTGGAGGGGGGAAGTTGACAAAGTAGACAGCTGGCACCATTTCCTCTCCTCGACCCTGACGAGAACTTAAAATAAGACAAAGCAGGAAACGACTGCGGAAACAATCCATCCTACAAATGGAGGGAGAGAGAGAGAGAGGTTACAGTCTGTTTTATATCTTTTATTCACCTCACACTCTCGGACTCTCTGACTGAACATAGTATTTGAAGAAAAAGGAGAGAGAGACAGAGAGAGAGAGACGTGTGTTTGGGAGGGCTATGAAGGATGAAAGTGCCTTTATTCTGGGGCAAGGGCAATTGATTCAGATGTAGATTAGATGAATACATTTTCAAGGTTTTTTTTTTTTTTTCGGCAATACCTGCTATCCTGCCCCTCTCCCTTTCCCTCCAAATATTTCTCTCCACCTCTCTCTCTCACTCTCACTTTCTCTCACTTCTATTTCACATTCTACTTTAATACAGTTTTTTTTTTTGTTTCAAATGATAATACCAGTATAACAATTTGAGTGAAAAGTTGAATTGGGTTGGCATGAACTCCACAAGCTGCAAAATTTGAAAAGATAATGGTCTCCAGCATGTTCTCACAAAGTAATTTCACCAAGCCAGCCTGTATTTGATCAAAAATAACGTGAAATACTATTACAATTTAAAATAACTGTTTTCAGTAATACTTTAGAATACTGTACCATCATTAATGAATAACAGGAACAAATGAGTAACCCAACATTAACAGTAATGTAAGGGTTCCTATATTTCATTGTTTTTTTTCCATGTGACCCAGTATCCCTGTGTGTCTGATTATTGATTATGTTCACCTGTTCAGTCAGTTATCTTATTAGTTCTTCCTGCTATTTAAAGGCCCACTGAAGTGCCTTGGAACACGCAGCATTATTCAATGTGTTGACGTAATTTCAACTGAAACAGGAAGACAGGGCGGGACATATCAAACAGCTCCTCCCCTTTTTTAAAATAGCCAGTAGCGTTTCGTTTATATCACAGCTTGGCCAGAGTCGTTAAGCTCGGTAAAATCTCAGTTGTGGTCTGCGCCTGCCATTTTACAATCCTACAATCCTAACCACCCTGCTCTGTGTTGGTCTTGAACCCCGATCACTGCTGGCATGAGGCGAGTGCACTAACAATGACGCTAAACACCACATTCTCTAGCAGTCATCAGTGCGCAGTGGTTTACCTGCACAGCTCTCACTAGCTGGCCTCTGTTACACACGCAATGCGAGTGAATGTCTGTTTATCAAAACAAAATAATGCTTCACGAAAAATAAAGCTCAGATGATGGACGAACGACAAGGAAGCACAAAAAATGAATGTACAGTACACAAGAGTAAATACAAACAAGAGTTTGTTGTTAGTCGGCAAGCACAGCAGCTCCAGACAATCAATGCCACTCAAACCCAATGTCAAGGCAGCCTCCACTTCTGTTTTCAGGTTTTCCTGCTTAGCTCTCTCCAGCACTGGAAAGCTTTTCTAATATTAACACAGGTCCTAAAGATCTTGCCCGGTCATAACCCTTCATTCCAGTGATATTCTTTCTCATCTCTTTTTCTGCAGTCTTTCTTCAAATCTCCCTCTTGCTCGTTCTGTCTCCTCGACTGTCATAAGTCTCCTAATGCTGATTGGCTACATGTTTGTTGTTGATGTCGGTGCGACTAACTTCCAAACAGTGCTTTTGAAATATGGCTTACCCCAACTTTAAGCCCAATGTTTCATGTGTTCTTCATCTATTGTTGTCTATGTTATGTGGATGCTTTTGCCTGTGTTCCTATGTTTCTCATGTGTGGATTTATTAAAGTGTAACTCTTCCTCATTGTGCGCTTCCTGATGACACATGACAAGTAACTACTATTAACTAACAAGAAACTCTTATTAACAAATTAGTATAAGTAATAGTGCTCAGTCGCATGTGGTAGTTCACTAGCTAATCAATAACTACTATATTTTTTCATACCTCCCAGAGAACTACTAAGAACTACTATATACAGGTTCATAATTACTATGAATAAGGCATAATGTATAATTAATTCTAAAGTGAAGGTAATGGTAACCCACTATTAATGACTCAAGTATTACCAAATCCTTCACAAGGAATTACTAATTATTTGGATCAGTATTCTAAAGTGAAAAGCGTGATAACTCTCTAGTAATGACTTAAGTCATTGTAAGCTTTTGAAATTTTTGTGAGGTTTTGGATAGAACAATACAAAGCAGCTTTTCAGTGATTACAGGAAAATTATGCAACAAAGTTCAGTGTTGATTGATCAAAGTCAGTTCAGTGTTGATTTAGCTCCGTGGTAAAAATGATCAGTTATTAATTTAATGTCTATCATCTATATATATATATTCATCTATATAATATTGCTGAATTGTAGGTGTCCCCAACTAAGCAAGTCAGAGGCGACAGTGGTGAAGAACCCAAGCTCCATCAGGTGACAAATTAGAGAAGAAAAGAAAAAAAAACCTTGGGAGAAACCAGGCTCAGTCAGGGGGCCAGTTCTCCTCTGGCCAACAAAAGATTATGTTTCAGGCTGCGTCACAATTCAGAAGTCAGATTACGATCAGAGCCAATCTCAGCGCATTCAAAATATTTAATCCAGTTCCATCTGGTTGAAGATCATGCAGGTCTTCCATCTGATCTGGATACTGCCCAGATCCGGCTGACTGCGATAACCTCTGGATAAACAGAGAGACTAATATTAGCGTAGATGCCATTCTTCTTATGATGTAACAAGTACATTAGATGTTATGGGAAGCCTAATCAATCATTTAACCGATTTAAAAATATAAATATGTTAAATAATTTCTGTTTTCTGATTTCTCTTTTCTAGATACACTGTAAAACTCAATAAGTTCAGAATACTCAAAACATTTGAGGAAACTTATTACCTCAAAACATTTAAGTTAACTAACTTATTTTTTTTAAGTTGGTAGAACTTAATTTTTTTGTGACAAGTGGGGCGGGGCCGAGAGCCGTGGAGGTGGAGCAAGGCCAGTGTGGTTCACAGGTGTCTCTCATTAACAATCACATCACTGGCATTCCTTCGCTCCCACGGTTCTCAGCCTCGCCCCACTCAAGTACATATAGTTAATTTACATAAACATTACATTCAGATCTTGGTTAAATATTAGTTAGCAAAAAACACATGCTATTATAACTATCAAAGAGACTGTCAATATATACTTGCATGTATGTAATCAAACAACATACAGTATATGTGGTCTTAAAAGTTTTGCAACCCATCCTCAACCTAACCACATGGTCTACTCTTCACCAGAATGGTAACCCTACAAAACTAACATAACAGAACCCCCTGTCAATCCCAAAATAACACAACATTAAACACTAACTTATGTCTCCCTATGTTAATCTTATGGAAAAACACACAAAATAACACTTAATTTCAACATTTATACAGTCTGATGCAAAGCAGGCTGGGAATTAGAAATCTGCTGCAACTCAACTCAATCATATTAAGTTAGTGCCATAGTGCCATGGGCAAAGCATGGGCAAAACAATTTAGTTTACTTGAAATATGTCAGTGCTGTGAACTCAAAAGTAAAAGAAAGTTTTAAATACTCATAACATTAATTTAACTGAATTAATTTGTTTAATTTAAGTTTGTCCTACTCAAACGAATTAAGTATTTTGAGCGTTAGGGTTTACAGTGTAGTAGTTACCGATTAGCTAATAGTGAACTACCTCATTCAACTGAGCACTATTACTTACTAATTCATTCATCAGAGTTTCTTGTTAGTTAATAGCAGTAACTAGAACGTTAATAGTGCATTACTCATTTGTTCCTGTGTAGTTATTCATTAATGATGGAACAGTATTCTAAAGTGTTACCTTGTTTTCTATTCAAATATATTTTAAAATCTAATTTATATTTGTAATAGCAAAGCTTCATTTTCAGCATCATTACGCCAGTGTTCAGTGTCACATGATCCTTCAGAAATCATTCTAATATGCTGATTTGCTGCTAAAAAAAAAAAAAAAAAATTATTATTATCAATGTTGTGCTGCTTAATATTTTGTGGAAACCATGCTATATATATTTTTTTTTTGTTTTTTTCAGGATTCTTTGATAAATAGAAAGTTAAAACGAACAGCATTTACTTGAAATAGAAATCTTTTGTAACATTATAAATGCCTTTTTCTGCCTTTTTTGATCAATGTAATGTGTCCTTGCTATAATAAAAGTAAAAATATATCTATTTTTTAATGATGGTGTAGATGTGTATTTCATGATTAGTCAGAATGCCCATAAATGATGTATTATAAATACAAGTATTTTCACGCAAGTTGACATAGTCATGTGAACTACAACCTCAGCTGTGATGACTTTTCTCCCAGGTCCTCGTGGGATAGTAAAGTATTGAATATTTTTTACTAGTAGTGTGTTGAAGCATGTAGGAGCTAAACTGCAGTAAGGTAGCTTTGTACACCCCTGCTGTATAGGTAGAAACTTGTGTAGTTTTATTTACCACTTTCATGCCAAACCTATGCCCTTGCTCTCTCTTTCTGGATGGCTGGATTGATCTCCATCAGTACTAATCTCTGAGAGCTGATGAGGCTGGTGTGCAGTCCAGTCAAAGTCATGGTGATCTCAGACATGGGCATTTTGGCACAGCAGTTAAAACGGGCTTTAAACCAGTCGACCATAACATGATCCCACACAGCTGTGGGATATATCTCTCTCCTGCTCTCTTTCTCATTTCCCATCATAACATGCACTCTTGACATAGAGACACACACACAGTCAATCACAAGACTTCTTTCCCGTGCTCTCTCTTGATCCGAGCTGTTATGAGCTGATATACATTAGCATTAGGATGTGACGTGCTTCGATAAGCTCTTTTTCTGGATGACGGTGTATGACACTGACCTAATTCTACCCTGTATGGGAATAACGACTTCCCGTGTTTGTTGTCTTGCTTGTTGAGGGACAGAAGACAAAAAGAACGCACACATTTTTAAATCCTACAAGAGTCATCCATCTTGACACTTCCTTGTGCTTTTTTTTTTTTTTTGGTCCAATAACAATTGTCTTAGTCAGTATACTTGGTTACTTCCTCCTAGACTCTTGCCAGAGCGAAAAATGGGACTTTCCGGACTGCTTCCCGTGGTTCATTTCTAACTCATACTGATGTATCATATTGATCTAATATCAATATTTCATGGAACTGCAAGGTTTCTGGTCTGAGCACAAAGCGATTCCACGTTGAGCAGAACAGTGCGAACAGCACTCTAATGGAAAGTAATGTTGGTGTGGTGGGTTAGCCGAACAGGGAGCAATATGTTTATGCGTTTTGTATTTAATTGTTTGTAAATTGTGTTTATGTGTTAAACCAATAAGCTGTGAGTGGACATCTCTATACAAAATGACTCTTATCAAAAATACTGTGGTGGATATTTTAATATATATCATGGAACCGATACTCATCCGATCAAATTTTAGAGCTTGAGCATTAGATCTGTTGTATATATTATATAAGCACACAACTGGTCATGTGCACTGCAGAGGTGAGCTGGCTCTCTTTCAAGAACTCTTTGAACACTTACAATAAAAGCAAAACGACAGGAACATGGGAAGGGCCAGAGCAAGAACTGACCTGTGTGCGTATGAGTGTGTGTTAATGCCAGTCAAACAGAGAACACCATCTCCGTGGCTCTTACTGACCTGTTCCATACAGTGCAAAGCGCTTCTGAGACATCCTCCCCTCCTTCACCTCCTCTCTCTCTCCGTCAAATTCTTTCTTCCGGTCTTTGTGTGAGCTTTTGCTCTCTTCCAGGAATTCTCTAGGAGGAAGCACAGTCTTCCTGATCCGATAACACCTCAGTTGCCCTCTCAGCTCTCTGCGGGTCAGAGGGAAAACTTTTTTATGTTTATTTAAACACACATCCACATCCACTCATCTTAAACTGTCCCCCATCCTGATGCTTCCTCCAGTTTACACGTCTGAATGTTTTGTTCCATCGTCTATTGTACAGTATTTTATTATTAGTTGCAACATTTTTAATCAGCAGACCAAAAAAGCACAACTGGTTTAAATATAACCTGATTTTATCATGAAGGGGGCTCTGAATTATTCTGGAGTATATTTCTTTAGAGCTGTCGATCAATTTAATATTATAATCAAATTAATACATGATAGGCTGATTCATTGATTGAATTTATCTGGTGGTAGGAAAATTCTTCAAAATGGAATGTATGCACGAGTCGGAGACAGCACTGGTTAAAGTTCTAAACTGATTCTCTGATATTTTACTGATTCTCGACTCTGGCAAGTCTGCTGTGTTAGTGCTGTTAGATTTGAGTGCGGAATTTGATACATTTAAACACTCTGTTCTAATTTCTCATTTGGAGCACTGGGTGGGCATTTAGGGAAATGCCCTTAAATGGTTTCAATCCTATTTTAATAATAGAACGTTCTCTGTTAGTATTGGTGAATTTACTTCTGATGCAGCTCCTCTTACGTGTGGTGTCCCTCAAGGTTCTATTCTCAGACCGATTTTATTTTCCTTGTATATGCTTCCCCTGGGGTTAGTCTTTAAGAAACACGGTATCTCCTTCCACTGTTACTCTGATGATACCCAAATCTATCTGCCCCTGGGATCTAATAACTTGGGTTGGGATACTTTGGTGGCTTGTCTAGCAGACGTTAAGGCCTAGATGTCCTTAAATTTTCTTCACCTCAATGAAAGCAAAACTGAGATTATAGTTTTTTAATCTTCAGAAGCTGCTACTTCCCCTTGTCTAAATTTCATTCATTTGTCTTCATGTGTGAAACCACTAGTGAAGAATTTGAGTGTGTATTTTGATAATGCTCTCAAATTTGACAAACAGATTAGTATGGTAGTCAAAACCAATTTTTTCCATCTCAGAGTCCTAGCTAGAGTAAAACCATTTCTTTCTTTTAAGGACTTTGAAAGGGTTATTCATGCTTTTATTTCATCAAGGCTTGATTATTGTAATTCCCTTTATATGGGTATTAACCAAGCATTTCTTAACCATCTTCAAATGGTACAAAACACTGCTGCTAGGCTCCTTACTGGTGTGTGTAAACAAGAGCACATTGCCCCAGTACTGATATCTCTGCATTGGCTCCCAATTCGTTACAGAATTGATTTTAAAGTCTTGTTGCTTGTTTTTAAAGCTGTGAATGGTTTAGATCCTGTTTATATTTCTGATTTACTATCTGTTCGTAATCCTGGAAGGTCTCTTAGGTCTTCCAACCAGAAACAGTTTAACATTCCTCGGGCTAGACTGAAATCGTGAGGAGACCGAGCCTTTGCTGTTGCTGCACTGAAACTCTGGAATAGTCTATCTGTTTTTATTAGAACTGCCTCTACATTGCATGAGTTTAAAACAAAGCTCAAAACCCATCTTTTTTCTCTGGCTTTTAATTGTTGTTGATGTGTGCTGTGTCTGGTTTGTTCTGTGCTGTAATTTATGTTGTACATGGTTAGTTTGATATACTATACAGCACCTTAGTCAACAATTGTTGTTTTTAGTGATGCTATATAAATAAAGCTGAGTTGAGTTGAGATTAATTGAATTTTTTATCTTTTTATTTACAATTAAGCACATTAAATTAAAAGTCTTAAGTTATTTCTTTGCAGCCTTTTGACTTTATTTGAAAGGACAGTGAAGGGAGAATGAGATATGACATAAGGCGCATATGTAGTGCGCATTTCTCTATAGCTCCTTTTGAATATTTTGAATAAAAGCTTTTTTTTTTTTTTTTTGACAAAGTGCAAAACCATATTTATAAACAGTATCTTGAGCATCACAGTCTGTATATCTGAAAGCCCCAATTTGATGATTTCAAATGGTTTTCCAAAGCACTTACTATCTTGACACTAAAAACATGTCGTAGAAATGTTCCTCTCCTTTGAGTGGATTCCAGATGTTAACACCACTTTGTGTATGGCCCTTGTTTTGATAAAATGCCATGAAATGCCCCCTGACACAATATCCCTCATTTTCAGCAGCAGCAGAAATGAGCCTCGGGATATGAATGCTGGCTTGTTTTCGGAGTGTAAATTTACAAAGGCCAACTAATCCTGATTGGGTTATTGGAGGCTTTTGGATTGCTCACAAATAACCATGGAACCTGAGATGAACCTAATAAAGGAGGTGAAGCATTCAAGTTTGAACCGCTGCTCTTTGCAGAATGAGGTCAAAGAAATTCATTCTACATCAGTGAAATGTGGCTACCCGAATGTATTGTTAGTTGTGGAAAGGTTAGAAAGTACTGTGGCAATTGACATACAGTCATGTACCCATTCCTAATATTAAAATAAGTAATAATGGCCTTTTCAACTTGTCCAAATGAAAAACCATTGTGGCAAATTACATTGAATGTAGCTCAATTGATCTCATATTTCTTGTACTTTTCTTTTGGACCCTTCATAATTACTTTATTGTTCCCATATAATTACATTTTAAAAAAGGTTCATGAGACATATAATGATTATTAATAATGTAATCCAAGTTTTATGGCATTAGCATTTCAGCTGACACACCCCCGGAGGCCAGCAAGTTCTAAGTGTACTAACATATGCAATTACTAGTGACTATTTCTCACAATACTAAAAGGCCTGGGTACTGCATATTATAGGCCAGTGGTTCCCAATACATTTTAGGCTACGTTCACACTGTCAGTCCAAATCGTATTATTTGTGTATCTGATTGGAATCTGATCTAAAATGATTGACAGTCCACATTGTGTACGCTAGACTAAGACAATCTTCTCTGCTCCTCAAATACATAAAGCATTAGCCTCTAATACTCTATATAGTTCCTTGAGTAAAGAAAATGCTGTACTTAATCAAACAACCAGCTCTTTATTTACCTTTGCGTTGCAAACAAGCAGAGACAGTCAAAAATGTGTGTGGCACTTCATTTAAGATTGAGGCGGGGTGGAGTTATGAGGTTTTACCGACAGTTAGAGGATCCAATAAAGTTACGAGGTTTAGTCACAAGCCCTTTTTTCATTGGTCAAATATTTGCAAAACCCACAGACAGATGTAATGAGTGACCAATGCTAATGATTTATGAAAACAAAAAATAAATAAATAAACAAAAATGATGAAATATGAAGATACAAGGTTTCCACCCGACAGCGACAATATAGTTTTAGTGGTTTGTCTACAGTAATTATCCTGAATCTCAGCACCATAGATTTTTGTCATTGAAGGACTTTAATGGTCATGGTGTCATGAAACATTAATTTAAAGCCGTATAATTAATGATTAGATGTTGTTAAGGACATAAATGATATCCCTTTTGGCCCATGTTGAGGACAAGAGGGAGTGCCCTAAGGAAGGATATCCTGGGTCGAAGGTCATGCTGTGAGCGCAGGAATTCCTCTTTCCTCTCTTCGCTTTGAGACTGGGCAGCCAGCCCAGCCATGAGTACTGCTGACTATGTAAAGTCACACACTAGGCCTATTCATACACACACACACACACCTAGTGCTCACTGTATTTCTAATAAAATACTAAAACATAAATCCTCTCCCTGCCTCCCTGCTTTCATTTTCTTTCAGATATTCCCTGTACTTTATTTCCTGGTGTTCTGTAAAACATGAAAACAAGACATGTATGAAAGATTAGATGTTCCTGTTCCTGTTTAGATTCTTAATGCAACTTCCAAAATTAATAATAATAATACTACTAATAATAAAAACTATATATATATATATATATATATATATATATAATTTTTTTTTATCTCCATCACGGCACCTGTTAGTGGGTGGGATATATTAGGCTGCAATGCCAAATTGTGATGGTTAGATGACTGGGTCAGAGCATGGTCAGACCTGGGGTGTTCCCGGTCTGCAGTGGTCAGTATCTATCAAAAGTGGTCCCAGGAAGGAACAGTGGTGAACCGGTGACAGGGTCATGGGCGGCCAAGGCTCATTGATGCACGTGGGGAGTGAAGGTTGGCCTGTGTGGTCCGATTCAGCAGACAAGCTATTGTAGCTCAAATTGCTCAAGAAGTTAATGCTGGTTCTGATAGAAAGGTGTCAGAATACACAGTGCACCGTATGGGGCTGCATAGCCGCAGACCAGTCTGGGTGCCCATGCTGACCCCTGTCCACTGTTGAAAGTGGCAACAGTGGGCACGTGAGCATCAGAACTGGACCACGGAGCAATTACATCACGTGGATGGCCGGGTGTGTGTGTGTCTCTTACCTGGGGAACACATGGCACCAGGATGCAGTATGGGAAGAAGGCAAGCTGGTGGACGCAGTGTGATGTTTGGGCAATGTTCTGCTGGGAAACCTTGGGTCCTGCCATCCATGTGGATGTTACTTTGACACATACAGTACCACCTAACTAAACATTGTTGCAGACCATGTCCACCCTTTCATGGAAACGGTATTCCCTGGTGGCTGTGGCCTCTTTCAGCAGGATAATGCGCCCTGCCACAAAGCAAAAATGGTTCAGGAACGGTTCAAAGAGCACAACAACGAGTTTGAGGTTTTTTGAGGTTTGAGGTGTGGCCTCCAAATTCCCCAGATCTCAATCCAATCGAGCATCTGTGGGATGTGCTGAACAAATAAGTCTCATTTTTTCCTGCTTCTAACACATCAACTTTGAGGACAAAATGTTCACTTGCTGCCTAATATATCCCACCCACTAACAGGTGCCGTGATGAAGAGATAATCAGTGATATTCACTTTACCTGTTAGTGGTCATAATGCATAATGTTATGCCTGATTGGTGTATATATATATATATATATATATACAGTTGCATGAAAAAGTATGGGAACGACTTGCAGAATCTGAAAATGTGAATAATTTTAACAAAATAAGAGAGATCATACAAAATGCATATTATTTTTTATTTAGTACTGTCCTGAGTAAGATATTTTGCATAAGAGATGTTTACATATAGTCCACAAGACAAAAAAATAGATACAAAGTTCAGTCATGAAACTCTAACCGAGCGCTGATTGGTTCTTTCTATGCCGTGGCACCAGCCAATCAGAAGTAATTCCAAATCCACGCAACCATATATATCGTACCCTAGCCTGCGATCGACAAGCTGCGCAATGTGAAGCGTTGTTATCCCTCCTCCTCCCCAGCGCCACCTGTAGAGATCTGCTACAGGGGTTCTACCATTCTTGCAGCAGCCTTTTCCTTGTTGTTTTCTTCGACTAAGCTGAACCAATTTGTATTTGCTCAGCAGCAGCAGCAGCAGCTGTAGCAGTAGCAACAGCAGCAGCAACGTAGCAGATCTTGTACGCCAAAATCAAGCCATGTATACTTCATGCCCCATGCTAATAAATGCTGGTTGAATTTAATCCACTCCAAGAGTTGTCATGATTGAACTGAATTTATTAGAATAACCCCACTCAAAAGTTTGGGAACCATTGATTCTCAATACTGTTGTGTGGTTACCTAGATGATCTATGACTGTTTTTTTGTTTTGTGATGGTTGTTCATGAGTCCCTTGTTTGCTCTGAGCAGTTAAACTGAGCTCTGTTCTTCAGAAAAATCCTCCAGGTCCTGCAGATTCTTCAGTTTTCAAGGATTTTTTGCATATTTGAACCCTTTCCAGCAGTGACTGTATGATTTTGAGATCCATCTTTTCACACTGAGGACAATTGAGGGACTCAAACACAACTAATAAAAAAGGTTCAAACATTCACTGATGCTCCAGAAGGAAACAAGATGCATTAAGAGCCGGGGGTTGAAAACGTTTTGAATTTGATGATCAAGGTAAATTGTACTTAATTTGTCTTCCAGGAAACATGCAAGTATCTTCTGTTGCTTCTGAAGGGCAGTACTAAATGAAAAAAAAGAAGATATTTCAACAAAATAAGAAAAATTTGGACATCTTTATCCTGTTCAAAAGTTTTCACCACCCAGCTCTTAATGCATCGTGTTTCCTTCTGGAGCATCAGTGAATGATTGAACCTTTTTTAATAGTTGTGTTTGAGTCCCTCAGTTGTCCTCAGTGTGAAAAGATGGATCTCATCATACAGTCACTGCTGGAAAGAAATATGCAAAAGAAAATCCTTGAAAACTGAAGAATTTGCAGGACCTGGAGGATTTTTCTGAAGAACAGAGCTCAGTTTAACTGTTCAGGACAAACAAGGGACTCATGAACAACCATCACAAAACAAAAAACAGTTGTAGATCATCCAGGTAACCACACACAGTATTAAGAATCAATTGTTCCCAAACTTTTGAACGGGGTTATTTTAATAAATTCAGCTAAATTTTTTTGTCTTGTGGACTATATGTAAACATCTTTTATGTAAAATGTCTTACTCAGGACAATACTAAATAAAAAATAGCATGCATTTTGTATGATCTCTCTTATTTTGTTAAAATTATTCACATTTTCACAGATTCTGCAAGTGGTTCACATACTTTTTCATGCAACTGTATATAGTAGTTTCTCCGGATTTATTATTAATATGTATGTGTTTGAGTAAAATTAACATTTTTATAAACTACTGACAACATTTCGTCCAAATTTCAAGTGTCTTTTAGAGTCATAAAATAACCAGACCTCGAATAATGCAAAGAAAACTTTTGGCATGCTCTCTGCCAGTCTTTCACATTGCTGTTGTGTGAAAAATTCTAGCAGCTTGGCTTTGTTTGATGGCTTGTGACCTTCCATCTTCCTCTTGATCACATTCCAGATGTTTTTATGGGGTTCAGATCTGGAGATTGGGTTGGCCTTGACAGGGTCTTGATCTGGTGGCCCTCCATCCACAACTTTATTGGCCTGGCTGTGTGGCATGGAGCATTGTCCTGTGGAAAAAAACAATCCTTCGAGTTGGGGAACATTGTCAGAGCAGAAGGAAGCAAGTTTTCTTCCAGGATAAACTTGTACGTGGCTTGAGTCATGCATCCTTCACAAAGATGGATCTGCCTGATTCCAGCCTAATGACAATTGTGGTACACATTGTATGATTTTGGGCTGTCCCAGACGGAAGATGACCAATCATGGTGATTTCTGTAGTTGTGGTACTACGTCATACAGTGAGAGAGGTTCAAAGATGGCCGTTGTCACGGTCTTGTGACCTAAGATAGCCTGCGATCATTTTCTGACAATGTCAAAAATTTAGCATGATCATCTCTCAATGTGTTTGCTGCTACGACCTACATGTACTGACTAGCCAATAAAAATGCAACATGGTGTCCATATTCTCCTCATTCACTTCCTCCTCTTTTTTTCAGCACACATAAAAACTACAATTGCCAAATTGCTATTCATCTTGCTCCATTCGTTTACCACTAGCGCATGCTGATGATGTTTTATTCTTCTATACTAACTTGCGTCGTAGCTTACAATTCAATAGGTGGTGTCATCATCGTACAGTCATGTCCCAAGTTTATTAGATCCATGTCGTACAGTGTGATTTGTAATGATCTTATAGGATTGCCGAAATCTGAAGCAGGCATTACTGGAAAACCCCCCAGATCATCACCAGTCCTCCACCAAATTTCACAGTGGGTGCGAGACACTGTGTTGTAGGCCTCTCCGGGTCTCTGTCTAACCATTAGAGGAACAGGTGTTGGGCAAAGCTGAAAACTGGACTAATCAGAGAAGATCAGAGTCTTTGTGAAGGACGAAGAAAATTTCCTGGAAGAAATTTTGCTTCCTATGCATGGCAAAAACTATTCAAATTCTAAACTATTAAAAATGTTTTCCTATGTTCATGTCTTATCTCACTTAGGCCACAAAGTATACCAGGACTACTTAAACAAAATTACTGCATTATGCCCCTGTGAGAGATTGTACTCAACCTTAGATAAATTGACATTCATGCAGCTAGCTCAGACAGATGGATTCCAGCATATCCATTTGGCAGCTTTTCTCTTTGCTGTAAAACATCAAGGCTGACAAACGGCACTTGGGTGATTTTGAAGAACTGTTTTCTATCAGGTGTGCTTGACGTCCCCAACAGCTGGTTCACCTCTTATATGACCCTACACAGCACCAGAGCTGTCACATAGCACTCCTTCAGTTTAGCATGAGTACACACAAACATTTTCGGTCAGCCTTCACAGTTTTTTGGATAGACTTAAAGGTTGTGTTTTGAATTTGTGCAAAAACAAGGTTGAAAAAACACTGTGTACCCACAGCCTGGCTGATGAAACTGAATGATGCAAAGTATGCCTTTCTGTCAAGTTACCCTGAAGATTTACTCTGATTATTTATTCATTCAGTTCTGTCTGGTAAAAGCTCTGGTTAAAAGAAGTTTTAGTGCAGGAAAGACGAAAGATTCGAACAACATCAGAGCCAATCAGAGACTGAGAGATAGAAGTAGATGAGAGCTTATGAATATAAGAAATGAGTTTTAGCAGTTTAGAAGCATAAACACACAAATGTATTTTTAAGTGGGACTCATCAAATTCTTCTGCATAAAATTTGCACCAGGCATAGATGCAAACCCTTCATGGCTAATGATGATTCTAATGCAATGTTTGTTCTAGGATTGAAATCATCAGCTTTCACCACTGGGCCTTGAAAATTTACATTTTTACATATTGCATTTACTATGGAGCTACAATAGACTGTTAAATAATTCGCGCAAAAAACATGATGCACACATGCGTAGCCAATTTCACATGCATGAAACCTAATTCACGTGCACAAAAAACAATTCACGTGCACGGAAAAAATATATACATTCACAAAAAGCAATTCACGTGCGCAAAATAAAATTATATATTCATAAAACACATTTCACAAATGCAAAACACAATTCATAGATATACAACTGTGCACAAAAGTTTCAAATGTTTGAAACTTACGAGTTTATCCTCGCATTCGCGTGTGAATCACCTTGGATTTGTGTGTGTGTGTGTATTTCTGAGACTCTCCTGGCAGCACACACCTCTCACCCGGGTCATTCGTACTCTTTAGCCAATCGGATTGAAGCTTATCAATCGACCAATCATTATCACGTGAGGTCGTGCCTACCTGGGTGTTGCATTATCAGCTGTCGACCAGTTCAAGTCATGAATATGAATTGTGTTTTGCATATGTGAAATGTATTTTATGAATATATAATTGTTTTTTGTGCACATGAATTAGGTTTCATGCATGTGAAATTGGATACGCATGTGTGCATCATGGTTTTTGCGTGAATTATTTAAGAGTCTATTCTAGCTCCATAATTTACATGTACTTGCATTTGATGCCTTTAGTTACCCAGTTATATATAGGGCCTAAAACTAACTTTTTACCACAACTGCCAGTGGCTGGCGACTTAAAGGGTTAGTTCACCTAAAAATGAAAATTCTGTCATTAATTACTCATCTTCATGTCACTCCAAACCCATAAGACTTTCGTTCATCTTCAGAACAAAAATTAAGATCTTTTTGATGAAATCAGAGAGCTTTCTGTCCCTCCATATATAGCTACATAACTACTACTTTGACGCTTCAAAAAGTTCATAAAGAGATCATAAAACTAATCCAAATGAATTGAATGGTTTATTCCAAATTTTCTGAAGAGACTTGATCGCTTTATATGATGAACAGATTGAATTTAGGCTTATAAACACATATAAACATTGATCAGCGAACATAAACAGAAACTCAACCGAAACTGCTTGATGTGCAAGAACAAACCTCTTCTGGGTTCCTGCTGTATCAGTAGCCAATGAGCTCATTAATATCCATTACTATGCCAAATACTCAGATAGTTGTCATGACAGAAATATATTTTACATGCAACGAAAGTCAATAGTATCCAATGATCTTTGTATCTTTTGACACAAAGTAAATCGTAGCTCGCTCTCAGAGTATTTCTGATTTTACATCTAACTTCAAACTTCTGTGTTATAGTAGACCTATGTTGCTAGCTAGCGATTGCTATAGCTGTCTCAGTTACATTCTATCAAAATACATTCATGCCCTTGATTTAACAAAGCTGAAATGTACCAGTGTTACATCTTTTTAAGTGTGACTTTTCTCGCTTCGTCTTTTGATATATGCTTTAAGATGGTGATTCAGTTATTGCTCTTCAAAGTGAAAATGTTCTCTCTCTCTCTATGGTTGAAATGTTTCCTTTGAATTTTTAACATTATTAAGAAATGTTAATAAAAACTGTCCTTCAATCTGTAAGGAATGTTTATTAATTTAATCTAAGAGATCATTTATTAATTTAGAAATTCTTTCATCAGTGCACTCTTTTTTACAAAGATGGTTAATCTTTTAAAAAGATTAACCATGCATAACCCAGCGCTGCTGCTTTACACGCTCATTCCATTTCTCCAAATGTGGTGAAATATCATGCATGTTTTTAGCTCTTTTCCAAAACCTGCTAAGCTGCCTATACCTAAAGAGCATTTTAATGCATCTTACAGTATGTGAGTTCTTCAGTTTCAGTAAAAATACTCTCAATTTTAAGGCAGCATTGAACGTATCCTCAGTGAGGGGAAATGTATCTGAGATGACAGATGGGTTCAAGAGAATCTTTAGCTTATCAACATTTGCTAAATGACAAACTTTTGACAAAAGTTTTAAATGACAAAAGTTTGATTCATTTCAGTGAGAGTTTTAGTGAGTAAGGTGTTTTGAGTGGTTGTTAGCGCATTGCTATGAAGTTGCTAGGGTGGTCTGAGTGGTTTCTAGGTTGTTGTGTGTAGCTCAAAAGTCAAAAGAGCCCATCCACAAGTCACTGTGATATTTAATTAGGCATTTATTATATATATGTGTGTGTGTGTGGTCCTGGTAAACTCTACGTTATAGAGACAAAATGTCCCCACAAAGATGGCAATATCCAAAATCCTTGTCCTTGTGGAACTTTTTTTGGTCACCATGAGGAAAACAGCTGAAAAATCATGCATTCATGAGTCCTCATATTTAAAATAGCTTTAAAGACATACTAAACAATGTTTTATTAAAAATGTAAAAATGCAGAATGTTTTCTGTGATGGGTAGGTTTAGGGGTAGGGGAATAGAATGTACAGTTTGTACAGTATAAAAACCATTACGCCTATGGAATGTCCTCACTAAGATAGCAAAAACCTGTGTGTGTGTGTGTGTGTGTGTGTGTGTGTGTGTGTGTGTGTTTGTTTGTTTGTTTACAACAATTACAGTTTCACTATCTAGAGCATAACTTATGAGGTAAGGTAGAAGGTAACTGCCTATGTAGACAGTATAGCGTGTGTCAGCTCAGGTTTTGGAACACAAACAGTATCACGCAGCCAAGAATTGGTGACAGCAGGCTCCATAATTAACACTTGCTGCGTGCCAAATTTGAGTTTGAATCGACTTTGACAAATAAAAGTGGCCAGAAACTTTAAAAGGAACTGCAGTTATATTAATAGTTTAATCTATTATAAGAATGCCAATCAAAGACTGCAAACATCTACTAAAGAAAACATCTGTCTTAGCAATTCTTATTTCAGAAGTTAATCTAGAATGTTTTTTCTCCATGTGGTGAGACATATGGTGAAATTTCCCTACATTAAGCCTCCACAATGCAAAAATAAGGAACATAATCACAATGTGTTTCGTTCAGTTTTTGTGTCAGGTGTAATTTTACTAAGACCGAGAGACTGTCCTGCGAAGGACACAGCAAACTTTGCTGTTTGTCATTAATATACAGGACAAAACATCAAATAAGTACAAAATGTATAGCAATTATCAAAAATTCAGTTTCATGCCTGGTAAGAGATATTCATAACCTGTACATTTTTTTCACTGGCAGGTGTGTTAAAGTTAATTTTGGACCCTGGATCAAAGTGAGCGGTCTCTGTGAGTATCTTATATTCCCCGGCTGTGCTGTCTCTGCAGGTGGGTTCAGATCTGTACTCCAAAGTACACCTGTGTGCAGTTAGAGTCACCTGTCCAAACGCCACCTTTGCCGACCTACTGCGACTCCATGCATGTGGGACGTCATCTTTTTATTCCAAAGGCTAAATCTGTTTTATTCATGTAAAAACCATCAAAGATGAAGAAGTCTCTGAAACAATGATGTACATCTCTTTTCTCTCTCACATGCTCTCTTTCACTCTCTTCTCTCCATGTGTCAGACACATTCACAGAGACATTCATGAATGGTATAACTCAAGGCCATTTTGAGTATCCCTCAATTATTTATCAAGCATAGAAATGCAACTTGATTGAAGTTCCTTTGAAGTATGGACATCATTTCTCACACTGAAGGGCTGTATAAAATGATCGCTCGACTGCTCTACAGAGCACTCGCCCCTCAGGAGCCATGAGTTCGATTTAAATCTTTTTCAATTTTTTATCACTTTCTCTGTTCGTGTTAAATTAGGCCTGTGTAATGCTATAATAGAGGAAAAGAGGCAGATTATTAAGAATGCTAATCCATCAACCCCTTTTAGTTTATTACTACCTGGTTACGTAAAGTGCATATTAAGATTCTCATAATGAATACCAAAAGTCATTATACGTGATTTATTGTTGTGCCAAGTAGCAGGCATTTCCGTAGTGCAATTGAAGCCAATTGCAAATATGTATATTATTTATCAGTGGCTCTCCACACTGTTCTCATTGTAGCACACACACTAATGTGAACCAACAGCATTGGCGTGAAGAAAATCTCTGTCTCTGTTATGGCCAGAAAGCATTCTCATTCTACCGCAATGAACTCTTTCCTCTGAGGACACAAACAGAGACAACAAACCCCCGACTCTTCACACACACACACACACACACACCGACATCACTGAGCTAGATTAATGACCAGCCTGATGTGATCTCAGAACCCATTACCGAATTTTTAGTGTTGTTATCCATTTATTTTGTTAGCCAGAATGATTTGAGCAAAGCTCAACCTCATGTCTCAATGAGCCCCACGAGAGCCGGAATGGGATTTTTCCTCCTAAACTCCCTCAAACAGTTTTGCCCTTTCGCAGCTGATCTGAGGCAAATTTTGTCTGGGTAGTACAGGATTTTTTTGCCCTTTCTTTTTGACCTGTAATGTTTGCATGGTCACCTGTTTTTGAAACCATTTCAGACATTGTGATTCATGGCTAGCTGTGCTAGTCAGAAAACGTCTCGGTTATGTATGTAACCCTCGTTCCCTGAAGGAGGGAGCGGAGACGTATTTTGCTAGATAAGACCCTTATTCCTCGTCTGGGATCGTGTAGAGCTCTTTGAAGCTGCACTGAAACTGCAATTTGGACCTTCAACCCAGTGAACCCCACTGAAGTCCACTATATGGAGAAAAATCCTGGAATTCCTCAAAAACCTTAATTTCTTTTCGACTGAAGAAAGAAAGACATGAACATCTTGGATGACATGGGGGTGAGTAAATTATCAGGAAATTTTGATTCAGAAGTACTAATCCTTTAATGTATCCTTGCTGAATAGCGTATGGAATTTTTTTTGTAAGTATTGTTCATTGTAATCTCATGTTAACTATTGCATTAATTAATATTAAGAAATTATTGCAACTTTATTGGAAAGTATTACCTTTGAACCAGCATTTAATCAAAAAGCTGGCTGTTTTTAGCATTTCATATTTATAAAAAATGTAAAGTAGTGTAAAATGCAGAAAGCATCTTTTTCCTTGTACTACAGCTTAATTAACTACTTTTTCTGCACAATAGCTTTCAGCTTTATTTTTCTGTAGATTTTGGCCTGCTACATTTTTTTCAGTAGTTGGTTATTGGTTGTTTCCTGAATGTTTCTGTGATGTGATGGGATTCTGGCTGGTTTCCCTCTGGTCCCAGTCGAATCCTATGCAATTTATTTATTTATTTTTTTGCCCAATTTTGCCCAAAGTTTAGTTCAGGTCAGCGTACAGTGCGCGTGATGCACATTTCGTCATCAGAATTGTATACACCTATTGTACGTGCACCACCGGATTTTTGTAACCGTGCAGGTCGCACTTGCGCATTTAATTTTTTTGGCAGTAATTAGTTTATCCACAAGGTAGTAATCGTGCCCTGGGGGCATCAATTCACAAGGTAGTCAAAGAAAAACTGCATAAACAGAACAGACCACAATGCATGAAAGCTACAGTGACAATGGAGGCCTACATAGACGAGAGATTATGCGAAAAGGTTAGAAAGTACCCTCATTTGTACAACTCTAGCATGAAAAAATACGAAGATGTTTACGTAAGGAATAGTTGACGATGGGCCGTTGAATTCTTAGAAAATAATGCACGCCCTGAGGTGGTAATGCGGCCATGACGCAAAGCGGAGTGGCCGTTACACCTCGGGTGTGCATTATTTTCTAAGAATTCAACGGCCCGGAGTCAGTTATTCCGCTTATACTACAGTTACCACATCTCAAAACACTGTTCCGATGTTGTAATTTAAGACATTTGTCAGGTTTTTGTCCTTAAAACACTCTTGTGTGTGGGACTAATTTCTTATGCATCTCATCCCAAGCCTTCGTTGCTAATTCCAAAATATCATTTCAGAACTAGTAACAAAGGCTTGAGCCTTGATAGCAGAATAATACCGCGCGAGAGAATAATAACACGAGAGAGAGTATATGCTTTCAGGACACAATAAAACGTATTTTACAATAATTTGTCGTTTTCATCCTATTTTTTACTATATTTATTTATTTGCTTATTCGGCGTCATTGTGGGTTTTGTTTCTTTTGCGGTTGTAGGTAGTAAGGACCTATTGAGATAACTTAAAACATTTGGCGAAGTGATATGGAACTGCAATGCGGTCAAGACCTGCTGGAACTACTTTAGCCGCGCGTTTCCCTGAAAATAATTGCACACCTTAGAACATTGGTCAACCAATCAGATTAGAGCATTCAACAGCCCCGTAGTACAAATGGGTTGTAACTCATGGCGAGAGATTGCTCAAAACTCTGCATGCGTCAAACACCTGTGTATGCATACGAGCCAAATGAAGTATACTTTCCAAGGCTGTGCGTAAAAAACAACAACCCAGGGCTTCATTGTCTGTCAGGCAAAAAAATGCAAGTCTCATCACTTAAGGCTGGAATGCACTAATGACTTTTAAAATCTGAACAGATTTTCAAACACTAGGCGTCATACACTTGCCGACTTTGTAAATGGCTACACAGGAAAAAATGGGCATCATACACTAAATGACTGAGGATCACACACCTCCAGACTTTCAAGTTGTTCCAAACACAACAAACTCACACAGAAACATGCACCTCGTTGCTAGGAAACGCATGACAAATGAAAACAATGTGTTCTAAAATCAACTCAAAACACATTTGATATCCAACTGGATGGATTCATAATATGTAGCTAAAAATTCTGGGTATGTGCTCACCATACACACAATTTTTTGTGAAATCTGTCAACTCTGACTGCCCAATATCTGGAGACTGGCTCTGCAAAGTGGGGCAAAATGTCTGTTGTACAAGTGTATGGGAAGAGTTATGTGGGTTATGTTATGTACGAAATTTCATTAAATGGTTAGTTTACCCAAAAATGAAAATTTTTGTCATTAATTACTCACCCTCATGTCGTTCCACACCCATAAGGCCTTCATTCATCTTCAGAACACAAATCATGATATTTTTGATCAAATCTGATGGCTCAGTGAGGCCTGCATCGCCAGCAATAACACTCCCGTTTTCAGTGCCCAGAAAGCTACTAAAAACATATTTAAAACAGTTCATGTGACTACAGTGGTTTAACCATAATATTATAAAGCGACGAGAATACGGTTTTGTGCACCAAAAATAACAAAATAGCGACTTTATTCCATAATATCTAGTGATAGGCAATTTTAAAAATGATGCTTCATGAAGCTTCAAAACTTTACGAATCATTTGTTTCGAATCAGTGGTTCAGAACGCCAAAATCTTATGATTTCAGTAAACGAGGCTTCGTTATGTCATAAGTGTTTTGAAACTTCAATAGTTCACGTGACTTTGGCAGTTTGATACGCACTCCAAACATGAAAAAATACAAAGATGTTTACGTAAGGAATAGTTGACGATGGGCTGTTGAATTCTTAGAAAATAATGCACGCCCGAGGTGGTAATGCGGCTATGACGCAAAGCGGAGTGTGCATTATTTTCTAAGAATTCAATGGCCCGGAGTCAATTATTCCGCTTATACTACAGTTACCACATCTCAAAACACTGTTCCGATGTTGTAATTTAAGACATTTGTCAGGCAATAATGCAGGCAATGCCGGCCTTGCTAAGCCATCGGATTTTATCAAAAATATCTTAATTTGTGTTCCGAGGATGAATGAAGGCCTTATGGGTGTGGAACGACATGAGGGTGAGTAATTAATGACAGAATTTTCATTTTTGGGTGAACTAACCCTTTAACTATGTGCAATAGAAATAATGATATCAGCTTTAGCAAACACCATCAAACCATGCATGATAAATTACTCTCTAAAATTGTATGATTTTTGTTAGCACACATCTCAGTTTAGATGACTGGCCAGTTTATTTGTTTATACTGGGCATTTAACTTCCCACAATTCATTGTGAGACCACAGCAGAGAGTTAAATGCATTCAAAGCACACACACTTGCTCTTGGCCTATTAGAAAGGCATATATGTTGTATCTGCGCAGCAGAGAAAGGGGAACATTTTGTACTGTGTCACGAATCAAATAACACAGATTCCTCCAGCAAAGCAAATACGCAGCTTCCAATTAAAAAGCAGATGCATGGCAGGGCATAGCTGTCATTAATGCATACATGTGAACACACGTAGACACCTACACAAACACAGTCAGGTTGAGTCCAGAGGCCGATAAATTTCTTGTTCGTTTGTTGCTCCTGGCTGCATTATTGAGGCTCTATAAGAGCCTACAGATGACTGCTTCTGATCAACCCCCCCAACTTACAGGCTGTTTACCCACATCGCTTTGACAAGATCTCTGCAATGCACACACAGAGAGTTCTGACATGGAGCCAGGAATGCGTAAAATATTTACTTGTGTTGAGGAAGTAAACAAGTGTTCCCTGTTTACTTGTTGGGACCAATCGCATCCTCTAGTTTTAGACTTGAAAGCGTGTGGGGGCGGAGGGTGGATGAGATGAGACGAGCGGCGTCTGTCTGCCACATGAAGGAGAGGAACGCTTCGGATGCTTCGGAATGGAACATGCTGGTGGAACTGTCAGATCAACACGCTCGTTCGAGAGAAATCTCAGCACGCCTCAATGAGCCTTTGGTCAGAAAGCGAATGAGGACACCTAACATCCAGAGGAGATACAGGAAAACAGACAGATGTCTGTGTCGGTTTCTTTACACGGCTATCGGTTAAATCATTTGTGCGTTCATTCAGTAGTAATGAATCAGCTTCAAAAAAGAGCACTCGAATCTTCATTAATCTTAGCGTTAATGTTCTTGCATATAGATTAGTCATAGTTGACTTGAGGTAACTGATCACTTGCTTTTCCTTCAAACTTCCTTTTGTCTGGTGAGTGTAACATATGAATGTGAGTGTGAGTAGTGGTGTCCATGAAGCCTTACTACCCACGAGTCCATCTCTCTCTGGAATACTTGATTCTGATTGCAGCATTCTGCGGTCAAATATTGTCGTATAATGACCGGTTAACTGCATAATTAACCGTTGTCCCTGGCAACCACTGATTTACATTGCCATTTTCTCAGACAGTGCTCCACACTCTCTTTGTCCTCACATAATAATTTCACCTTGAGTCAATATTTCATGTCCAGTCATTTATTGTGTAAGTAGCTGTGTAATAAGTGGGATAATGTACAGTCAGATGCTCATTATCCCAAAATAAACCCTTCATGGTGATATAAGATCCTCTGACTCTACATTATTCCTTACTGATACACCTACTGTATCAGTTGATTCATTTGTGCGTTTGTGAATGGATCAGCCTGTAAAAGAACACACAGAAGCATTATTGCTCTTAGATATAGAGATAGTCATACTTGTACTCGATTTGAGGTAACTGATCACTTGCAGTTTCTTTGCCTACTATTTCATCACCTCTTTGGAGAGATTTGTATAAAGCTTGGATTGCCAATCTTATCCTAAATTCTGCACTTGATATGAACTGTCAGCCTTGTAGTCTTCGTTTTCACATCACAGGCTTCTTCATATTTCACCCTGGAGGTCCACATTCCTGCAGAGTTTAGCTTCTACCCTAATCAAACTCGCTTGCCAGTAATTTTCTTGTAATCCTGAAGAACATAATTGGAGCTAAACTCCGCTGGACAGTGGCTGCGTCTGAAAGCTGTAAAATGCTGCCTATGGAGGTAGGAAGACAACAAGGCACATCCGAATCTAATGATCGTGTCACATCCAGTGTACTGAAATGCCTTCATCTGATTGTTTTTCCAAGGCAACATAAATATATTCTTCGCTGCTTATGATAGGCTGAAGGAAAGAAATAGTTCCCGAAAGTTGTGGTTGACAGTTCTTTCAGGAGCTCAATGTTGCTTTACAGAAACATTAATACATAAAACAAATACATAATCCAAGCAGAACAAATAATACAGAGGCAAAAACAAGTGGGAAACACGAAACATTAAAAAAAACAGTGTACATCAGTGAGATTTCAATTGAGTATTGGATATTTGGATAGATGAGATGTTAAGGAAGATTATTCCAAAGATTTGGAGCAGTGACACTGAAGGATATACTACCCATTGATGACAATCTAAACTTCGTAAAACATTGAGAAAATTGGCATCTGAAAATTGGTGTATGAATGAAGCAACTTCATTAGTGTGATATCATTATATGACATCATAAAATACTGGTGTGATACCATTAGATACAGTAGTATTAGAACACATACCAATTAGTATTGTGGTATGTAAATATTTTCTTGATTATCATCAAAGCTCTCTCTATTTTGTTGTAGGTTAATAGACAGTTAAGGGCCTTTCACACTGAGTGCGGTTAAGCAACATGAATGTGCGATGCGATGACGCTCTTGAATCGAAACAATAGATTCCTATGGAGCTAGATCAGGGCAAGATCAGTCGATCAAATCAATTTTCCCCCCATCACCCTGCAATGAAACTGCCCGTTCAATTAGATTTGAGCTGTAGATCATGTGCCCAGAGCCGCTGCTGTTGCACAAAAGGGCGAGATTGGTGGTGATTTTATGAAAACCAGTGTAAACACAGAAGAAAAGTATTCTGGAAGAGAGAAGAGAATGGATGTTGAGTTCTTGTTATCAATGGTGTCTGAGAACAGATTTACTTCATATTTCTTTACACAGAATATCATTTCTATTCATTTTCCACTAAATTATGAGATCTGAAGAGATTGAAAGAGCATACAGAGGGCTATGTGTCTGTTTTTTCCGGGTTCGCATGTGTTTTGAATCAGAGAGCTACTTCTTCATTCTGAGTTATATACATAAACAACTGAGAGAAACATTTCTACAGATAAAACATGAAGCCAACTAGATATATGGTTATGATGATATATATTCTGTATGTGTTTTTCATGTGGCATGGGGTATTTTTATAACAATACAAAACACTACAAATAATGCATGCCTATCCATTATATAATCAAAATCCAAGCACTCAATGGTTTAAAGTGGGTTTTGAGCAAAAATAGTAATCTCGTAAATTGTGATGTGTAGCTTGATGCTAATTGTAGCTCTAATGCACCTGTTACCCAGCTGCGATTATATTTTATCATGTATTTGGTCAAAAGAATTCTCTTAAGCATTATAGATAGTTTGTGTTTCTGGTGTAGTACCAAACTTTATTTATATTAATTACTGTTGTATGTTGTGCAGCAGACGAGGTTAAAGCCAAATGGAAAAACCTATTAGATCCATACACATGGAAAACTGTATTCTCGGTCAGTGCAACCTATCGTGCCGCTGTGAATTAGCTAAAGGTGATCAATTGTTTCGCGTTCAGTGTGAAAGCACCGCTTTATTGCGTCACACTCAGTGTGAAAGGGCTGCTTCAGAAGCTTGTCCATAATCAGTTTCGGGAGGTACCTTCAAACACAAATGCTGACTGAAAAGTCATTGACTTATAGGGCACCCAGGCAACCAGTCAGCTGCCTAAGCTTTTGGATGCAGCCAGTGAACCTCCAGAGCCACATTTGAAGAACACTGCCATAGAGGGTAACATATATGCTTTAAAAGGGTTGTGGCCCCTATTGACTCTTTTCGGTCTCCTATCCAACAGTTAATCCGACTTATCTAAAATAGTTAGCCAATTATATTTCAAGTGCGAGTTTCAAGTACAGTCCTTTAACGTTTCACCCAACAAAATAATTGACCTGATTTTTATTTTTTTTTTATTATTATTTGAAAAAACTAATTCATGCACCCTCATGGGCTTGCTGACTAGAGCCCTGCAGGTCTTTACTGGTTTACTTGACCAAACTGGACTCAAACAGGACCGGACTGTTGAAACTGTAACATTATAAATTACATTATCCATCCCTTCACCCTTCCTTCCTTATCTTTCTCTTGTTTATGTCCTTGGTGCTGTGAGAACTTAATCAGTGTTGGAATTTTCAGTAGTGTGACAGTTTTTTTTTTTTTTTTTTTTTTTAGAACAGAGAAGCTTTTCTAGCAACAACCAAAAGTGAGAGAAACTGATTGCTATTTTTGTCACATTGTATTGTGCACACAGCTTTACAGCCAAGTAAGATAATCAAATAATCAAATGTGTTCTCTTTAAATGTCGACTCTCATATGAAGCTTTTGGAAGTATGATTGATGTTGGTGAATTATTTTGTTCAACAAACCATTCACATATTCATTTGGTGTGCTCACTAACCCCTGCGTGGCATTTTATTTCTGCCTTTTTCAACAATCTCCCCAATAATGTAAAACATCATGTTTCATTTTTTTTTGATGAAGTAAATTTATCTTTTCAGATGCTGTTTACCACTAGCACTACTTGAGTGAGATCCTTATTTTTGGCAGGTAATTATTGTTCTAATTATTGTTTTGACTACATCTGTTAGTTATAAAGTTTAAATGCTTTTATATTACCTTCAATGTGGTGTGTAATATATGTGTTTGTAAATGTAAAAGGTCTGAAAAGTTTTTAAAGTACAAAGTGCATGATAAATTGAGTTATTGTCTCCCAAAAGAAAGAACCAATTTTTAACTGCCTGTAACGAGTCGTCAGTAATTCCAGCCTTATTTCCTGCTCAAATAATGAATAATGCTCTCCTATGGTTTTCATTGGGTGCCTGCGAACAAGGTCTACTTTGACCCACCCTCAAACACTGTAGTTGTAGCTGAGGCATGGAAGAGTTTGGTTTGAGTTGTCGAGATGACACTGTTTTCTATGCTGCAAAAGCAAATCCATTTTGCATGCACTTCCAAAGGATGAGGTCTCAGGCTTGAATTTATGGAGTAAAGCCGACGCCATTGTTACTGTCCATATCATGGTGTATACAAGTGCTAGGGAAGCCTCCAGAGCTGAAATTCAGATGTGGTAATGGCCATTTTATTTCCAACATGCTGTAAGTGGTAGACCAATCACAACATACTGGGCCATCTGACCAATCAAAAGAGTAGGCTCTCAGAACGTAGGGGTTTAAAGAGACTGGATCCTTGATCAAGTCATTTCAGACACTGTGAGAAAATAGGTTATGCTGCAATGTATATGTGTGAGAAAATGTATGAAAAAATTAAAGTGTTTTTGACCTTGGATGCATGTAAACCTATTGTAGGAGACCTCTAAAACAAAATTAGGAACTTTTAAATGAGCATAATAGGGTCAATTGCACCTCCCAGGGTCGGCGGCCTCGTTTTTTTTCTTATCAGTGCGAAAGAGAAACTGTTAAGTGTCTACTTTTATTTGTGTACACTCACAATAAGAACAAAACACGTTTTTCACAAAATAAAGAAAAGCAACAGAATGCGCATTCTGCCATCTCTCTCTCTCAGTGAAGTCCCTTCTGAAACGCGTCAGAAAATGAACTGTAACTTAGCGAATACTTGCCACACAGACATACGAGATATGTCTTTGGAAAGCTTGAAGTGTCTACTTTTAAATTAAATAATTCATATCAAAAACAAATATTCTCTGTTTATTCAATCCGTATGAAACCAAACAAGGCGTACAGTTTCTCACGTCTCTGCTCATTACCTGTAATGTGACCACACCCACACACAGCGCAAGCAATTCACATGCTAATTGTCCATGTGAGCCACACTAACCTGTAAACTATAATGTAGCTTCATTAGCTTCAAATTAGTTAGCTTCTTTTTATTAGAAGCTCTTTCACAAGTGTATCTTGACCGTATTTGAACTACTGTATATCTTGAGTAGTTTGTCGCTTGACAGGCCGCAGTTTCAAAGTAGCTTCCTCAACAGCGAGCTCAAGCAGGTCACCTGTTCTAATGCTCTAATGTGTGCTGAGTCGAACAGAAATAACTGGAGTACATAGACAGATGAGCTGCTCTCTGCACATAAGCCCTTACACAAAGCAAATTAATCTCTTCTACTCTGCAGTTCCCTCATAAACCTTCCTCTCTCCACACTTATTTAGCTGCACGCTGACAAAATATTTGCTTCACAAACCTGTAAATTACAGCGTTAGACAGCAACAGTGCCATATGCTGTCATTAAGAATTGTGCCGTGACACTGCGAACAGAAAAATGGATGTATTTTATAATTTACATGGAAAAAACTCTGAATAGCCTCAGGAGTCATGCGTAAACACTGCTTTCTTCGAGTAGAAAAGCAACCACTCTACTGAAATGGAGATTTCTAACGTCTCTCTGTCCCTGAAAATAGAGGTAATGTCACTGCTCATATGCCCATGTTTTATGTAGTAGAATTTATTTACAAATGTATTTTGTGTGTGTGTGTGTGTGTGTGTGTGTGTGTGTGTGTGTGTGTGTGTGTGTATTTCTGAAAGCTGAAGATGTGTTTTGGCAGCAGACAGACTTTTGTGATAAGATTTTCCACAGTGAGCGTAAGGGTCTAAATGTGCTGGATAATTCTGTTGGTTACAGACAGCTAGCTGAAAAGAGCTGTATGGATTTGGAGCTTTGGGCTTTAAGGAACACAACATCAACACACTATACCATCATTGACACACTCAGATAAGCAGCTGTGTGTGTGTGTGTGTGTGTGTGTGTGTGTGTGTGTGTGTGTGTGCGCGTGCGTGCGTGTGTGTGCGCGTGTGCTTGTTTTGCTATTCGTGTGGAGGCCAAATTTTTCACAAATACTGTTAAACCTCTTAGAGGAATGTTTTGGATGGTCTGCTGTCAATTACAAGAGACAATCATTTCCAGTCCTCCCTGAATTTAAAAAAATTAACATATATGAGACAAAATGTTCAAAATGTTTTGGTTATGTGTGTGTGAGAGAGAAAGTCAATGTGAATTTCTGTTCGCAACCCATTTTTGCACGCTACTTGATTTCTGAGTCAAAAGGCTATTCAACAAGAAAATCTATATCAACAAGAAAAAATAGAGCAGGACCTTTCTCCGAATTCAGGAATTGGTTGGATGCAGTGCTATTTTAGTATTATTTATATACTTTACTATTATAATATTTATTAAATTAGCATTTATTTTCAGATTTTCACTTTTCATTTTAATGTAAGTTTTAGTAATTTTGCTATGTGTGTTTATTTTAATTAGTTTTTGGTTTTTCAGAATATTTATGTTTACCTACTTTATTTTTATTTAAGTTCATTTTTAGTAATTTTAGTAATTAAACTTATTTTATTTCAGTCACCTGCCGAGGAAGTATTTCTAATTTTCATGTAAGTTTTTTTAAGTTTAAGGTTTTTTTTATCTAATATTTGAGTTTTATTTCAAGAAGAAATATTTATTTACTTTGACACATACCACCTACCTAAACATTGTTGCAGACCATGTCCACCCTTTTATGGAAACGGTATTCCCTGGTGGCTGTGGCCTCTTTCAGCAGGATAATGCGCCCTGCCACACAGCAAAAATGGTTCAGGAATGGTTTGAGGAGCACAACAATGAGTTTGAGGTGTTGACTTGGCTTCCAAATTCCTCAGATCTCAATCCAATCAAGCATCTGTGGGATGTGCTGAACAAACAAGTCCAATCCATGGAGGCCCCACCTCGCAACTTACAGGATCTTGGTGCCAGATACCACAGCACACCTTCAGGGGTCTAGTGGAGTCCATGCCTTGATGGGTCAGGGCTGTTTTGACAGCAAAAGGGGGACCAACACAATATTAGGAAGGTGGTCATAATGTTATGCCTGATCGATGTATATACTTCTACATATGCTGTTAATAAAGGTTGTATTGATCCTGGAAAATTTCTTAAAATCCAGCTTGTACAGGTGGTATTTATTGGGAACATGTTTATTTGTGTGACTAAGTATTTTGATTAAATAAATGCAAGATACATTTATAAATTCTGTAAATATGATAATCTGTAAATGTTCTGCATGTATCTGCCGTTACCATATGGATCCGTATGGAACAAATAGAGACTTGCAGTGATGTTGAAGTCTTCGGAGAATTGCATCTTCAGACCTGTCGTGTTTTCAGCATATGTTCACTCACTGTGACTGTGTTCGCCGTATGTGTCTTCAGTATACAGGTGTTCAATGTCACAGCGTCTAGCTGTAAAGTGTTTGTGTGGGTGTCTGTGCCCAGCTGTACTAATGCGTTCCAGCTTTGGCTTGATATGAATTTGAATGATAGCGATAAACATGGTTGCCAAGTCTGCAATTTTGCTACATTGAAACTGTTACCATGGCTTGATATTTTATTTTTTCAAGACAGGTCAACTGTGGCTATGATTGCAATACAGTGAATTTACAGGTGAACTAGTGAGCTGCCTAAGGAGGCAGTTAAGGTATCATGTTTCAAAATAGGCTGTATTATGTAAGCAATAAGGTACGAGAGGCCGTTGTTACAGCACTAGCCTCGAGTACCTTATTGCTTTTATAAAATGGTTACCACACAATACAAATATTAAAGCCAAAAATATGTATCAATGCAACTTTCATGAAGTAAACTTTCACTAAAGTCTTCTTCCACCGGAAAAAAATAGTCCCTGACCGTGAACAGCAACAGAAGTTACATTATTACGCCATTAGATGGCGGCAAGATTGTCTTTATGAGTGTGTCAGTCAGCAGCAAAGACTTCTATATTGAAAAGACTGAATTGTTGCGAAAACGGAACAAGACGCAACTGACAAATGATTTGACTAGCACTGTCAGTCATGGGAAAACACCTGTAAACTGTAAAACAACTGTAAAAGGACAAGATAATACATCGGACATTTAAACAGATTTTTTATTATGAACAGGACTGACCTGAAGGAAAATGCTAAATCTGAATGCAGGTAATAAACTCGCTCACTCGATCTCTTTCTCACAATACTCTTCTACACAATACAGTAAGCTTCAATGAACAATATCAATTGAGAACATACAGTTTACGTTGCTAAGAGTTGTTGCTAAGGGTGTTGTGTAGTGATACACAGAACCGTTGGGTGAAGCGGTCATAGCTGTGTTTTATCGTGAATAAAACAGCTATTGACCAATCAGAATCAAGGACAGCAACTAACCGTTTTATAAGCTAAGATACTTTCTTTTCGTTAAATTCTAGGGCAGCATTATATGTATCTGTAAGTAGAGGGCAATGTAGGCTATTGAAATGTGTTGATGGAAAACAAATTAAGTATATATATATATATATATATATATTAGTTGTTACCTTTCACTGTATTTTAAGTATTTCAAGTCAGTCATTGATAAGGTTCCATGACTGTTAGGATGCTGCCTTAGAAGGGAGATACCTAAGCAGCAAGCAAGCAGCATGGCAGCTCACTTGGTTTTGAAACCGGAGCTAGTGTGTCAGCAGAAATAAGGCAATCAAGGGTAATAGTCCTACAGCTAAAAGCAGCAGAGTGCTGAATGTATTTATATTTTCCAAATATGCTACTCTTTTCCCATGCATTGCATTTTGTTACTTTGTAAATAATACACTAGATCTTTCTTTGATGATGTTGATTTTTGTCAAGATTGGCTTTTTCAGTGGTTGTAAACGGTCCTTTAAAAAAAGCAAAAAAAAAAACACATATATATATATGTTTTTGGTTCAGTCTTTGTCTGATCACATCATTGTATTAGGTGTTTTGTTTCTAGGTAACATGAAGTGTAATTTTTGCATTTATTCTGATTAAAGAATACACTGCTTGCAAAGAGGTCCAGAGGTTTGTTTGCAACCCTGACGTGACAACTATATTACAATTAAAAATTTGGGGGTCAGTAAGAAATGATTAATTTTATTCAGCAAGGATGCATTACATTGATCGATAATGACAATTAAGACATTTATAATGTTACAAAAATTTATATTTCAAATAAGCTGTTCTTTTGAACTTTTTATTCATCAAAGAATTCTAAAAAAAAAAAAATTAAAAAAAAGTATCACGATCTCCAAAAAATGTTAAGCAGCACAACTGTTTTCAACATTGATAATAAGAAATGTTTCTTGAGCAGCAAATCAGCATATTAGAATGATTTCTGAAGGATCATGTGACACTGAAGACTGAGTAATGATGCTGAAGATCACATGGCTGCTTTGCCATCACATGAATAAATTACATTTTAAAATGTCAAAATATAAAAGAGTTATTTTAAATTATAATATTTCTGATCAAATAAAATGCAGCCTTGGTGAACATGAGATATCTTTCAAAAACATTAACAAAAGCTGTTTACTAATAGGAGGAGGGGCCCTTATCCTGTCAGCCAGCTTTGGCAGTAATTAAAACTCACTTGGGTTACCACTACATCAAGTAAAATATATAAATAATTTCACTTTATATCCATCTGAGTTTCGCACAAAATGGTCTATTGATTAAATTAACAGTTAATTTTATCACTTTAGTTTTTGAACAGGCTTAGTCTCCCTTGCCGCCTCTGACAGCCTGCCTTTGGGATATCTTTGTTACACAAACCTGGCAACCCTGGCGATAAACCTCTCACTCTCTCTCTCTGTTCTAGCACAAAACCAGCTGCAGGCTACTCTTCCCCCTGCCCGTCCCTTCCTGGTATCAAGGATGGTGAAGCTGCTCTCTCTTTTTGAAGTGTTGCTGTGGTCATGGTGGTGATTAGCATTACAGGGTTTACGCTGCTTTCATAACCACCTGCTTCTCCCTCCAGCAGAAGAGGTGGACCAGACTGCTTTTTAAAGTCATCTCGTGGCCTCTGCACAAAAGTTTTCTCACACCCTCTTGCTCAGATCTCAGAGCTTCATTCTGCAGGTCTTCTGAGGTGACCGCATCTCTATGTCACTAAAGTTTGTGAGGTTGCATCAGTCCAAAACTCTGCAGTTCAATGCTCTGAAGAGTAACATCTCTCTATCCTGATCTAAAGTTGTGTTCACACTGACATTGAGTTGCCAGAAGGCATTCCCACTACTACAGTATCCAACTATATTTGCAGCTGGGGTATAATTGTGTGCTTTAGGTTGAATTCTGTTCAAGTTTGTTGCATCACCAATGGTTGTTGTCACTCATGTCTCCAGAAACTGCTTTGTTGCTGAAAAACAGTGTCTGTGTATACCACTAAGATTTGTTCACCCGAAATAAGGGAAATTGTGTCGTCATTTACATTACGTTCACACTGCGAGCCTTAGTGTTCAATTCCGATTTACTGCTCAGATATGATTTATTTTTAATTTTTTTGTATACAGTAGCTGTTCACATTGTTGTTTTAAATGTGGCCAATATCAGATTCCAGTATGAACAGATAATGGTCCTGGACTGACCCATATGCACAAAAGAACGATACAAAAACATCATGCAGCACGCTGTCATATAGTAAGCAATTAAAGCCAGTGAATTTGTGAGTAGAATATATATACAGAAAAAAAAACAAAAAAAAAAACAGACGAGGATACAAAAAAAAGAGTTTTTAAACATTTATGATACAAGCCCTCATGTTTTGCTTGTAGAGCTGTCACTGTAATTCTTAGAAGTTCTAACACATCACTGTTCTTCCTCTGACTACCTTTCGCAACTGTCTTGATAACTTGGGATATGTAAAATCTGACTCCCATGAGCACAGAATTGTGATGAATGTCAATCTAGAGGGACATAAGAGTCGCATGAGTTCCGATTTGACTGTTCAGACTGAGGTCGCATTGCAAAACATCTGACCTATATTGGATTTAGGATCACATATGGAAGTGGCCCAAATTGGGATTGAAAAGATCAGATTCCATGTGGTTTGTGCTGTTTACGCTGTCCTGAGAAAAACCTGTTAGACTTTCTTTCTTCTGAAGACTTTACTGGTCAATTTTTCCATGCAATCACAATGAATGGGAACTGAGGATTTTAAGCTTTAAAAACCATAATAAAAGTATCATAAATTTGATCAATTTAGTGTATCCTTACTGTATTATTTTCAATCAATTTAATGTATGCTTCTTGTATACATTAAATTGATCAAATGTATAATAATGTGTAAAAAATTCTTTGTCCCCAAACTTTTGAACTGTACTGTATGCACTTCATGGTCAAGATGGTGTCTTGGCTGGTTTGAAGAGATCTGTCGTTGTCTATTATATAATGAATATTAATTAAATAACTATACTTACAATACAATTTACAATACAATAACAGACTTTCTTTCTTCTGAAGACTCTGCACTCTTAAAAATAAAGGTTCCAAAAGGGAGGTTTTGCAGCGATGCCACTGAAGAACTATTTTTGGTTCCCCAAAGAACCCTTTAGTGAAAAGTTCTTAAAAGAACAATTTAAAAATCTGAAGAATCTTTTTCCATTATAATGAACCTTTTGTTCAATGGAAAGACCTACTGGGTTATATGATGATATTTTATAAGTTCATTATTTTGTTTATTAGGTGTAATAGAATAGGTTAGCATGCTTTAATGTTAAAAAAAAAAAAAAACTTTATTTTTCACATAACATACATTATTGCAGCGCTTTTATTCTCAATTTGTCTGGAACGCTATGATTTCTACAAAGCCCTGCCTTCTGAAAAGCCCAGAGTGCTCTGATTGGCCAGTGGGCCCAGTGCATTGTGATTGGCCAATCACCTCAAGTGTGTGTTGGAAATGTAACGCCCCCTACCATAATCGCGAGTTTCAGCTTCCAAGGCTTCTAAAGCAATTGTAAACACACAGTTACTAATGCCATCGATATTTTGCAATCAGAACCATTTTTGCATGAATGACTAGAGTGGTGAGTTTTCATTTTGTAACTCTCTTACCTTTCAGATATGATGTTATAATGGTTTAATTTGCCTTCTTCACTGTAACAACTTTAAGTCTTGAAGTGACAACATACAATACAGTTTAAAAATCATACTGAAGTGTATATTTCTAATTTATTTAGGTGTATACAGCCGGCTTTGTACTCTCCCATGTCTATAGGTTCTGTAAAATGCGCTGTACACAAGCTAACTTTTTGTTGTTGTTGTTGTACTGCTCAGGAACAGTGTTATAAATAAATCTTAACAACTGATTAAGTTCATCCATTTTCGCTAGGCCAAACACAGTGGTTTTGCTTTTGCATTGAAACACACAGCATCTCCATGACATTCCGACAACACTACAGTTCGTTGAAGCCTCGTCTTATTTCTTTGCTTTTGCCTTTGGGCGGGCATTATGCTAATATTTCACATAGAAAGTGACATTTGCAGAAGTAATATCTGGACTTCAATTGAGGTGTTTTAGGCAGGTCTGGAGCAGTGTTCTCAGAATAAATCCATTTGTGGAAGACTATCAGCTTTGCAGATCTTATAAATGCACAAACAGATACATTACACACTAAAGAAAAAGGAAAACATTAAAAAAAATCATGGAGCCATCGATGCTGATAAAGAACCTTATTTTTAAGAGTGTGCTGGTTAATCATTTCCATGCAATGAATGGGAACTGTGGCTTTTAATACCAAGAAGACCAAGGAAGTGATTGTGGATTTTAGGTAAAAGGGACAACTTAACCACACTCCACTTTTCATTGGAAGCGAGGAGGTACAGCAAGTTCCTAGCTTTAAAGGGTTAGTTCACCCAAAAATGAAAATCAATTACTTACAAGATTTGTAAAGCTTCGAAGCTTCATGAAGCAGTGTTTTGAAATCGCCCATCACTAGATATTGTTGAATAAAGTCATTATTTTGTTTTTTTTTTGGCGCACAAAAGTATTCTCATTGCTTCATAACATTAAGGTTGAACCACTGTACTCACATGAACTGTTTTAAATATATCTTTAGTACCTTTCTGGCCGTTTGAAAGTGTTAATCATCTTGCTGTCAATGGAGGGCTCACTGAGCCATCGGATTTTATCAAAAATATCTTAATTTGTGTTCCGAAGATGAATGAAGGTCTTACGGGTGTGGAACAACATGGGGGTGAGTAATTAATGACAGAATTTTCCTTTTTGGGTGAACTAACCCTTTAAGTTCCTGGGACTGTGACTGAGGACCTGTCCTGGGGCATTAACACCACCTCAGCTGTAGGAAAGGCCCAACAGCGCCTCTTCTACCTGAGGAAACTGAGGAGAGCCAAGCTCCTGGTGAATTTCTACCACTGTGCTATTGAGAGCGTGCTGACCTGGTGTGGTTTTCCAACTGCACTAAGGCCGAACAGTAGGCACTCCAGAGGGTGGTGAGGACAGCGGGAAAAATCATCGTAACCAACCTCCTGGAGATCAACACCGTCTACACCACCTGCTGTCTGTAGAGAGTGCATAACATCCTGCGAGATCAGTCGCACCCAGCACATCACCTGTTCCACCTGCTGCCCCCATGGAGATGATACCAGGCCATCAGAGCCAGAACCACCAGACTGGCCCACAGCTTTTATCCCGGTGTAGTGAGACTGTTGAATTGAAATTCCTCCAATTTACACCCAACCCATCACATACACCACACTTCTTTTTTCTACACAACTGCAATAGCAGGGAATTGGAGTATGCATTGCTGCAGTTTTTATTTATTCCACATCTCACAATTTGCATTATATTTTTCATATGGACAATAATTTCTATGTCTCTGCTGTCTGGTACAGACAGAATGAGCCAAATGGTACAAGGTATAATGGATTGTACTTTATGGACTTTTATTGCACTTTTAAATTGTAGGATTCTCTGATGTTATCTCGCTATTATTTATAACAATGACAATAAAGAACCGAAATCTGAATCTTAAGCTTTAAAATCACCATAAAAGTATCAAGAATTGGTCATGTATGACTTGTGCCTCATATTCCAAATCTTTGAAAGTCATACGATAGCTTATATATGAATTGTGCATCATAATCCAAGTCTTCTGGAATAATATGATAAATTTATGTGAGGAAAAAGACTGAAATTTGTGTCATTATTCACTGACATTATTTATCTTCCCCTCCAGTAAGCGAGAACTCAGATTTGTGAACCAATCATTCAGACCGGTTTTGTGAACTTAATCAACCAATTCATTGAAAATGCTTCTTCTCTCATGACTTTTAGTCTATTTCTTATACAGAGGTATCGTAGGGCTTCAAAAGATTTGGACCACAGCGCGCATATCATACTGACTAGTTTCGCGATCCTTTTGTGTCCTACTTGAAGTTTGAAATCTTCAGATTCCATTCATTGTAATTCCATGAAAGAGTGACCAGCACCAGAATTTCTCCCACAAAAAAAAAAAAAAAGAAGAAAGAAAGAAAGAAAAAAGAAAGTCATACGACTTTAGAAAAACATGAGGGTAAATAAACGATGGGTTCCTTTAACATTCTTTCTCTGCTGCAGCCTCCAGAAAGGTTTTTAAAATGTCATTTTGTTAGATGTTACTGATGCACGAAAAAGGAAGAAGAAATAATTTCAAGTTCTTTATATGCCGTCCACGGTCATAATTTAGTCTTGTTTGAGAGATTCGTAGGACACACTGTACCTGCAAGCTAAATGGTTCAAGCAAAATGGTCTTCATGCATAATAGACAGAGGTTCTCACTTTCATTCTGTAATAAGATTATGTGCAGACACAGGCAGAACAGCCTACGATCACATCAAATGCTCCCTGAGCCAAATGAAAAGATGGAGAAAGAAAGAAAGAAAGAAAGACAGAGAGGGAGAGAGAGCTCTCCTCAAGAAAAGAAGGGCCCAGTGTGCCTCGTAGCTGAGACAGGGAGAAGAAGAATAAAGAATAGAGACTGTGTGTTTGAAGTCAGACAGCCTTTTCTCCACTTCAGATATTTGATGACGTGACGGAGGGAGAGCGAGGGAAGGAGAGAGAATGGGAAAGGTAGAAGCACCAAGATAAGGCACAGAAAGTGCTCCATATTAAATGAAAGAAAGTGAAATGACAGAGAAGGATTCGCAGCAGTAGGAACAAAGAGAAATGCAAGATAGTCGAGTCCTACACAGGATCAAAAGATATTGGCTGAGAGTGAATAACAGGAACGAAGGCGAGAGTCCCAGCGCACATTGAGAGTGATAAACATTTTCCATACTTGTTGTGTATAAATTGATTTTATTTCAGTTCACTTAAAATGATTATTTTCTTAAGCCAACATCAGTGAATCAGGCTTCTGAATGTCGAATATAATCACAAATATCATTGTGGGCAGTAGGGATGTCAACTGTGAAGTCAATACTGAAGTATGTACTGTATGTTTACTAAAGTTTGAAGCAGGCTTGACAGGTGTCTGTTTTTGAAACGATCACAAGTGTATTTACACGTGTTCACTGTGTTGCGGCTGTTTGCGTGAAACTACCGTTTAAAAGTTTGGGGTCGGTAAGATTTTTTTAATGTTTTTGAAAAAATCTCTTATTCTCACCATGGCTGCATTTATTTGATCAAATATACAGTAAAAAGAGCGACTGTTAAATATTATTACAATTTGTTTTCAACAAAGCTGAATTTTCTGCATCATTACTTCAGTATTCAGTGTCACATGATCCTTTAGAAATCATTCTAATATGCTGATTTGGTTATCAATGTTGAAATCAATTGTGCTGCTTAAAGGGTTAGTTCACCCAAAAATGAAAATTCTGTCATTAGTTACCCAGCATTATGTCGTTCCACACCCCTAAGACCTTTGTTCATGTACCGAACGCAAATTAAGATATTTTTCATAAAATCCAATGGCTCAGTGAGGCCTGCATTGAAAGCAAGTTAATTTACACTTTCAAACACCCAGAAATGTACTAAAGTTATATTTAAAACAGTTCATGTGACTACAGTGGTTCAACCTTAATGTTATGAAGCGACGAGAATACTTTTTGTGCGCCAAAAGACAAAATAACGACTTTATTCAACAATATAGTGATGGGCGATTTCAAAACACTGCTTCATGAAGCTTCGAAGCTTTATGAATCTTTTGTTTCGAATCAGTAGGCTTGTTCGACTGCACAGACCGATGGACGGCTGACTTGAAGCAGTGCATGCCGGTTAGAAATTTTGTCCAACTTGAGATTTGACTGTGTGATGTATGGCTTAAAAGTCAGCCAGCGCAGTTCCTCAAGAGCGGCTGCACAAGCTCTGATGACGACACAGCTGTTCCACGATTGGTCAGATTCACTGCATGTATGTTCTTCATGGTCAAGGTGGTGTCTTGGCTGGTTAAACAGTTAGTTTGTTCTAAGAGAATGTAGATCTGTGGGCATTGCATTGTAAATGCTGCCAGATAGACCTGCTGTTTTCTGTTATATAATGAATATTAATTAAACAACAATATTGGCAATAAAAAGAGAAAACACTTATAGTGCTTTTAATTTGTTTTATTGTTCATTATCACTGATTGTGTACTTGAATAATTATTTGAAAAATATGCAGTAATATTTATTTAATTGGGAAATGCTTGAAGGCTATGGTTTCATTTTATCATTTTTCATTTTCATAATATCCAACTTAATAAAGGAGGGTGTTCAATAGCATATTAATTTTGCTGCTGGCATTAGAAATCGTGACATTTTCACTGATATTGGTATTGAATAAATTTTAGGCTTTGTGAAACACTTGGTGGGGAGTGATTTTGTGTTTCACTTGGCGAAGTGAAATTGGTTCTGTTTCCAAAAAATAATAGTATAAACCACATACTGATAACCGTCTGTAACAATGATTCAATACCTTGTGTTGACAGAAAAGTTAAATTAACATTGAATCACATTGATTTTGTGCAGTTAGAAAAGCACGTCCACTAGATTCCATCCTCAGTACCGTTTGTAATTGGCCGCCACATTTAATAAACTAGTGCAGTCGATTTTCACTCGGATAATTTGTCCCACCATTAGCCAAACACTGGGGCTCAGGAAATAGGGATGTTTCTAATACATAATTATCAAGCATATTAATGTGTCTGCATGTGTTGTAGCTAACTGCAAATATTCATTCACATGTAGTCTTTATCATACAGAGCATGTTTATGGCATTTTGGCAGTTGGTCAATGATAGTTCACCCAAAAACTCTGTCATCATTTATTCATGCTTACAGTATGTCATTCCAAACCTTCCAAAGATATCCATGTTTTTTAGTCCATACAATGAAAGTCAATGTTGTTTGAGCCCCAACCTGGTTCTAAATGTCTTTTTTTGTGTGTTCCATAGAAGAAAGAATGTAATTTAGGGTTGGAACAACATGAGGGTGAGTAATTTTTGTCTGGACTGAAAGGTTGCTGCATTAAAGGCACAATATGTAATTTTTGCAGCTAGAGGGCACTTATTCAAAACAAAGGCGTAGCTTGATGACGCCGTGAATGAGCGTGGAATCATGGGAGTTGTTATCTTCACTTCATTAGCTGATGTGGGGTTACGCAGGGCTGTTTTACATGGTTAAAACAATCATACTAAATACATTTGAGTGTGTTGAAAGTTATGTTATAACGTTATTCTGTGCGTTCACTCTGTAACTGGAATAAGAGACTTGTTGCACTTTGCAATAATCTCGATATTAGAATGTCATATTAATAAAAAACTGTATGACTTGTGTTATTAAATGACATGTAATTAATTTATAAATAAATTGTGATGGAAAAAAGCTCTCTCTGATTATGCTATGTTAGCCACTTGACAAAATAGTGTTATCTCTGACACATGGTAAAAACATGGTACTCGTGATAAATCAAAAAAGCGATTCAAACAATATGACTAACCATGTTATATAACAATGATTAGTTTTCTGTTGATAAATGTATCCAAACAGTTTCTCATCTGTCTAATAAAACAAAATACATAATATATTAAAGCGACTTTGGTGTTTCCATGGTTTCTACGAAAGTAATACTGGAAATCGAGGATAGCGCGGATATGACGTCATTAACAGGCGACACAATGACACGGTCTGTGTCCTGGTTAAAGTAGCTGATTTCTCTGTATTTAAACATTCTTGGAAACATTTTGGATGATGTAAGTACACAAGTCAACAAAATATATAACATTGTTCTAGTGGTTCTTGGATTTTTTAATCTAAAAATCTTACATATTGTCCCTTAAATATGGCAAATAATGATAGATTTTAAAAAGAACCTAAGGTATATTGAGATACTCTTGAGGGTGAATTTGAACTTTAGCTTCCACGTCCAGGTCGAAAAGCTTCCTCATAGCTTTAAATGTGTGGCATCAGTGTATCAGAAGCAGAGAACTCCTCCACAATCCACTGTAAACTCACATTCACTACTGGCTTCATTTCAACCACATACATTTTTTCCTTCTATTCACTCATATTTCACTCGGAAATGGTTGCGAATGCTATGTCATGATGACTTTAACAAGTCTAATAGATTCAGAACTAAACAATTTCGGTTGGAAAAAATCTTATAACCAAAAACCACTATGAACATCTTTGTATTGTGGTTGAGAGAGTCATTCTTTGGGTTTTGAAAACATGATAGATACTGCTGTCCTTGGTCCTTGCACTCTCACATAGATAAAATGTTTTTAATTCATTGTTGTTTCAAATCAGTTTTAGCACCCAGTGCCAAGAGTTAGAAACAGAGTGAGTCATCACGTTCATTTATTCATGTAGTGTGTGAGCGCTTGTGTGGCTTTTGTGTGTGTGTGTGTGTGTGTGTGTGTGTGTGTGTGTGTGTGTGGATAGTAAAGACCTAAGGGAAAAAAACAAAACAAAATGAAAATGAGGATAGTCAACATTAAAGAGTAAAATTACATTTTAGATGGCATCATTAGCATAATAGCGTCTTTATTTTGTAAAAAAAAAAAAAATAGAAAAAATTCTGTCTGGCAGAAATATTCTCTACCATAATAAAGAACTAAATGAAAAAAAAAAAAAAACTATTTGCTGGTTTTACCAACCATTACCTGTTGGTTAAAGGCACAATATGTAAGATTTTTGGATTAAATATCCAAAAACCACTAGAACAATGTTATATATTTTGTTGACTTGTGTACTTACATTATCCCAAATGTTTCCAAGAATGTTTAAATCCAGAGAAATAAGCAGTTTTAACCAGGACATGTCGCCTATCAATGACATCATACCTGGGTTACCCTCGATTTCTGGTTATATTTTGTAGAAACCATGGAAACACCAAAGACGCTTTAATATAATATGTATTTTATTAGACAGATGAGCAACTGTTTGGATACATTTATCGACAGAAAACTAAGCGCATGGTCTAAAGTGCATGGTGCAAGTGCACTTAAGGCACGTCCAAATCTTCTTTTGCTAGTTTAACGACGGGAAAAATGGTCGGCACACCCGGCATATGGTCTAAAAGGGTTGTCCCTATTCTCTTAATGAGTCATGGGTGTGATTTAAACTAATAAACCAATCAGAGTCTCATCTCCCATTCCCTTTAAAAGCCAGTTGCGCTTGCGCCATGGCAGATTTGTTATTTTCACATTGTGCCGGGTATATTTTAGGGGTTACATTGCGCCGGGTGTATTATAGGGCCCAAAATGTCAATTATCAATCAAAATATATAATTTATAATATGAATAATACATTTTTTTTTTTTTCAAAATATTCATATTTTAAGAGTTTAGGATTAGGATTAAACAGATTTTTTTTTTAGCCAGACTATAACACCAAGCAGATGATCAACCAGCTGAATTTGCAATGGACCGATCGAACATACAAATGATCATCCTAGTATGGCTAGTGGCAACTTACCTTTTAGCAACTGGACAAACTAATTAATATTCATGAGCCTAGATTTTAAGATCATTCCCCTGCACTTTTCAGATCATTCCTACGCTCCTGATTATATGCGTGTTTTTATGTGCGCGTGTGTGTTGGCATATAAAGTGTGTGATTCTTTGTTATCTCCTGTGCTACTTTCCAGGCATGTAGTTCTTTAGGTACAGACTACTTTCAATCAAAACACGCTTCCCTCAGCGTGCAGCACAGCGCCTAATGAGAGCAGGTCCTCAAGCAGAAATAGAAATCCAAGATTAGAGTGAGTGTAGTCTCTGTCCTTTGATCGATGTTGACTCTTCTTCTTCTCTGTGTACATTTGCATCGAAGCCGGTATGAAAGCAAATAGCATGCATGGAGCAAGATGAACAGTTAATAACTAGGCATGGTTTGGAGTGGGTTTATGTGTGTGTGTGTGGTTTTGTTGCGTTTGCAGATGTATCATGCATTATATGTGATGATGCAATAACTTGCTGCATGTCATATGATAGAACCACTAATGCTGGCAAATAAAAAGTAACCAAAGATGGTATAACTCATGACCTAGAGTTGTGCAAGTTAGACAAGTGCAGCGTGACCACATGATGCTGGATCTGCCGTTTTTTAACTGAAGTCTTATGAATAGGCTCATTAACAATAAGGGCTGCACATAATCACTGGGGAAGCGTAACTTCATTAAAGTCCTGGCCGGTGCCCAAATAGTCTGCGAGATCTCTCCAGTGCAGCCAAGCTGAACGCTCGCAGTTGTTGGCTACTGTTTTTCTTTTCCTGAGCTCAGCGAACTGACATCTTATTGACCAAATGATGTGTCCTTGCTTCGTTGTCGTTTTTTAGAAACATGCCGTGGTTTTTCATTCCCCAGCCTGGCTTGAATCTTCCTTTGGCTTGCCTCACAGAATGCCACCTCATGCCTGTGACATTTAAACTCTACAACCTTTCCAGAATACACAATCTTGAGCGCGTGTTTATTGAAATGTTTCCTGTGTGAAATACTTATTTGAGCATTTCACAGTGAGTTTCCCATGTGAATTACCTTTAAGAATTTATGACTGCTTAATGAATTGTGTGCTGTTATGTTGTGCTTCGTCAACAGTGACGCTTTTCAGCTTTTTGTAACTGCTTTAGAAAACAAAGTTCAAGTACTTGCTGTTGTAAATAGACATTCTTTTAAAGCTGGTGTGTAATTTTTTTAAAATGTCAGAATAAATGTCTCCCATCTCAATTTAACGTGCAGAGACAGCTAAGTAAGACATCTGTTGGTTGACTTCCTGAAGAGTGTCAACACTGTGGCTGTGGCGTTTTCAGAATATTGCTCTGTTTGAGAGGTCCAATTATGTCGACTTCTGGCTCAGCTAATAGTGTGATTTTTAGGCAGGTCTGTCTGAACATATAAGGTAAGTGTTTGGGAAACCTGTTTGAAATATAGATTAAAGTTCCCCTATTATGGATTTTTGAAAATGACCTTTCATGTAGTGTGTAACTTAGCTCTAAGTGAATGAAAACATCCTGCAAAGTTTTAAATCTGAAAGTGCACCGTATATAAAGTTATTGTCTCTCAAAGTAAGAGTCAATTAAACGAGTCATTTGTAAAACGAATCCCAAGCCGTTTCGTGTGACGTCACAACATTAGCATATTGCCCGCCCACTTATTGCACACACAGACGCCAGGGGAAATTCATTTACAATTTTTCATCATTTTACTGACGACTGCTTCTCAAACCTCGGGGAGTTTAATGCAGGATTCACAAAACGCTTGGTCTTAAAATATGTTTATTTATTTGGACCAGCTTGCTCCTCTGAATCTCATCCTGTAAATATGATTATTAATTCTGATACAGTTCCCACAGGAGCACCTACATAAAGTATAACAGTGACGCTGCTATCACGTCTTATAAATAGCTAAGGTGACACTTACCATATAGAAACATCATACTCCAGTCGTGATTGCGAATCAGTTTCTGGTTGATAGACTACTTCAGACGTTTCATCGTTGGACTCAAATTGATACGGTAAACAATGCTATCTGTTCTGTCCATACATTGTATACAATGTCTTGCGAATTGATAGCTGTCATTCAGTTATAGCAATGGGCGAGCGGTGCGCGCAGTAGACCAATCACAAAGGATTGGGCCATCTGACCAATCAGAGGAGTGTATAAATAATAATTATTAAGTAATTATTAAAGGTGCCCTAGAATCAAAAATTGAATTTACCTCAGCATAGTTGAATAACAAGAGTTCTGTACATGGAAATGACATACAGTGAGTCTCAAACACCATTGTTTCCTCCTTTTTATGTAAATCTCATTTGTTTAAAAGACCTCCAAAGAACAGGCGAATCTCAACATAACACCGACTGTTACGTAACAGTCGGGATCATTAATATGTGCGCCCCCAATATTTGCATATGCCAGCCCATGGTCAAGGCATTAGACAAGGGCAGCCAGTATTAACGTCTGGATCTGTGCACAGCTGAATCATCAGACTAGGTAAGCAAGCAAGGACAATAGCGAAAAATGGCAGATGGAGCAATAATAACTGACATGATCCATGATATCATGATATTTTTAGTGATATTTGTAAATTGTCTTTCTAAATGTTTCGTTAGCATGTTGCTAATGTACTGTTAAATGTGGTTAAAGTTACCATCGTTTCTTACTGTATTCACGGAGACAAGACTGTCGTTATTTTCATGTTTTAAACACTTGCAGTCTGTATAATTCATAAACACAACTTCATTCTTTATAAATCTCTCCAACAGTGTGTAAAGTTAGCTTTAGCCACGGAGCACCATCAAACTCATTCAGAATCAAATGTAAACATCCAAATAAACACTGTACTTACGCGATTAGACATGCTGCATGACGAACACTTTGTAAAGATCCATTTTGAGGGTTATATTAGATGTGTGAACTTTGTTTATGCTGTTTAAGGCAAGCGCGAGCTCCGGGGGCGTGGAGCATGAGAATTTAAAGGTGCCGCAGCCTGAATCGGCGCATATTTAATGATGCCCCAAAATAGGCAGTTAAAAAAATGAATTAAAAAAAAATCTATGGGGTATTTTGAGCTGAAACTTCACATACACATTCAGGGGACACCTGAGACTTATATTACATCTTTTGAAAACACGTTCTACAGCACCTTTAAATTGTTTATTAATAAAATATCTGCAAATGTAATTATATTGAATTAATAATTATATAAAAATAGAAATGTCTGTTTTGTGAAGTAACACTCACAAGATGTGCCGAGACGTGCCGTCTTTATGTTGTAAATATCCATTTTTGAGTGCTAGGAAAAACATGCTGTTTTCGTGCATTTGTCTTTAAATGCAAATGAGCTGCTGCTTCCCACCCCTTTTCCAGAGTAGCGCTTCCTTCATTCATAGCCACTGCCTGCTTCGGATACTCTGCCAAATACTAACCAAACATCTGCTTGGTTTTGATTTTCATCTATACCGCGATCATGCTCACAGACATTGCCGTTATTCTTTATCATGAAAGTTTCTTATCTGCATGTGTTTTAAAACTATATCAGTTTAAACTTCTAATTTATAATTTTCTGATTTCTAATTTATTCGTTATCTATCTATCTATCTATCTATCTATCTATCTATCTATCTGTTTGTTTGTCTGTCTGTCTGTCTTCATAATATTTTATTCACAGATATATATATATACATATATATATATATATATATATATAGATAGATAGATAGATAGATATAGGGATGCATTGACGTCACTTTCCTGCCGGAACATGCCCCCTCAGCCCGACTGAATTGGAAACTGTGAAAACGCAAGTAAAATAAATGATTAAACTAAAGGTTGGACTCAATAGTGTTCCTAGTGTTACAACTTACCAAAGATCCAGTAATCCATGGATATTGACATGCAGCCAGGAATCGTGTTTCCAGACATTTATATGTGCCTGATTTCGATGCTGGGGAAATACATAAAACAAATTTGCCTGTGAACACTGCCTGGAGTCCAGTTGTTTCTGTGTATTGTGGCGATCCATTTGTTTCTCGTTTCTTTAGCTTTCGTCAGTCTGTAAAAATATACCGCCAATTTCTTGTCATATCTATTTGTACAGTCAATCACAAAGCTCTTTCCCTTTTTTAATGTGTTTTGTGTGTTTTTCTCGGCATTCACGCTGAAAACCAATGCTGCCACTCAGTCTTTTTGCCACTCAGTGGGCATAACCGGAGTCAATCTAGCCGATAGTGACGTCATGTACATACCCTCTATATCTGACACAGCCATTTCAGGTCTTGCAGTCTCTACTAATGAGCTCATGAGTTGAATCAGGTGTGATAGATGAGGGAGACACAAAATTGGCAGTACTGGTGGTACTCCAGGACAGGTTTGAGAACCACTGTTCTATATGTATGTATGTATAATTATGTAATTCCTTGTGTGTTTGTGCACATGTGGCAAATAATGTTCATTCTGATTTTTTTAAGCATTTGCAATACCTGGTAAAAATGTTGTGATAATCTCAGCATCATGTTTTATGCAGTATTTCCTGTAAATGTAGACATGTAAAAGAAATTGCCTACAGTGACGTCTCATACCCTGATTTACATGGTCATAAAAGGTAATATTCCATTTCCACAATACTTATATCCAAAGCAATAACCACTAGGCACACTGCAGGGTTGAGGTTAAATGTATCTCTTTAACGTTTTGGTGCTAACCCCTCAGAGATCCACTGATCCTTTAGCGCTACGCTCTCACAGTTTGAGCTTTACATTTAATGCAGTTGGCAGGAAGAACCTCAGATGTCGTGCTGTTAGACTCCTCAACAAAGTTACTTTTTCGGGTCATCTCAGTTCATAGCTCTTTCAAGAGACCTCCCTCTACCCTAAATGTTTCACTTTTTTCCCAATTTCTTCATCTTCTGGCCACTCTCTGTCGGATTCAGAGGGGTGTCTCGTTGAGCTTGGACGAGCTCTCTCTAATGCTCTCTCGAGCACGGACTCCAAGCCAAGACCGCTTACCAAATGATTCATTGCTCCGTCAACACACATTATGCTAACTGATTATATAAACCAAGCAGAAATTAAATGTGTGAACATAAATTGAGGCTTGTTTTCTGAGTGCAGAGAAGATTTTGGATGCTGCCTGTGTTTTTAATGTCAGGATGTTAACCGATACAGAGGGCTAGCTGGTCACTGGACACAGATTAAAGACGGCACTGACTCACTGGCTCGACATGTTTCACACACAGAAATACACACACACAGTCTGTGTAAGATCAAGAGTAAGTCATTGAGTGGGTTAGAGGATGATAGTATGACTCGGTCCAACGGCTATGCCACTACTGTGAGGAGGGAATGCCACTTCCTGTTGACTCACAGGGAGAGAGAAAAAAAGATTGAGAGAGAGCAATGACTGGTTGTTTAAAGTTTTCTTTCAGCAGCTTGCTGCAATTTGCCTCCGGGAGGTTGTGCAACATGTCTTTCTGTCTCTCTCTCTCTCTCGATTCTGTCTTCAAAATTAAATAAATGTAAGTATGGGAATTACAACCCGAATTCCGGAAAAGTTGGGACGTTTTTTAAATTTGAATAAAATGAAAACTAAAAAACTTTTCAATCACATGAGCCAATACTTTATTCACAATAGAACATAGATAACATAACAAATGTTTAAACGGAGAAATTTTAAAATTTTATGCACAAAATTAGCTCATTTCAAATTTGATGCCTGCTTCAAGTCTCAAAATAGTTGGGACAGGGGCATGTTTACCATGGTGTAGCATCTCCTCTTCTTTTCAGAACAGTTTGAAGACGTCTGGGCATTGAGGTAATGAGTTTCTGGAGTTTTGGTGTTGGAATTTGGTCCCATTCTTGCCTGATATAGGTTTCCAGCTGCTGAAGAGTTCGTGGTCATCTTTGATGTATTTTTCGTTTAATGATGTGCTAAATTTTGAACTGAACGCTGCAAACGCGCTGGAAGGTGTCCCTCCTCTTTAGCCCGGAGGACACGGCGTCCGTGATTTCCAACAAGAATGTCAAATTTGGACTCGTCTGACCATAGAACACTTGTTCACTTTGAAACAGTCCATTTTAAATGAGCCTTGGCCCACAGGACACAGCGGCGCTTCTGGACCATGTTCACATATGGCTTCCTTTTTGCATGATAGATAGTTGGCATCTGCAGATGGCACGGCGAATTGTGTTTACCGACAGTGGTTTCTGGAAGTATTCCTCGGCCAATGCAATATCAATTAACTTAATTAGTTGCTAGATGTTCTCCCAGCTGAATCTTTTCAAAATTTCTTGCTTTTCAGCCATTTGTTGCCCCCGTGCCAACTTTTTTGACACCTGTAGCAGGCATCAAATTTGAAATGAGCTCATTTAGTGGATAAAAGTGTAAAATTTCTCAGTTTAAACATTTATGTTATCTATGTTTTATTATGAATAAAATATTGTCTCACGTGATTTGAAAGTCTTTTAGTTTTTATTTTATTCAAATTTAAAAAACGTCCCAACATTTCCAGAATTTGGGTTGTATGTAGTGAGCAAAAAAAAAAAATGTTGAAGAAAATCAATACTATTGGTAACACTTTAAAATAAGTTTTTATTTGTTAACATTAGTTAATTACATTAGTTATCATGAACTAATAATAACAAATACGTCTAAGGCATTTATGAATCTTAGTTCATGTTAAAAGGATAGTTCACCCAGAAATGAAAATTCTGTCATTTACTCACCTTCAAGTTGTTCCAAACCTGTATGAATTTCTTTCTTCTGCTGAACACAAAAGAAGATATTTTGAAGAATGTTGGTAACCAAACAGTTGATGGACCCCATTGACTTCCATATTATGGAAAAAAATATTATGGCAAGTCAATGGGGCCCATCAACATATTAATTCATATTAAATTGCTTTATTTTAGTCGAAAGAGGGCAATATGTGTTGTATCGGTGAGTATTACAGTACATGATGTCATATCTCTCTGGACACAAGAAAGTGAAAAATGGCAAATGAAGAGACATCTATAAGTATACTGTATGACCTGCACTATCATGTATAAGTGTATTATTCAACTTTTCGCCATGGTCTAGAGTTAAAAAATCGAACAAAAATTGCAATACATAGCAATATCGAATCGCAATACTTGTAAAATTGCAATTTTTAAAAATCACAATACGTAACGTATCGGCACCCAAGTATTGTGATAGTATATAATCGAGAGGTTCGGTTATATCGCGTTCAGTTTAGATCGGTTGAAATTTTCGTTTGGTTTAGATTGCGTTCTGGGGTTGGGGGGGGGGCTTGATATCATCTCATCATATGACGCCAGGCCTGATTCAACTCATCCATAAAATAAACAAACATTTTTACATTTACAATAAAATAAAATAATATTAATAATAAAAGTAAAAAATAACTGTTTATGTTTCACTACTTATACAAATGTTTCTGTAGCATTTGCAATAAATTCCAGTGAGTTGAGGTTGATGATTTTACAAGGTACAGACAGTAGGCAAGGCAAACACATGGTGGACAAACACATGCACACGTCCACAAGGGTAGCATATGACTCTGAGGTTAAGCAGAACATACTGTACCCACTTCCTGCCGTCATTCGCTCTATCGCTCTCAGCCCCTTCCTCTCTCTCTTGCTCTCCTAAACTCTTTGATGTGGTTTTGGGCCTGGATACTTAATGAAAAATGTATAACAACCCTTCTGTTCTCTCTCTCCTCTTCTCTCTCTATGTTTCCTTCACAATTTTGTACCCTAATCCAAGCCTCCATGACAGCACTGTTTAACAGGCAGAACCAAGAGCTGTGTCGACTATTAGTCATTTTACTCCCTGAGACCTCCCTTCTCCATCTCTCCTCCCCCTCTTTTTCTCTCCTTGTTTTTTTCATCTTTGTCTTACCCTCACCTCCCCCTGATCTCTGCTTCTGTGATCCTTCTCCGTTCAGCAAGAAAGAGCATGCTTTATCTGTCTCTCTTCTCTCCATTTCCCTCACTGCTCTTTCTGTTTTTCCCCCCACACAGACACTTCACTTTTATTAACTTGAGACTAGATGATGGAACTTCAAGGATGACACACTCTTGTTCGATTATATTGTAAAAAGGTTCATGCACTGCCAGTCAGTGGCTTGGACACACTTGACCAATGTTTCTCATTATTTTACAGAAATTTTGATTTAAACACTCATGCTTAAAGGGTTAGTTCACCCAAAAATTAAAATTCTGTCATCAATTACTCACCCTCATGTTGTTCCAAACCCGTAAGACTTTCGTTCATCTTCGGAATACAGATGAAGATATTTTTAATGAAATCTGAGCGATTTCTGTCCCTCCATTGACAGCTACGCAACTGACACTTTGATGCTTCAAAAAGTTCATAAAGAGATCGTAAAACTAATCCATATATGAATTGAGTGGTTTAGTCCAAATAATCTGAAGAGACTCAATCGCTTTATATGATGAATTGAATTTAGGCTTTTATTCACATATAAACATTCATCAACTCACACATCAGTTGTGATAAACGGAACCAATGAGGTTCATTCTCGTGTGTTACGCAGCATGTTTGAGCTTCCGCAAGAGATTTGTTCTCACGCGTCAAGCGTGTTCAGTTAAGCTTCTGTTAATATTCGCTGATCAATGTTTATATGTAAATAAAAGCCTAAATTCAATCTGTTCATCATATAAATTGATCATGTCTCTTTTTGAAGCGTCAAAGTGTCAGTTGTGTAGCTGTCAATGGAGAGACAGAAATTGCTCAGATTTCATTAAAGATCTTTGTTTGTGTTCCGAAGATAAATGAAAGTCTTACGGGTTTGGAACGACATGAGGGTGAGTAAATGATGAGAGAATGTTTTACACGTTACATTTATTTTTTCATTCATTCATTTAAGTATTTACTTTAGTTAACATACAATTGATAATATTTAATTTAATATTTAATCATCAAATTTATTAATCAGGTGTCACGCATGAGTGGCTGTAATGAAGTGCACAATGATAAGGAATATCACAGAACAGTCTTTAATTGTGAATCCAACACGGAACACTCGGGAGAATAGCCAGGAGTAATAAATAAATCACAACCATGTGACACGAACTATACCAGACAATGAAACAAAGGAAACTGAGGGCTTAAATACACAGAGGATGATTGACTAAATCAGAACAGGTGTGGAGACAATTAATAACTAAGGAAACTAACTAGGAATTTAGGCAGTTAAAACAGGAATGGAACACCGAGAAAACTAAACCAAAACTGACTGTTACATCAGGATTACATCAGGATTATATAAATGATTATTTATTTATTTGAAGTATTTACTATATTATTAATTATATATATATATATATATATATATATATATATTATTTTTAATTAGACACACACTATCAGTCAAGTTTTTTTCTAAGTAAGTACAGTTGGATGCCGACAATTTTTTTAATAGAACAATTGGACTGGTTAGTAAGGGATAGTACCTTACATTCACCTCATGAAGTTGGTTAAAAATGAATTCAATTCTGCCTGTCAAAATGCAATGATTTATTAGCTCCCATTAAATTTAATTCACCCATAACTTTTTTGTTAGTGAGGTTTGCCAATTTGTAGTTTCAGTTTGAAGAATCAAATCTGTTCCTCTGTGTAGAAAAACAAGTTTTTTTTATTATTTTGCTTGCAATGATCAAAACAGTTTCTTCTGGAATGAATGATCACCTGAGGCACGCTTGCAAATTGAATTCCATTACATTAGGTAAATGTCTGCTCCGATTCCACTCAGGACTGCATCTCCTCCGCTGATTTCTCCTCTCAGTCACCATGATGAGGTTCTCCAACACTGATTGCTTTTACTTTCTTTCTTTCTCCATCTCCATCGCTTTCTCTTAGTCCTACTCTCTCTTTGTTTGTGTGTGTGTGTATTATGTGAAATGCTCCACAGATATTGTGATAAGCTCCCTGCAGTGAAATGTTTCATTAAATACAGTTGTGCGTATTTCTCCTTCTCTCTCCATCTGTTTTCTCTTCTGTCGGCTCCAGCCTCAGGTGATTGCTTCTATATTTACAGGCTGCTTGATATTATTGTTTTTCGTATCACATCGTCTCATTTTTGGTGCATTATCTTTGCCGTGTGTATGTCAGCAGTACTGTACGTCTCTGCCGTCCATCCGGCGGGCTCTTCTTTCCCTATGGAATACAATATGTTCTCATATCAGCATATGAAGTAATAGTTTACTCATAAATTTAAATTTGTGTTATTTACTCACCCTCGTGTTGTTCCAAACCCAGACACAAAAGGTGATTTTTGAAGAGTATCCTGGCTGTTCTTTTCCTTATAATGAAAGTGAGTGAGAAATGGAGCTGTCAAGCACAAAAAAGGACAAAACAGCACAATACAAATATCATAAAAGCATGCCTATATTGCAAATCTTCAGAAGCGCTACCATCACTCTTAAAAAATAAAGGTTCTTTATTGCCATCTATTGTTCCATGAAGAGCCTTTAATCTCCATCACTCTTAAAATAAAGCTTCTAAAAGGGTTTTTTTGCAGTGATACCACTGAAGAACCATTTTCACCTTTCAGTGATCAATTCTTAAAAGAACCATTTTTTCTTAGTGTGAAGAACATTTTATTCATCTGAAGAACCTTTTCCTAGTATTAAGAACCTTTTGTGCATTGAAAAGGTTCCATGGATGTTAAAGGGTTAGTTCACCCAAAAATGAAATTTCTGTCATTAATTTCTCACCCTCATGTCGTTCCACACCCGTAAGACCTTCGTTCATCTTCAGAACACAAATTAAGATATTTTTGATGAAATCCGAGAGGTTTTTATTTAATTCCCCATAGAAAGCAACATAATCACCATCATTCATGGTCCAGAAAGGTATGACATCTTTAAAACAGTCAACCTTAATGTTATGAAGTGACGAGAATACTTTTTGTGCGCAAAAACAAAACAAAAATAATGACTTTATTCAACAAATTCGTCTGTCCCCTGTTGTTCTCATATGCTGTTTACATTCATCACTTCCAGGTTCTATGTCAGAAAGCCGGCTCATTATTAGCAAGCTCCTGCATCAGCATCACATGCATGTGTCGTCCTGCTCACATGAACAGCATCGGCCAACACTGAGTCGGCGTTCTGACGTAGAACCAGGAAGCGCTAAACTTAAACAGCGTAAGAGAATGACAGGGGAAAGACATTTGTCTTACGGGTTTGGAACGACATGAGGGTGAGTACCTAATGACAGAAATGTAATTTTTGGGTGAACTAACCCTTTAAAAGTTCTTCATGGAACCATAAGGGGTTTTCAAACCAGAGGAACATAAGTGTACTTTGATTGCCCGAAGCATGCCATACGAGACTTCACTTTAGCTTACGCCACTTCAGAGTTCCTACTGGCATTGCGAATGCAACCAGGAAAATGGCCCTAGGGGAAAATTTAATTCACAGGGGACTGCCCTAGTGGGCAGTACTAAGTGCGAAAGCCCCTGTAGATACCAATAAAGAACCTTTTTTTGTAAGAGTGATGGAACCTTTCCATTGGACAAAAAAGTCTTTGTAGTGGAAAAAGGTTTAGTACTTCACACTAGGCAAAAATGGTTCTTTTAAGAACTGTTAGCGAAAGGCTCTTTGGGGAACTCAAATGGTTCTTATATTGCATCACTGTAAAAAAAAAAAAAAAAAAAAACCCTTTTTGGAACCTTTATTTTCAAGAGTGTAACTTTGTGTGACAAACAAACCAAAGAAAGAAAGTTACATCGGTTTGGTGATGGTGACAATTTTAATTTTGCACTGAACTATCTCTTTAAAACATTAATTTTGTGATTTTTCTCATTTGATCTCCCTCACTCACTCTCCCTCTGCGTTTTTTAATGTCGTCCCTCTGATATCTCACTCTCCCAGCTTGACTTTCTCAACATTGCGTTCCATCACTCTCAGGCCCCCCACCCTTTCCTGATGTGCCTGCTCTGTCTATCTCTAAACTGAACTGAAGGTCAGCACAATCATTGGTCCATTAGGGAGCACACAGGGAGGTTCCTGCCAAGCCAGAGAGAGAGAAAAACGTGAAAAAAGACTGTAAAGGGTCAGAGTAGGCCGTCCCCCAAAGACACAGCACCAGTTGCACTTTTCCCACATCTAATGTGTGTGTGTGCACATGCACATGTGTGTTTGTTGCTCTGCAATTTTCTGTCTGTCTCCCGACGTAAGTGCCTCGCAGTCTGCCGTAACCTTTTGAAATGGCACAGTCTGTCTGTCGCTGGCAAGCAGCCCTCCCACCCGGTGCCAGCTTGCTCGCTTTTTACGCTTTTGTTTCGGTCAACACTCGCTTTCTATTTCACGGCGAGCTCAATTGGCTGCAACCTACTGAAGCTTTAGTTAAAGCATTTAAAAATCGTTGATTAAGTGCTTCAGCTGTTACTGTCAGCTAGGCAGAGGAAAGAAAATAGGTTAGCAATCTGGAATTTTTCTGGCTTTGAAAGAAGTTGCAGGCAAAATTTGAGAGTGGGGAATAGACACAGAAAAAGTTATTGTTCAAAGGTTGCTCTTCATAGTTACGGAGACTTCAAAGTGTTCTCGCTCATGATTTATTTAAGGGGTCATGAATTGAGAAATCAAGTTTTCCTTGAGCTTTTGACATACTATAAGAATATACTGTACGCTTCAGAACTGAAAGCTTCCTTGTTAGTCCAAAAACTGCTTTTATTGAAACCAAGCCCAGATTTTGACTGGTTGTGGAATGTGCCTATTTATTACGTCACAGATAGGTGAAAGACCGCCTCTGCAGAAGAAGATCAACGCCTACTTCGGTACTACTGTAGCCCCGCCCTCTGACTCACGCATGACAAGTAGTAGGAAAATAACAGACTTGACGCTAACACTAGATCGAGCAACTAAGCAATAAACTTGCCTTTGAAGAGTATAAAATGCTGTGCAGTGACATGCTGTGCCTTCTATATTGGATCCGACAGGAATGGCGCAACACTATTGCTTTAGGATGAAAATAATCTGTCATTTACACTGTGATTAAATTATATATAGAAAGTGATCAAAGAACGCTCCCTTTACAATCGCTGGAGCTGTCAATCAAACAGAGCGAGGTTATCAGTGACTGAGTTCTGGAGTCTCGCCAAAATTCCGGTTAGAATCAACGAATCTCTTATGTACATTATTGTGTTTGCACTGTTAGTTATGATGAAAGGATTCATTAGTGTGCAGAAATTGAGTTACAGTGATGAGATCACTGCATTCATACACTCAACATGTCTGTGATCGGCTACATGTTCATCACTGCAACCTTTCATGCACGATCTCAATATAATGCCATAATCAACACTTTTCATGATAGTAAACCTTGAGAACTGTAATAGTAAAAATGAGCTAAAAGTTTTCGAGAGTAATACTTTTGCTATTTTCATATGCAAAGATGTTAGCCAATCACAGCAGTGGGCGTTTACACTGAAGTCACAGCAGACACGCCCCTTAAAACAGAGCGTTCAAATCAAAGGGCAAAAATCAGGGAAGAAAAAATGCCTTTTATTTCTAAATTATGACAAATTTTGATGTAAAAATCATACATTATAAGTGTACCCCAGGAAACATTATAAAATAATAAAATAATGCAGTTCGTGACCCCTTTAAATTTTAATTTGGTCTTAGATGTTTTTTGTCAGATGGTTGTTGACATAGAGTAAGTGTATGTACACTCTTAAAAGTAAAGTTTCCACTATAAAGAATCTTCTGTGCAGTGGAAAGTTTCCGTGGATGTTAAAGGTTCTTCATGGAACCATAGATGCCAATAAAGAACCTTTATTTTTATTTTTATTTAATACATCTATTAAATAATGGTGAGAGATTTGATGAGTTCATATTGAAATCTTGTTACGACAGTCAAATCTGAGCCTAGTTTGAGACATCATTGAGAGGATCTAGAAAAACTGAGAAGCTGGAGACTATTTCATCTCATTGCTGTCTAGGAGAAACAATTAAGATATTAAAGAGGTCTCATTTGTGATTCATCTTTACTATAGGAAAGGCTAAAATTACATTCTCTAGTCTACATAAATAATACATAACAATGTATCTCAAGCTCCGCTAGCTGTGTTAAGAGATCACGATGCAAGGACACTCTGATATGTATGTGATGCAAGCTTATTTTCTTTTAAACTGAGCAGAAATAACAGATTTGTCAGGAAGCATTGTGAAGATTTGCTTATTTAAGCATTCGGAACAGCTCATTTATTTACTTAATGAATTTGTGTCCTTTTTGGTATTTAAATAATACCACATGAACTGTTTTATTGAAGATCAGTGCCACTGTGATTTGGCTGTAGGCATGAGGCTGCAGGCTTTTATACAACAGTTCAATAAGCAAGTTAATATCAAGTAACTTGCATTTTAGAAAGTGTGGGCAGTTATTTTTCCCTCTTGCAAAGAAAATAGTTCCAAAAGAAGCCAAAGCAGAATCAACTATTCTGTTGTAAAGCATTGCACAGACTGACAGCCTGTCTGGAACACATATACAAACAGTGAAATGTGCCAGTAGACTTTTAGAACCAGGGTTGTGCAAAATTCAGAATTAATGAAGTGGCTCCTTTTCTAGTCATGAATGTGAATTTGAATTGTCCATAACACAGGAGGCAGGGTGCAGCTCAAACAAAACAAACACAAATGTAAAGTTTATATAAAGTAATTTTTGCTTATTAGTATGGTTGAATTGGATCAGTAAAGGCCAGCAGTGAAGGTTGCTGGTTAATAAAGTAAGATTAAATTCATAAAGTGTATTAGTGTTATATAACATTTAATTATTGCAGATTTGTGTAATATTCTGAGTTTGAATTTCACTGTTTTTACTCATTTTAAGGAATACTGAATCTGTTTTTGTGCAAGTAAGAGGAGTAAGTGCATGCTCATTGCTCACATTTAGTCTAGAACTACAATAACCAATTAAAGCTGCAAGCAGTGATAAAAGGCCAACAGTGAACAGTGGGCGACATGCATGTAAGCGAGTAAATACAAGACAATTTTGTAAATACAAAGTCATTTTAAAGTGCCACACTTCCTGCTGCCAACAGGTGGCGCTTTGACTGTAACTGAATATTGCCATGTAGATGTCTTCAGGCCAGGACTATTATCAAACATGTGAAGTTTGGAGCAGATCGGACATTGTATGCCTGAGATACAACTTCCTGTTTTGTGGTGTTAATTGCATACTTTAGCACTTACCCAATGATTTAACGTGTTTCTAGTATGTTTGGTACTTCGTGGCATATTGAAATGTGTTATTGAAATGTGTTTCTGGGAGTGAATTACAGTGTAAAGCATGCCATTTCCTGTTGACAACAGGTGGCACTATGACTGAATATTGGCATATAGATGTCTTCAGGCCAGGACTCTTATGACACATGTGAAGTTTGGGGCAGATCGGACATTGTTACAACAACTTACTGTTTCATGGCGAAACATCGAAGTTTGTCAGGCCGACACAGACATGCCCTTCAGTGAAAACTCAAGATCTTTGCAATTTAACATCACAAAGGTCTTAAGATTAGACTGACCAAATATCTCACTTCCTGTTGGGTTTTCCGATTTTGCACTCAGGGACTTTGTTGTAGGTATTGGGCTGTTAAATGGGTCTACCGAATTTCATCCTTGTACGTGAAACGTAGTGCGAAGGGCGCTTAATTGAAATCTTGTAGGTGGCGCTATCGAGCCAATTTGCCACACCTAATTCTGAAACCCATATCAGATGTAAATTTCACCACTTCTTATGCGTGTGCAAAGTTTCATGAGTTTTTGAGCATGTTTAGGCCCTCAAAAATGTGATCCATTCAGTAGAAGGAGAATAATTGACTGAGCAATTACAATAGGGTCCTCACACCACTGGTGTTCGGGCCCTAATAATCATGTTTACACAGCGCACACAATGCTTCTGCACCTTACAGTCAATAAATGGCGAAACAAAGTAACTTGCATTACTTATGAAAAAGTAACTTAGATATTTTGTTGTAAATTTAAAAACATATATATATATTTACTTTACTAGTTACTTGAAAAAGTAATCTGATTACATAACTCAGGTTACTTGTGATGTGTTACCCCCAACACTGGTTATGACAATGATGAATTTGTGCTCGTAATGAAAAAGGCTGAAGAATGAAGTTCACGCACACATCACTGAGAAATAAACAAGAACGTATCTGACGCTCTGCTGGTTATGTTATTTCAGCGTTTCACTCTCTCCACTAGCCTGTAGCTAAGTACCTGTCGTCTGTGCGATTGTGTGAAATCACTGCCGCTTTGTGTGGATACTTGTGGGCATTTTTCAATATGAAATACAATGAGAGATTATTTCTCAGTCCTGTCGTTCCCTCCCCCTCTGTATTTGTGTATTAGTATCTCATCTCTCTTCCCATCTGTCTCTGTCTCTCTCTCTCACTGTCTGGCCTCGGTCCTGCTCCTCAATTGGCTTAGAGGTGTGTAATCATCCCCTGACGCTCCTGCTGTCACAGTCTCTCCCCGGCCAGACTGATCCTGGGATCGGTAAATACCTCCCGCTGAACACGAACCTTTTGTCTTCGTTAAACGCACGGCGTACGCCCACCAGGTCCTGCTCTTGCGCGGGGAGTGGGCGTGAGAAGCCGTGCCTTATGAAGAGTATCCACTCGAACTGGCAGTCTTCATCTCACTGAATCGTTAACAAATCACACTAATTCAGTGCTTGATGAACACTAATTTCAGCATGGTCATGTGCGTATATGCATTTGCCATTGAGCTAATCCAGGACTGGATAAGTGCACCCACTCATTAAACACCCACTATATTCTGACAAAGCCAGACTTTTGACTGTCAGCGTAACGTCTGGTCCACATTGTTTCTTATTCTGGACAACAACCATCCCCCATTAGACAGGAAAAAACTGTCTGACTGACGTGTAAACTGCAGTTTGCATGTCAGTTTTTTATACTGTATGATGTTTAGGGGTGGGTAATATGGTATGTAAAGGATAATGACTGTCTGATGTTACATTATCCCACTTATTAAATTTTTAATGTTGTTTTATATGTCTATGTGGTGTTTTTAATATGCTTTAAGACAAACCATGTGCAAATTCATAAGTCAACACCATTGTTGAGTATTTTCTCTTTAAATCTGCAATGATCTAAAGACAGTTTCAAAAGCGCAGTTTGAAATGGCTGGTGTTTGTGACGTCACAAACTACCTTGTACCCAATCACGTCAACATGCCGGCGGGCTTTAGCATATCATTAACTCATCACGCAAGGGAGTCTCAAAAGAAGTCGAGTTATTCCGGTATATTTTTCTGTTGATATAAAAAATCTGCTAGATTTAGCAATATAGCAGGTGTATTACATAAGGGATAATGTATAATAATAATAATAATAAACCCCGACAGGGTGATCAGGACGCGAATCGGAGGGGTCTTGAATCAGCCTGAAGGGGTTTATTCTGAGATAACAACCAGCTGGATGTACATTATCCCCCTCTATTATATGGCTACTTGCCACATAAGTGAGTAATTAGGCATGAAATATTGATCTGAGTCGAAATATTTTATTAGCTCTTTAAACACAAAGCTTCTGCAGAGAGCAGTTGCTAGCGCGGCAAGTTCAAACAGATCGGACATTTAAGGGATACGGTACAGTCACACCACTTATTAAACGGCATTTCGCCACATAAATAATTATGGGGATAAGAGATATTGATCTGAGATGAAACCATTTTAAAATTGTGCCTGTTTGTTATCTTATAATCCAACAGTGTACAAAACAGTAGTCACAAAATGGCAGCAGCTGTGTTTGTATGAAACAAGAGAGTGCCAGTCCACGATACTGGATGACATAATTAAATAACTGTACACAAAATATTGATTTGACTGAGTTTTAATATTTTATTAGCTCAACAAATGCAAATCTTCCTAGCAAGCATATAGCGCTGCTGATTTCAGTAACCTGGCTGAGCCTGTGTTATCTGTTTTCAGCGGTAGTTATCTGGGAATAACATACCGCTGGAAGGCGCGATTGACCAATCAGAATCAAGTATTCCACAGAACCGTGTAATAAGATGTTATAATGAGCTATATGCCTTCCTCCACTGATGTTCTAAGTTGTTCAAAGCATTTCTAAGGATGCTGATTATTAGAAGGCAGTTGCCTGACTCCGAGATGGTGAACAGGAACATGGTTTGTGTACATTAGCAACACATTATTAGCCATTTGATAACATAGTCAAGCAAAAGGTTAATCATATTAATTACTGTTATGTGTCCGACGTTGTAAAGAGTGATACCATTGTGCAGCGTTTACCTCAGTAAGTTGACCGAGTGGATCTCTGAGCTTGTGTGAGTGAGTGGAGGTGGGGCTAATTTGCATATTCATAAATGAAGCAAGGGTGTAGAGTTTCATTCAAGCTATTTTAGGGCATGAATAAATTTTTTTACAGGAAAAAAGTTTAAATAAGTCATTTTGGTGATCAAAGATGACTTTTAAGGTATAAAAATGATTGAATACAAGGGGACTTTAAGACTGAATAAATAAATAAATAAATTAATAAATAAATAAATGGGCATGAAATTGATTTGAGCTGACATAGTAAAAATATTAAATGAAAAATATATGAAATCTTGATTTGGCCAAAGAGAGATGCGATTGATCAATCAGAATCAAGCATTATGGTATATAACCCTCAGACTACTGCTCAAAAAATTTAAATTGAAAAATAAGTATGCTTAATAATCTTAATGTGCTCAATAATTTAAAAAAGAAAATCCCAGGGTCAAATTCAATCCAAGAAATCGTTATTTCTGGTTAATGATAATTGCAAGGTTCTTTAATGTATTTTCTTTAATGACACAGATTAATGCTGAAATGTCCAAAGCCTGGGGCATGTCCAAAGTTTTGAAAGGCACTGTATGGGCTATACATATTTAAAAAAACAAAAACAAAAAAACTGGGAAATCCAATGGCAGTCTTACTTCTGGGAACTGACATGACTTATTTCCCCTTACTGCTAAAATCCTTTGCACTATGACTCTCGAACCTGCTTTAAGCCAGCCAATCCGATTGGAGCTTACTGTTTAGAGAAATCTCTTTCCATTTTGTTTGCAGTAGGCATGCGAGACCATGTGAATGGCCCATGGGCGTGTCGTCTGAGCTTGAGAGTACTTCTCAGAAGTCTGCATTATGTAAAACTGACAGAGGAACATAAAAGCGCAACGATGCTCTAATTCACAGTTTCCACTTTAAAAGCTAAAAACACAAGTTCACCATTCCTACCGAGACGAGAGATGATTTGAAAAGCAACTCTGCCATTTGACTGCACCAAATGACTGCACAGGCAAAAAAAAAACCTAAAATCCATGAATAGACATTACAGAGCGAAAGTGCTGCCTTTCCTGAACGTTATCCTGACACTTCAAAGGAACCAATCAGAGGCCAATCCGTTCAATTCCACCGTGAGATTGCCTCGCTTTCCAGCTGTCATCACGACACATGCGATGACAGGGATGGAGAGTCTGGATCGTCAAGAAAGACATTTCCGGATTTCTTGGTAACGTTGAGATATTAACATAAAAAGAAAAAGATCTTCGGATGAAATCCCACATATCTTATTAACATGAAAACAGCAGAGATGTTTTTGAACTCTGAAGAGCCTTCGGCTATCAATCATGTATCTGTGAAATCCATCAAATCTGCTGTAACTTTTACTAGGAGTTTTACTATGCAGAGTTTGTAGCATCTGTCGAATGGCTTGAGGGCCAAATCCTTGAGTTGATCTTGAGAATGAGAAACGTGTGAATCATCATTCTAGGTCAATCGACAATGATATTCCTGGAGCACATTAGAGCTGCAGCCTCCCATGATGATACACACTCGAATACACACGCTAACACACACAAACGAGCATGGGCTCGCACGTTAATGTACTTCATACTTGTTGCAATTCATTTAAATCTGACCTTGTCATTACCTTTGAGATAATGGTGCGAAGGGCAGCATACACGATGTAGAAAAATGGTTTGGTAGTGATTAGGCCATCAAGTGGGGAAGTGAAGTACTTGTGTATGCGTGCGCACACCTGTACACACACACTATCACACACAGCGACGTGTAGGCAAACAAGCACGCTGCTCTCCTTCTCTGGCTTCAGGCTACTGTTGTGCCGTACGTGTCCCTCTCTCTTTCTTTTCCTCCTCTCACTTCTTCTGCTTTTCCTTAACATGTTTCCTGTCTCCATTTCAGTTCTTTTCTATCCTTCTATCTCTCCTCCAAACCACTCCCTTGCTCTCCCCCCCGTCCTCTTCTTGATCTGCTTCTCAAGGGTCCTGTTCTAATTCAGCCCTTTTCCTTCAACCTACTTTGCTGTGTTCTAATCCTTCTCTTCACTGGATACGTGAGTAGGACACGTTAAGGCCTCTCGCTCCTCTCCTCTCACCGATCCTCTCATCTCCCTTGATCTCCTCTCCTCTACGTTGATCTCTTCTTCTCTCCCTTGATCTCATCACTTCTTCTCCTCCTATAGTATGTTGATCTCCTCAGGTCTCTGTTGATCTCCTTTGTGTTGTTCTCCTCTCCATGTTGATCTCTTCTCTCGTTTTCCTTTCCACTCCTCTCTCTTTATCTTCTTTCATTTATCTTTATATCCTTATCTCCCTTAAACTCTTCTCTGCTCCCCTGTTGATTTCTCAACACAGCAATTCTCATGGCAATTCGCAACTGTTTTATGTTTTGGCGAATTCATATGAATTTGTACAATCTCATTAGTACGTTTTTACACTGTTTTCGCTCTTTTGAGGGTTAGGTTCAGGATGGGGTTAGGGTGGACCTTCATTTGTCTAAAAATTGTACCTTATCTTACTAATCAAATTGTATGTTTTAAAGGGGACCTATTATGCCCCTTTTTACAAGATGTAATATAAGTCTCTAAATACCCCATAGATAATTTATTACACTCTGAAGAAAAATCATTGTAAACAGTACCAAATTAGGGTTCTACAGCTTGTATCATTAGCAGAACCCTTTTTTGGTGCTAAATAGAACCCTTTTTATAACATAACATAAAGAACCATGGTTTGAAAGTGCTATAGGACCTCAATAGTGTGATAAAGGTAATTCGTAGGAAACCAGTTACAATTTGAAAGTTCAAATTTATAGACATTTTAAGAAAGAAATCGTTTACCTGTTGAGAGTTGATGTGGCTTTGACAGTTACAGATTTGAAAAACAAAAAGGAGGGAAAAAGAACCCTAAACTCTAACACAAAGAACCATTTCACATGTAAAGGGTTCTTCAGGGTCATGCAATTCTAAATAGAACTGTTACTACATGTAAAGAACCTTCAAAGAACCATCTTTTTTTAGAGTGTATTCCATGTTGTAAATGTCAATTTTTGCACATGCTGTTTTCGTGCATGTATCTTTAAATGCAAATGAGCTGCTGCTCCCCACCCTGCTTTCCAGAAGAGGGCGGAGCCTACAGCTTGTGCCGCAGATACTCTGCCAAAACTAACAAAACATCTGTTTGGTTTTGATTATCATTTCTATCGCGTTTACACTCACGTGATATTGCAGTTCTTCATCATCATGAAAGTTTATTATCTGCATGTGTTTTAAAGCCATATCAGTCTAAACTTCTAATATATGGTTTTCTGAGCGCACACATCCAAAGCACTCGCACAGAAAGCTGGATGTCAGACGGCGCATCCTGTGAGTATTAAACTAAGTTCTCTTTCACGTCTTATTGCGCTTAAACTGTCAAATACACATGTCAAAAACACACAAAGTTCACATAAACACCTTTAGCTATACCTGTGAACGTAAACAGCAGGGAACGAAATCTCATGTGTATATTAAATCTGTGTATTAAAATGAAAGCAGCGTTAATATTAATCAAACAGCAAAAGAATAACAGAAAATCACTCACTGCTCTTGATTGAATAACTTAGCTTTAGTAAGAATACATTTCTTACTTGAATGCTGCTGTTAAATGCTCTAGTGAGGAGATAATGGCGGACTGTGTACAGATCACTCAGGGCGGGATCTATGCTAATAGGGCAGAGTCCGTCAGCAGTCATGGGTGGGGCCTAAGCATTTGTGATATCACAAAAGCTGCAATCTGCAAATGGCTTGTTCTGAGACACTGCTTATGATTTATGGGGATTGAAAAAAGGCAAGTAGGTGGATTTTTACCATTAAAGGGTGGTTGTGTACACAAACTGCCAACAAACATTTGTTCAAACACCATGAAAAAGTGAATTTTGCATAATAGGTCCCCTTTAATACAAAATCTCCAACTCATAAAATATTTAATTTTTTGGTAACACTTTACATTAAGGTTCCCTTTGTAAAGGGTTTATAAAGGTGTTTGTTAATGAGTAATAAGTAATTTACAAATGCATTATAAATCATTAATAATGCAGTTATAAATGCATGAATAAAAAGGGCTACTTTAATGCAATACCTGCCAAATAGTGAGCCGTTTTTAACTCACATGTTATAAATGCTTAATAAATGTATTTATTAACACTTATTTAACTCAAAACCAGATTCCTGGTTTATTTCATGATGCAGCAAAAATTGACTATCATAATTAGACTGAAGGGTGTTGTATTTGTGCTTTTCTTATTAATATCTCATGACTGCCACTTTTCTTACTATGTTGCTTACCAGAAGTTTCTGTCTTACCCATGATACTCTCCAATAAGGTCCTGATGCCTATCCACAGCAGTGTATAAAAACTGATTTCTTGTTTTTTAAAGATGAAATTCCAACTTTATTTTGAAAAAAAACAAAAGATAATAACCATAACTTGATTAGATATTAATAATGAAAAATTTAATTTCAGTATTAGTTACCTGTAAACCTTAATGTAGGGTGGACACTTGTGAACCATTTATTCATGAGTTATAAACATTAATAACCTGTGAAAGTGAACCTTAATGTAAAGTGGAAACCTGTGAACCATTTATTAATGAGTTATAAACATTAATAACCTGTGAAAGTGAACCTTAATGTAAAGTGAACACATGTGAACCATTTATTAATGAATTATAAACATTAATAACCTGTGAAAGTGAACCTTAATGTAAAGTGGAAACCTGTGAACCATTTATTAATAAGTTTCAAAAATTAATAACCTGTGAAAGTGAATCTTAATGTAAAGTGAACACATGTGAATCATGCATTTATTAATTATTAATGTACACACAGAAGATAGTATTTTTTTCTGATGAAATATTTTATTTTTGATGCATGTATTAGTAAACAACTTTAAACTTGAAACAAAAAAGTTTAAACTTTTCTTTTACAGCACAAAATTACAGAGCATGACTTCTCATGAAAAGTGGCTTATGCAAGTAAACTCAAATTAAAACATTCAGAGAAGCAATCAAGTATTCCAAAAAAGATAATAAGCATCACATCTATAAGCCAAACATATTTGATACAAGCTGAATAAAGGCACCTAAATATGTATTATTTTATTTAACAGTTGTGTAAATCATTAAATCAATGACCAAATGCACCGTTAACAGAACATTAGCATATTTGATGATGATATCATGATAAAGGCCACCATAACTTGAGGATATTTGGCTTTGGCCATCTGCACTTGCAATAACGTACCTGCGCGGGAGCGGTTATAACACAGCGATTACACAAATAACATAAACACTAGAAAAACATAGTCTGCGATTTCACCTCAGTTAGCTTACCCATCAAATCAGTAAACACAAATTTTCACTTCAAAGCATGTTGGAACAGTACTGTGTGACTTCTTCTTGTGGTAACTGCGCCACTTCTTCTAATGAAAGTGGCAAGGCTTTATTGGATGATCACTAGCGCCAACTCCTGTCACGCCAGAATTAACAGGCGTAGTGATGAGAACCTGAAAGAGTATAATAAAGTATATAGCCTACTACTACAACTACTACTACTTTATTATTATTATTATTATTAGAAGAAGAAGAAGAAGAAGAAGACATTGCTTATTATACATTATTGTCACATTTGGTTGTAAAGAGCAGTGAGGAAGCAGGAATTAGATGCAGCATTTTTTTATTATGAAAATAACTGAACTAAAAAATGTAGGAGAACAAACTATAGTAAGCTATAGTAATAGAAAACTAGACGTGACAATAATATATTAGGCTATACTTTATATACTCTTTCAGGTCACATTACTCTTTCAGGGTTACATCACTAAGCATGCGTGTTCTGGCGTGTGACAGGAGTTGGCGCTAGTGAGCATCCAATAAAGCCTTGCCACTTTCATGAGAAGAAGTGGCGCAGTTACCAGTATTGTTACGACATGCTCTGAAGTTAAATTTTGTGTTTTACGTTACTGATTTGATGGGTAAGCTAACTGAAGTGACATTGCAGACTATGTTTTTCAAGTGTTTATATTATAATCGCTGTGTTAGTTTGTATATTATATGTGTAATCGCTGTGTTAGTTTGTAGTTATATTAAACAAATAACCACTCCGGCGCTCCCGCTTCTGTCGTGCGCAGGTACTGTATGAATGGCCAAATACTAAAGTTACAGTATCCTTTATCATGATATCAAGAATAATTATGAATTGCTTATTAATATTTCAACAATAAAATATGTCACCAGAAAAAAAAATGATCTTCTGTGTGTGCTTTAATAAATACATGATTCACGTGTTCACTTTTTACATTAAGGTTCACTTTCACAAGTTAATGTTTATAACTCATTGATAAATGGTTCACATGTGTTCACTTTACATTAAGGTTCACTTTCACAGGTTATTAATGTTTATAACTCATTAATAAATGGTTCACATGTGTTCACTTTACATTAAGATTCACTTTCACAGGTTATTAATGTTTGTAAGTCATTAATAAATGGTTCACAGGTTTCCACTTTACATTAAGGTTCACTTTCACAGGTTATTAATGTTCATAACTAATTAATAAATGGTTCACAGGTTTCCACTTTACATTAAGGTTCACTTTCACGGGTTATTAATGTTAATAACTCATTAATAAATGGTTCACAGGTTTCCACTTTACATTAAGGTTCACTTTTACAGGTTATTAATGTTCATAACTCATTAATAAATGGTTCACAGGTTTCCACTTTACATTAAGGTTCACTTTCACAGGTTATTAATGTTTATAACTCATTAATAAATGGTTCACATGTGTTCACTTTACATTAAGTTTCCTTTTCACAGGTTATTAATGTTTATAACTCATGAATAAATGGTTCACAGGTTTTCACTACATTAAGGTTCACTTTCACAGGTTATTAATGTTCATAACTAATTAATAAATGGTTCACAGGTTTCCACTTTACATTAAGGTTCACTTTCACGGGTTATTAATGTTAATAACTCATTAATAAATGGTTCACAGGTTTCCACTTTACATTAAGGTTCACTTTTACAGGTTATTAATGTTCATAACTCATTAATAAATGGTTCACAGGTTTCCACTTTACATTAAGGTTCACTTTCACAGGTTATTAATGTTTATAACTCATTAATAAATGGTTCACATGTGTTCACTTTACATTAAGTTTCCTTTTCACAGGTTATTAATGTTTATAACTCATGAATAAATGGTTCACAGGTTTTCACTACATTAAGGTTCACTTTCACAGGTTATTAATGTTTATAACTCATTAATAAATGGTTCACAGGTTTTCACTACATTAAGGTTCACTTTCACAGGTTATTAATGTTTATAACTCATTAATAAATGGTTCACATGTGTTCACTTTACATTAAGGTTCACTTTCACAGGTTATTAATGTTTATAACTCATTAATAAATGGTTCACAGGTTTCCACTTTACATTAAGGTTCACTTTCACAGGTTATTAATGTTAATAACTCATTAATAAATGATTCACAGGTTTCCACTTTACATTAAGGTTCACTTTTACAGGTTATTAATGTTCATAACTCATTAATAAATGGTTCACAGGTTTCCACTTTACATTAAGGTTCACTTTCACAGGTTATTAATGTTTATAACTCATTAATAAATGGTTCACATGTGTTCACTTTACATTAAGTTTCCTTTTCACAGGTTATTAATGTTTATAACTCATGAATAAATGGTTCACAGGTTTTCACTACATTAAGGTTCACTTTCACAGGTTATTAATGTTTATAACTCATTAATAAATGGTTCACAGGTTTTCACTACATTAAGGTTCACTTTCACAGGTTATTAATGTTTATAACTCATTAATAAATGGTTCACATGTGTTCACTTTACATTAAGGTTCACTTTCACAGGTTATTAATGTTTATAACTCATTAATAAATGGTTCACAGGTTTCCACTTTACATTAAGGTTCACTTTCACAGGTTATTAATGTTAATAACTCATTAATAAATGATTCACAGGTTTCCACTTTACATTAAGGTTCACTTTTACAGGTTATTAATGTTCATAACTCATTAATAAATGGTTCACAGGTTTCCACTTTACATTAAGGTTCACTTTCACAGGTTATTAATGTTTATAACTCATTAATAAATGGTTCACATGTGTTCACTTTACATTAAGTTTCCTTTTCACAGGTTATTAATGTTTATAACTCATGAATAAATGGTTCACAGGTTTTCACTACATTAAGGTTCACTTTCACAGGTTATTAATGTTTATAACTCATTAATAAATGGTTCACAGGTTTTCACTACATTAAGGTTCACTTTCACAGGTTATTAATGTTTATAACTCATTAATAAATGGTTCACATGTGTTCACTTTACATTAAGGTTCACTTTCACAGGTTATTAATGTTTATAACTCATTAATAAATGGTTCACAGGTTTCCACTTTACATTAAGGTTCACTTTCACAGGTTATTAATGTTTATAACTCATTAATAAATGGTTCACAGGTTTCCACTTTACATTAAGGTTCACTTTCACAGGTTATTAATGTTCATAACTCATGAATAAATGGTTCACAAGTGTTCACCCTACATTAAGGTTCACAGGTAACTAATACGGGAATTAAATTTTTCATTATTAATATCTAATCAAGTTATGGTTATTATCTTTTGTTTTGTTTTTTTCAAAATAAAGTTGGAATTTCATCTTTAAAAAACAAGAAATCAGTTTTTATACACTGCTGTGGATAGGCATCATGACCTTTTTGGAGAGTATCATGGGTAAGACAGAAACTTCTGGTAAGCAACATAGTAAGAAAAGTGGCAGTCATGAGATATTAATAAGAAAAGCACAAATACAACACCCTTCAGTCTAATTATGATAGTCAATTTTTGCTGCATCATGAAATTAACCAGGAATCTGGTTTTGAGTTAAATAAGTGTTAATAAATAAAGAATTCTTACTAATAAAGAGTAAAAAACGGCTCACTATTTGGCAGGTATTGCATTAAAGTCGCCCTTTTTATTCATGCAGTTATAACTGCATTATTAATGATTTATAATGCATTTGTAAATGACTTATTACTCATTAACAAACACCTTTATAAACCCTTTACAAAGGGAACCTTAATGTAAAGTGTTACCAATTTTTTATCATGAGATTAGTTTATGATTTCCTTTCCCTTAATCTCTTTGCATCATGTCGCATCTCTTCTCTCCAGATCTCCTCCTACAGTATATGTTGACTTTCTTTTATTCCCATCTATGTTGATCTCTTTATCTCTCCCATCATCTCCTTTGCAGATGGGGAAGCTGCTTTGAAAGTGCTCCTCGTTAAGATACAATCTAATCATAATTTGAAGTATTTAAATTACAGTCAAGCTAATGCTTTGAAAAAGTTACTTAAGGCGATGGTATGTTTTTATAATTTAAAATTATATATATAATTTTTTTTTTTTTTTTTTTACTTCATTCAAAAACAATGAGGGTTTTGAATAAATCTCAATTATGTTGACAGTATCAAATTTGAACAGGTAAATTTATACCAAATACAACAAAACATATCATTCAAAGTTTGGGGTCAGTAAGCAATAATGTGGCTGCTGAAAATGTAACATTCCCATCACAAAAATAAATTACATTTTAAAATATATTAGAAATCAATTATTTTAAATGTTAATAATATTTCAAAATATTGCTGATTTTACTGTATTTTTTATCAAATAAAAGCACCCTTGGTGAGAATCTTTCAAAAATAAAAAGAAAAATGTTTAAACGCTACCGACCCCAAACTTTTTAACAGTAATGTAAACTATTATGAAAATAGCTAAACTACTGTGAGAAAAAAAAATGTGGTTAGTAAATAGTAAAGTTGCTGCTTTTAGTTAGTTACTTCTCAACACTGCTGCTCTGATCTCCTATCTTCTCCTCTCATTTCTTTTCATCTCATCTATCTTGAACTTTTCTCTTTGTTGATCTCCTCTGCTTTCCTGTGCTGTGACATACTTCAGAGACTGAAAGAGAGAGTGGATTCCTCACAGAATTATGCAAACACACGCTGATCCTCTCTTAAACCTTTCAGTCTTTTCTTTCTTCTGCGCAAACACACCTCACTCTCCTGCTGCAGTGACCTCCTGCAGTTTGACAAGACACACAGTTTTCTCATGCTTTCAAAATGTGGGAGACATACTCGTTTTTCCCTTTCATTTCTGTAAGCTCTCAGTTTCAAACAAGCACAGCACACAACATAACACTTATACATGTATGCAGTACATTCTTACAGAACACACACACACAAAATGAATGTGAGAAAATCATGGCTTGTGTGCCACAAACAGGTCTGTGTGTCATTTAGAAATTAATGGAGAATGCCTTTTAAATTCCAGTACAATCTCTAAATTTAAATTGAGGTGGCAAACAACACTTTTTGAGAGAATTTGAGATTGTATATGGTTTTTAAAAAAAAAAAAAAAAAAAAAAAAAAAGTTACTGAAATAAGGCCTCAAAACATATACTAAACATTTTTTCACAAGACTTTTGGGAACTGTATATTTTAGTCTAGACTTTTTGCTTCACAATGATGTAAAAATCATCCTGCCTACTGTCATATAAAACAATGTATTGATTTTAAATTTCTAAGACACTTTTTGTTTAGGAAGACCATATGCGAGGAGGCGTGAATCTTCATGAATAAAAGAAGACATTCTATAGTTTCAGTTGATGTATTACTTTTGTCTGTATGACTATGTGAAAAAAATCTAGCAAAACACATCGGCACGTTTCCCAACCCCTGAGTGTTAAAAAACTCCATGTAACTACATGAACTTAATTTACCTGAGTTGTTTCTACTAAAAATGAGTATTGTCAGCTTTACTTAAGAAGTGTTTGTGCAATCAACCAATATCGCTGAGTGAAATGCACAAATTAATGTTGACATAACTAACTGGGCAGTGGATCCGTAGTTCCCAACATTCTTTGCAAGGGACTGCATTAGGAGAGTAAATTTAGGGATTGAAGTGTTATTTTATGTGTTTTTCAGTAAAGGGGATGATGTTGTTAGTTTATGTTATTGTTTAATGTTCAGTTAGAGGAATTTAAATGGACATTTAGAGGAATTTCTGTAATGTTTTTGAATTTTATGGTTACCATTATGCAGAAGAGTGGCGTCTGTGTTTAGGCTGTACTCATATACACATTTACGATGGAATTCCTGCTCTCAATTCAATTGAGTTTTGTTCAATGAGTTTTGTTTTTTTTGTGTCTTTTTTTTGTTTGTTTTTTAAGTGCATTTTGTAGAGCAAATAGTTAATTTAATAAGATAAATTAAGTCAATAAACGTGTTTATCTTATGTAATAAACATAACATTACTAAGTAAACTGTACATATAAATATTATGTATCAGTGACAAATTAAATTAATTTGTATTTACTCAGAAATATTGTCAGCTTTACTTGAATTTCTTTTGTTCATACAACTAAATTGTTATTTGTACAAATTACTCAATATAGTTGTGTGGAACCTCTTGACACTGTTTTTTTTTTTTTTTGAAGATGCAGAATTCCAATTTAAATTTGAATGGATGGATGGATGGATGGATGGAACGATTTGGTTTAATTCTCTTGGTGGCATCTCAAACTTTTTCCATGCAACAGAAAAGCTGCATTGTGTGACATTTGTATCTGTGTGTGTATGTGTGTGTGGGCCGGTAGACATGCTGTCCTCTTCAGTTTCTCCTTCACTGCTATGTGTTGGTCACCTGAGGCAATTTATACACTCACACATCAGCATCTCCCTGATGCCTTTGGATCTGAGACTGCCAGACATGAGAACAAAGTGTGTGTGTATGCGTGTGTGCACGCACAGAGGAATACTGTTGTGATGAAAGTGTGAATGGAAGATTAGCAACTGTGATGGATGTGTTTGTGAACCCTGTGTGTGTGTAGCCACGCTCCGCTCCAGCCAGCAGCCAGCGGGCCGTACCTCGGCTCCGCACGAGTGGCTGCCGAGAGGGACCAGGCGCTCCCTGGAGAGGTGAGGTGTTTAAAACAGGGGACTTGTGACTGAAGTCCTGCCCTTCCTGATCTCCCAATGGCACAACATCAGCGCCTCCAGTAGTTCAACTGTGAGCCTGATGACACACAAACTAAACACACACACTGAAGAAAGAAGGAGAAAATGAAGGGAGAACAGGGAGAAGAGGCGGGTTGGTGACAGTGCTGGGACTTGAATGCTGATACACAAGTTATTTTCTTCCTACAGAACTCAAGTAGCTGTGAATCAGAGCAGTTGTGTTTGAATGGCGCGTGTGAGCCGCTGAGATTCCAGTGCAAAGTGAGGTGAAAACCTAGAGGTCAAAGTGTGGGATTGTGTGTGTTTGCATGCAATTGTCTGAATTCATGCATGTCTTAGGCTACATGTACATTAATCTAGATACATTTGAAAACAGCGTTTTTGTTTCAAAATGTTCTCTGTCCATGCTAGCATTTTAAAGCAAAATATCCCACCACTTACTAAGTGAATAACATAGCACATAGCAGGCACATACTGGTATAAACATGGATATCTATTGGTACAATATGAGTCACGTAACTAAATATGCATCACTATTTTCACAGGCCGCTGTACAGTGAAAACGCAGTTTTCAAATTCATACACTTGGGAGAGCGGATCTCTGTCTCAGTGTGGACAGAAGGCCAAAAAATGATCAAATGTATCCGGTAAACATAGCCTTAGACCGATTCTCTTCGAGGTTTGTGTGTGTGTGTGGTTCAGGTATACCCTAAGTTATAGTGACAAAATTTCCTCACAAAGATGGCAATATCTAAAATCCTTGACCTTGTGGGGACGTTTTTTTGGTCCCCATACGGAAAACAGCTTATAAGTCATATACAATAATGTTTTTTGAAAATGTAAAAATGCAGAAAGCTTTTTAAATACAGTTTGTAGGGTATAAAAATTATACTGTCTATGAAATGTCCCAATAAAACATGAAAACCCAACATGTGTTTGTGTACGTGTGTGTGTGTGTGTGTGTGTGTGTGTAGGTGTGTGTGTGTGTGTGTGTCTGTGTGTGTGTGTGCTAGTCTCAGAAAGAAATTAGCATCTCGCTCAGTGTGAGTAGTTTTGATGCAAATTAGAGTGGTTTTGTCATGTTGAAATGCTCACATGACTCAAGTGGTTCATGAGATTATTTACATAATGAACATTAAAAAAATCTGACTACATGGCAGAGAACACACTTTTATGTAAAGTTAATTCTTGCACGTAATGGAAAGGGATGCATTGTTTTGATTCAAATAATGGGGCAAATTTGTGAAAAATGGTTAAATAGGCCTTTAGACTGGTGCATTCCAAAATACACTATATCACCTGCCTTTTACATGCACATGAACTTTAATGACATCCCATTCTTAATCCATAGGGTTTAATATGGAGTTGGCCCACCCTTTGCAGCTTCTAGAAGCATATTTGTGAGGTCAAGCAGTGTTGGCGTGAAGGCCTGGCTCGCAGTCTCCGCTCTGATTCATCCCAAAGGTGTTCTGTCGGGTTGAGGTCAGGTTGCAGCCAGTCAAGTTCCTCCACACCAAACTCGCTCATCCATGTCTTTATGGACCTTGCTTTGTGCACTGGTGCGCAGTCATGTTGGAACAGGAAGGGGCCATCCCAAAACTGTTCCCACAAAGTTGATAGCACGAAATTGTCCAAAATGTCTTGGTATGCTGAAGCATTAAGAGTTCCTTTCACTGGAATTAAGGGTCCAAGCCCAACCCCTGAAAAACAACCCCACACCATAATACCCCCACCCCCACCAATCTTTACACTTGGCACTTGTTTTGTTTTGTTTTGTTGGCCACAATGAATTTTTAGGGTTTATTATTTCATCATTTAACTTTAAGTGGGTTTTAAGGTTAAAAAATAAGACAAAAATTCATAGTAAGATTTATTTTATTTGATTTTTTCTTCTATTTTCTGAGAAGTAGGAATCTTGAAAGCCGGTTCCATACAAATGACCCAAAAATAGGTCAGTGACTTCTTTTGTTGAGTGAACAGAAAGTTCAACATACACAGCAAAATAAATGTTGCTTCGTCACAGGAAGTGTGAAGGGGTTCATAGCGATGCATTGTTTCAATTTTAAAGGCTTGTTGCAGCAAAACTCAGTGCTGTAAATTCACTCTTGGTGTGAATAGGCCAACTGTGTGTATGTGTGTATGTGTCCTGGCATGTTGGAGAACAGCAGTGGGCATCAGGCGTGGGAGAAAGCGGGAGGGGGGAACTGGACAACAGCTTTTACAGAACAGAGACTCATTCACCCGTCATCCCACCGCTGAGGCCGCAGGGGCACAGGAAGTCATGTTACATTTGCAACCACATCACTTTGGCTTCTCTTTCCATAAATGTCCGTCCATTCATTTGTGCGATATTGTGAGTGGACGCAGCAGATGTTACTGGAGGCTGGTTGGGGTAGAAAAAAAGAAGGGGGGGTTTATCGTCCTGTTGGGGAGCGCAGTGGACAGCTGGCCCTTGTCTGTCCACACCAGACTTTGTCTGGACAATGAACGACAGAGGGAGAGAGAAAGAAAGAGACAGAAAAGAAACAAGGGTGGGGAAAAAGAAAAGAGAGAGAGAGAGATTGATTGTACCAGTGTCTGCTCAGGGCTTAAACAAGGATTGACGGGAGGGATGATGCTGCAACTGGTGGTAACAAGATCTCAGTTCCTTCACCACACATGATGTGCATTTAATCCTAAAGTTTTCCTCATCCCTTCATACTTCTTTCAGACATTTCACAAAAGTGCTCTTTAATATTTAATATTTTAATAAATAATTCTCTCAGACAGCATTGAGATTAATGGAGAGCGCATATTTTCTCAGATTGTTTCTCCTAAAAAAAAGGCGTTCATTTTTGTTTCCCAAACTTGTCTTAGGCAAGTTCCCCCATTCCCCCATTCTTAAAGAATCACTGAATCAATCTGAAATTTATATTCTGGGAAAAGTACACTACTATTCAAAAGTCTGGTGTCTGTACAATGTTTTTATGCCCTTGAAAAGTTTCTTATGCTCACCAAGGTTGCATTTTATTGTATCAAAAAAATAAATAAATAAATTGGTGCTAAGTAAAAAAAAAAAAAAAAAACACAAAAACAATAAAACAATAATATTGTGAAATTTTATTACAATTAAATTAAAATAACTGTTAAAATATTGATGCCATAGCTGAATTTTCATTCATCATTACTCCAGTCCAGTGGTGTAAAGTATTTGAGTAAATGTATTTAGTCACTGTACTTTGGTATCTTTTTCGCTACTTTGTTACTTTACTGAGTATCCAAGATATTAGCAACTTTTACTCTCTACTTGACTACATTTTTGAATAAGTCTATGTAGTCTTTACTCCAATACATTTGTGATGAGTAATGGAATTACTTGTTACATTTTACATGGAATCTAGTCTTAGCCTCAGACGTCACACCCACGGACCGTTGTGTGAACGAACGTCTGATGCATATGGCACACTTAACTGGAAACACTTCAGGATTTTCAAAGTCGTCATCTGGTTGGTTGAATTCTACAGGATGTCCGGGAGACGTGTGTGTGTCGCGTTCTTTAATGCTCCGCCTGGAAACAAATGCTGTGATGCCAAACCCCCTCGAGGAAGAAGAAATCCGTCATGTTTATAACGGTGACGATGAGCGCTTACCAGGATCAACTAACCATTGGATTTTCAAAAGTATGTGGAGTTCGCGGCTCCATCGTTGCAGTAAACGTGCACGTTCTTAAATGAGTCATTTATTAAATTCACACCGGTCTATTATTGTAAGGACATCGACTTTACATTTCACGCCCCTAAGCATGAGGAAGCAGGGCAACCAGCTAGTAATGCATTACAGTAATGATGTCTAGACTAGATTACTGTAATGCATTACTAGCTGGTTGCCCTGCTTCCTCAATAAACAAGCTACAATTAGTACAAAATGCAGCTGCTAGAGTTCTTACCAGGTCAAGAAAATATGATCATATAACACCAATTTTATCATCTCTACACTGGTTACCTATTAAGTTCCGTATCGATTATAAAGTACTGCTAATGACCTATAAGGCTCTAAATGGTTTAGCTCCTGTGTACTTAACCGATCTTCTATCGCCCTACAATCCTTCACGCTCTTTAAGATCACAAAACTCTGGACTTCTGGTTGTACCTAGGATAGCTAAGTCCTCTAAAGGAGGGAGAGCGTTTTCACATTTGGCTCCTAAACTCTGGAATAGCCTTCCTGATAATGTTCGGGGCTCAGACTCGCTCACCCAGTTTAAATCTAGATTAAAGACACATCTCTTTAGCCAAGCATTCACATAATCCATCTCATATCAGATCAATTGCACATGACTATCTTTGCTTAATGTTATGAACAGCAGCTATGCTAATTATTCTACGTGAATACGAGTGTATTAGCAGGTAGTCGTGAATCGCAGATGTTTCATATGAGTTGAGAACATGGCTACAGCCGGAGATGACGCCGAAACCAACACGTCCAGTGCAAGTAGGCTTTGACTAATTAATTTTACTTCACATTCTTTTATTTATCTGTTATATTGAAGAGACCTTTTTGAAGTATATTGGTTTACTTATTCCCTTTTTGAGCAATTGAGCTTAACTGAGACTTGAGTGTTTGTAGATGTTTAAGAGGCAAAATTGATTTGTGGTGTTCAGTTTTATTTTGGTTTTAAAAAATAATTGCTCTCCTCACAAATCAACTGTTTCTTATTTTTCACTGGTATGTCTCTTATTTGTTGAGGACTGGTGCATCTTTGAGCCCTCATTAAGTACAAGTAAAATTTACATACTGTTAAAATCAGATACCCTAAGATGGATACTCTTCAGATACTGGAGCAGAGGTGTAAAGAGTACCTGAAAACCATACTTGAGTAAATGTACAAATACCTTACAGTGAAAATGACTCCATTATAAGTGTCATTTTCACTGTAAGGTATTTGTACATTTACTCAAGTATGGTTTTCAGGTACTCTTTACACCTCTGTTCCAGTCTTGAGTGTCACATGACCCTTCAGAAATCATTCTAATATGCTGATTTGGTGCTCAAGAAACATTTCTTATTACTATCTACAGTATCTCACAGAAGTGAGTACACCCCTCACATTTTTGTAAATATTTTATTATATCTTTTCAAGTGACAACACTGAAGTAAAGTAGTGAGTGTACAGCTTGTATAACAGTGTAAATTTGCTGTCCCCTCAAAATAACTCAACACACAGCCATTAATGTCTAAACCGCTGGCCACAAACGTGAGTACACCCCTAAGTGAAAATGTCCAAATTGGGCCCAAAGTGTCAATATTTTGTGTGGCCACCATTATTTTCCAGCACTGCCTTAACCCTCTTGGGCATGGAGTTCACCAGAGCTTCACAGGTTTCCACTGGAGTCCTCTTCCACTCCTTCATGATGACATCACAGAGCTGGTGGATGTTAGAGACCTTCCGTTTGAGGATGCCCCACAGATGCTCAATAGGGTACCCTCAGCTTCTTTAGCAAGGCAGTGGTCGTCTTGGAGGTGTGTTTGGGGTCTTTATTATGTTGGAATACTGCCCTGCAGCCCAGTCTCCGAAAGGAGGGGATCATGCTCTGCTTCAGTATGTCACAGTACATGTTGGCATTCATGGTTCCCTCAATGAACTGTAGCTCCCCAGTGCCAGCAGCACTCATGCAGCCCCAGACCATGACACTCCCACCACCATGCTTGACTGTAGGCAAGACACACTTGACTTTATACTCCTCACCTGGTTGCCGCCACACACGCTTGACACCATCTGAACCAAATATGTTTATCTTGGTCTCATCAGACCACAGGACATGGTTCCAGTAATCCATGTCCTTAGTTTGCTTGTCTTCAGCAAACTGTTTGTGGGCTTTCTTGTGCATCATCTTTAGAAGAGGCTTCCTTCTGGGACGACAGCCATGCAGACCAATTAGATACAGTGTGCGGCGTATGGTCTGAGCACTGACAGGTTGACCCCCCACCCCTTCAACCTCTGCAGCAATGCTGGCAGCACTCATACGTCTATTTCCCAAAGACAACCTCTGGATATGACGCTGAGCACGTGCACTCAACTTCTTTGGTCGACCATGTCGAGGCCTGTTCTGAGTGGAACCTGTCCTGTTAAACCGCTGTATGGTCTTGGCCACCGTGCTGCAGCTCAGTTTCAGGGTCTTGGCAATCTTCTTATAGCCTACGCCATCTTTATGTAGAGCAACAATTCTTTTTTTCAGATCCTCAGAGAGTTCTTTGCCATGAGGTGCCATGTTGAACTTCCAGTGACCAGTATGAGAGAGTGAAAGCGATAACACCAAATTTAACACACCTGCTCCCCATTCACACCTGAGACCTTGTAACACTAACGAGACACATGACACCGGGGAGAGAAAATGGCTAATTGGGCCCAATTTGGACATTTTCACTTAGGGGTGTACTCACTTTTGTGGCCAGCGGTTTAGACATTAATGGCTGTGTGTTGAGTTATTTTGAGGGGACAGCAAATTTACACTGTTATACAAGCTGTACACTCACTACTTTACATTGTAGCAAAGTGTCATTTCTTCAGTGTTGTCACAAGAAATGATATAATAAAATATTTACAAAAATGTGAGGGGTGTACTCACTTCTGTGAGATACTGTATGTTGAAAACAGTTGTGCTGCTTAATAGTTTTGTGGAAATTTCAGGACTCTTGATGAACATAAAGTTAAAAAGAACAGCATTTATTTGAAGTAGAAATGTTTTGTATAATGTTACAAAACATTTCTACTTCAAATAAATGCTGTTCACAGTAAATGTCTCTACTGTGATTTTTGATCAAGCTAATGTGTCCTTGCTGAATTAAAGTATTATTGTACTGTACCAAATGTTTAAACAGGAGTTCTCTTTCTTTTAAACTAAAGTTTAAGTGCACTAGTTTGAGAAACTGTGGGATCTGTTATTTTATAATTGCATTTAGTTGTAATGGGATGAAAATTAAAAGCATTGTGTTGTTGTGGAGAAGTGAAATGAGTAAAGAGCACTATTTTGTTCTGCCTCATTATTATTTGGCTTGCTTTCTTTAGTAACTCAATGTGTTAAGCCAATAATTACCAAAATAATAATAATAAATCACACGTTTAATAATTTTTACTTATTGTATCTTTAGAATGTGTGTGTAAACATACATGAATTTTATTATTTATTTATATTATTATTATTATTATTATTATTATTGGCTGAACAAAGTAAAAAACCTTTTCTTTCAATATGAACTTCCTCCAAGACCAAAGTATATGAGCTCTAAACTCTTGTTTTATGTCAACAGTTGTCTCATTTGTGCCTGTTTTTATTTCCCCTGAGGCCATGTAAGAGAAACATCTGAGACAACTCCATTAAGTCTGTTAATGCACTAAGCAATAACATTTTTCTCTTTTCCAGTACATATATGTATGTTTGCATCTGAGAAAAATGCTTATCCAACCCTAATAGTAACTGCAGAGGTTTTTACCCCCATTTTATGTAGGACACTGATGCAGCAATAAGCCCATTAAATATTTACATCCCTCTTCCCTTTGTGTCTGCTTTGTTGTCTGGCTTTCTCTCATTCCATTGTTTGAGCCTTTTTCCATTCTTTCCCCATGTTAGGGTGTATTATTTAAAAAAAAAAAAAAAAAACTGGGCATGCTGCCCTACTGAGTGGAGCATTTTATCTGTTAAACCGCGAGGCATATCACAATCTGAACGCTGGCTGAAGTCCTATCAGACGGAGCTGAGAGCAGACGAGATGAGATGGAGAGGAAGTGAAAGCCTCTGGCCATCTTAAGAGAAACTTAAGCTCGCACACACTCATGCACACACACCTCCTGAGAATTAATCTGTGTTCAGCTGTCCTATCAGACTTGGCACAGAGACAGTAATAGTTGTTAAAGTTATCTCAGCACCTCTTCCCCTGGCTCCTATTTCATGTCAGCCTCTCAGATCTCTTCTTTTTCACATCAGAAGTTTGCTTTTAGATGAGATTTTACTGCTATTGTGTATCAGGATTTGTTTTAAGTGTCTACAGATGCTAATTAAGCCAAAGTCACGGCCTAGCGGTTAGAGTACATCCTCCAAATTGCAAACAACATGAGCCTAGCTGTGTTCGGAATGGAATACTGATGTAATGGTTCTCAACTGGTGGGTCATGACCCAAAAATTGTATGAAAGTCTGTATTGAGTGTTGTGGACAACAGGGAAAATTCTAAATGCAAATAATAAAATGCAACTAACCATATAATCATGCATCGTTAGGCTTATTAGCTTTTTAAAGCATCCCATATCTTTTGTTGTTAGCATCAAAGGCTCTACTTCCAATTAAACTGTTTGATATTTTGCTGCAAATTTCATTGGGTCTCCACTTGGTGTCTAATGCAAAATCTTAAGGCAAAACCAATTAATAACAGCTCTAATAGCGTGCTTCTCACTGCATACTGCACAGTTTAAATTCAATACTTGCTTCTTTTTTAAATAGTATGTGAAGCAGAACACTTTACTATGGAAGCTTGTTGCTGCCACGGAATAAAACAATTTAAAAGACAATTCTGACTTTTTTCCTCACAACTGCGAGTTATAATGTCAGAATTGCGAATTATAAAGTAAAAAAAAGTCAGAACTGTGAGTTTATATCTTGCAATGCTGACTTTTTTCTTGCAATTGCAAGTTTATATCTCGTAATTCTGACTTATTTTCTCAGAATTGTGAGATATAAACTCGCAATTGCGAGTTATAAAGTCCAATTCTGAGGGGGAACAAAGACTGACTTTTTTCTCAAAATTGCGAGTTTATATCTCACAAAAAGTCAGAATTGCAAGATGTAAACTCGCAATTACGAGACAAAAAAGAATTGTGAGATAAAAAGTCTCAGTTACCTAGTTTTTATTTCAGTGGCGGATAGCTTCCATATTTTATGCAGCATAATGCAGTAACATCTTACATTGACTTATTTATGTTGCATGTTTAATTCAGTGAAAATTTAGTAATGATCAGAATTTAGAAATTAAACTGTTTATATTGCATAATAATGCTAGTTTTGTAAAGACGTCTTAAATCATGCCAAAGGGAAGTTCAAGTGAGTCAAGCACATTGCATTATGGGATACAGTATTCCACTTCACTGTATATCACTACACAGCAAACATAAAATAACCCTCTGTTGTTGTTTACTCATCTTCTAGTGGGAGTAGGGGATTTTAAGAATTTTCTAAGTAGTTTTAATGCATTATTAACTTTTTGTCCTTTAAGGGATAGTTTACTCAAAAGTTGAAGTTCTTTACTCACCCTCATATCATTCCAAACAAATGCTATTTATTTTATTTTATTATTTTATTTTATTTTATTTTCCATACAATGGAAGGCAATGTTGTTCTTCAAATTATCTTATTTTATGATGCGCAGAAGAAAGAAAGTCATTCAGATTTGGAACAACATAAGTGCAAGAAAATGATTACAGAATTTTCATTTTTGGTGAACTATCCCTTCAATATTTTTACATTTTTCTAAAAGCAATTAGCTTGTGTTGTTGTACAACCATTACAGCAAATTCACATACTGCACACACAGTATACTATGAAAAAAGTACTAGTATGGATGTTTGCTAATCAGAACATAGCCTTTGAGTTTGTCTTGCATGTTTTTTTTTGTTTTTATCTTTGTGATCCTGTAAATTCTGCCTCCTATAATTCAATATCACTTAAAAATTAATCCAAAAAACTTAAAATATGCAAATTACAAAGCATTTAACGTAATAAAACATCTCTCTCTCTCTCTCTCTCTCTCTCTCTCTCTCTCTCTTTCTCACACACACACACACACATAGACAAACACGCACATACACATTTTCCGGGCTCACGTCACAGGCGTTCAGCCATCGGTCATACGAGTTTTCACATGATCTTCAGAACAACAACAACCTTATTAAGAAAGAGGGCATGAGAGGGAAAATGAAAACAGAGTACATGCATAAAACCCAAATCACCCTAAAGTCATCTAGAAGCTATTAGATAAATCTCTGTGTTTCTCGTTTGGATTTGTTTTTAGTGCTGTGATGTTTCAGAGGGCTGCCAGGTCCAGATGTGCTCAGTCTAAATGAAAACACAGTTAAGCCTCAGTCACAGGTCTGCTGCTGCAAGATTGCAACAATTAGCCCAGTGTTTCTTCCTCCGCAGTGCCTGCAGACCAGCAGCCAGCACAGCAGTCTCTCTCTCTCTCTCTCTCTCTCTCTCTCTCTCTCTCTCTCTCTCTCTATCTCTTTCCCTCCCCACTCTTTCTCAAACTCTGTGCCTTTGCTTCAGTACCCTGAAACCACCTTTTTGCACTATCACATCCCTCTAAACACACTTTTGAACATGTGCTGTTCCTCAAGGCCATCGCTGTCACTTCATTTTAAGAAATAGTGTAGAAAGTAAAAGCACAGTGAGGGGGTGCACAGACATGCTGGTTGTGATGACTATATAAATATATATATATATATATATATATATATATAAAGTGCTATTGTTTTTTTACTGTTTTAAAAGTCAATGAGGTTAGTAAATTAGGGCCCTACAATTTCAATACGGAAAATGAAGACAGAATTGTGGAATCCAGTCATAAAAATGGAATCTAAATGTCATGTCATGGAATTTGGCAGATTTTGGAAGCATAAATCAAAAGTAGGTCTGTACAGTGAATTAGATTGCAATATGGACTAGTGTCTGTGAATATTAAACCACAAAATACTGCTATTAAAATATGAAGTCTGCATGTTCTGCATCTCTGTTTGAATAAAATGCAGAACAGAAACTCAATGGTCTTCACAACAATCCGTCCAAATAAATAAATTTGATTACATTAAATTATTAATGTTTTATGTTTTTATTTGATTACCAGTAATAATAAGATCGTAAGAAATCATAAATCCAGAAGAATTAAAACAGAAAACACAGAATGTTTTGGGGGTGGAAGAGAAACCCATAGTTATAATTGTAAGGGAATTATCATTCAGTGTTTTCTTTGCTTAAGGGGTTTATAACAACTGGCTTGCAGCGAAGTTCCAGATTTGACACAGCAGCACTCCTTCACACAAAGACACCTGTTCACACATTTATCTTCACACTTTTTTATTGTTTCTTCCTTGTGAAAAACAGAGCATGACTATTTGAAGGAAAGGAACAGAACTGGTTTAAGGCGATAAAGTGGGGTGCCTCAGATCTGATTGGTCCTTGTTTGCTCTCATACTGCATTGGGGAGAAGAAAAGCACTGCTGGTAAAGTCATGTGACCTGCGTTATGTCACATGTACACTGATTCTGTCCCATATGGAATAGATTAGATAACACGCCTCCCTCTTCCCCCCTCTTCCCTCAGAGACTGTGGATGAAAACAGTTAGTTTTGTTGTGTGTTTGTGATATTTGAGCCTTTACTGGGGCTTGAGCCCAGAAATGCATCTGATCTGCCTTGCCTCTGTTTCCACAACTCATGTTCATTGTTAACATCTAAAGTTTATCCTTGTTTAATTAATGTGACTTCTTTAATGCCATAATTTTTGTGAAATGTGTGTATTACCTTTTATTTTATTTTATTTTATTTTATTTTATTTTATTTTATTTTACTTTTTATTTCGATTAGTTTAGTTTAGTTTAGTTTGCATGGTTACAATTTTATTTGTTAATATTTCTAGTTTATTTAATTTTCACTTTTTGATAATACTTTCAACTTAACATGTTAATTTAGTGCTATTGTTTATATTAAAAAGAAAATAAATAACACAATAAAAAATGAATGCAATTAATCATTTTACTTTCTTATGTATTGGTTGCACAGTTGTTATCTTATTGTTAATGATATTACTTATATACTCCATCTGCACCATTTTATTGCTTTTAATTTATGTTAATTTAGTTCAATTAATTTGTAAAAAAAAAATAATAATAATAAAAAAAAAATGCAGTTAATCTTTTTTTGGTTAATAATACTTGCTGCTGTTATTTTTGGGGGCTTTTTAACTTAATATAGTGTGATCACTATTATCCTTCTTAATTACTTGTTTAATTAATGTGATTTACCACTAAACTAATTTTTGCACATTTTAATTTTTTATTTTATTTTATTTTATTTTATTTTCCTATTTGCCTACCGCTATTTTTAGGATGTTGCTTTCACTTAACATATTAATTTAGTGTGATTGATATATATATATATATATATATATATATATATATATATATATATAAAACATTTAAAACATTTAAAAACATGATTGGTCAATGACGTGACGGGTCATTTTTTTGCCCAAAGGCTTTAATAATAATAAAAAACAAAGATATGACATCCAAAGTATGTAAGGTAGTACAACTAGATCTCTTTTACTGAATCCAAAAGGTTTTAATTATATTTTGCTATATATAAAGGTATATTAAAGATTTTGAAGTGTCAAAAGCCAATACAGACATTTCATTTGTGATTAAAATATCTTAAAATGTAATAAATACATATATTTTTTATTCTGGCATGATTTTACAACATCATATATTAAAGTAACCAATATAAAGGGACCATTTTGGATCAAGTCATGTGGTCAGTATCATGTGACATGATGTGACATCATTCAGACACCTGCAAAGGACCACATGGTCGTGAAGCGAAGTAACTAACTCTCTTTTAACTATTTGAAAAATTCACGTTTTCACTTGCTCATACGCATGTCCCGAAACATCAGGTCATTCGGTACAACCGCTATAAAACATGGAAAATGTTGTAATATTTTAAAAACTAACCCTAACCCTAACCCTAATTGTCCTTTTGCTAGGTAGCTAGCAAGCTAACTAGCTAGATAGCTAGATATCAGCCTGTTAACATAGTTTGAAAACATCGGTATCATTTGGTATAACCAAAAGTGTCATTCGGTAAAACCGAAATTTTGGTTAAACCGAATGACTTTTTTGGTGACAAATTTTGTCCATATTGTAAAAAATGACTAAAGCAGTATTAATTGATTATAAAAACCACATAATCTCAACACTTAATAAAACTTCAAAAAACTTCAAAATTAATTATATCTCCATTATGTTTTTTTTACACTTTTAAAAACCTTATTCGTCAATGACCCATATGCAATTAATCAAGCCCGCTGACCCCAGGTCAGTGCCAGTGCTAGGCTTATGTTCAGTGGTATGGAAATAAAACAAATACTGACTTTTTGCTACGTTTTATAATGTAAAGTCAGTGCTTTCACCTGTGTGAAGTCTTGTATTAGTATACAGCAGAGGCCCAGTTCCCTCAATACATGATGGACGCTGCCAGTTCAAACACATCTGGAGTGAAGCTGAATCTTTTCAGCGCGGCCTAGCTGCAGTGAATACAGCAGGGGGACTTTGCCAGCATGCTCTCCTCACCTCTGAGACAGGGCCTAGACAGGGCCCGGTTTAGGGCAGGTTTAGTGCGGTAATTACTACAGAGCTGCGTCCAGCCCCCCGGGGACCAGATTTGGGAGTGTTTGAGCAGACGTGTTTTCTTTGTGTGGCGGAGTCCTGCTATCGCATTACTGCACACATGCTGATGCAGCAGTGCCACATAACCCCGCCCCCAACCTACCATCCCCCACCCCTCTTTCCCTCAGGACCCCGATTTTCAGACAGACACAAAACGCCCGTTATACCTCGTTACAGTTCAGTTCCAGAACTGACTGTTTGTTCAAACTCAAAGAACAAACGCTTTTTGTTTTCGCTTTCTTTCTATCGGCAGAATTAGCATTTGTATTTCCTTTTTTACCCATCGTAATGGACCGAATTTGCCACAGATCAAACGATCTGACTGCAACTCTCTCACACTGTGATGAATTTTTGATCAGTAGGCATAACCTGTGAGAGACCCTTAAATCGGCCAAGGCACATGCAATATAAAGTCGGAGGCACTGGAAAAGTCTAAAAAAAACTGTTGAAAACAGGAAATATTCCTGTGGGCTTCTTTTATTTCCCTCCCAGTAGAAAGACGCTCATTGACGCTTTAGGAAATTGCTCCTCTGAGGTTTGAGAAAATTTATTATTTGAGTATTTCAAGGGGGAGCCTGTAAAGTCAACAGCCGTTGCCATCGTACATGATGATTTTTGTAATAATCCTGCTTTTATTAGTGGGAGTAGCGAGGGGCTGGTGCTCTGTAGTCATAAATGCACAATTCATGTTCACACAAAAGCCGAACTGTACTCACTGATACTGTACTGTCTGTTTCTGACTGCCAGACACACATGCTACTGGAAAAGTGGTTGTGGTTGTGTAATATACACAGTACAAGGCATATGAGAGGGTGTGCGTGTGCGTGTGTGTGTGTGTGTGTGTGTGTGTGTGTGTGTGTGTGTGTGTTTTCAGTCAGCAGAACGGTAAGTATATAAGTGGGGGGTCTTTTATGACCTGCTGGTGTTTGAATAACTTATTCACAGTTGATCTGGAGTTTCTGTTCGGATTTTTCCTCATACAAAGCGTAACGTGATTTAGCCAAGGAGGGCATGTTCATGGATCAACATCCATAGATCAACCAATCAACTTTTAGGGTTAGGTTGGTACTTGAACAATCTGTTATTTTCTTTTAATTTTAAAGGGAGTTAATGTTAATTTTCTTTTCTTTTATACAATTGATATTTTATTTAATATTTCTTATAAAAAAAATGTTTTTTATATATTTTATATAATTTTAATATATTAAAAAAAATGCTTTAAAGGATTAGTTCACTTTCAAATGAAAATTACCCCAAGCTTTACTCACCCTCAAGCCATCCTAGGTGTATATGACTTTCTTGTTTCTGAAGAAGACAATCGGAGAAATATTAATAAATATCCTGACGTAATGCACTACCAAACGAGTATGAGCTGAAGAAAGTGTCTCCATCCACATCCATCCATCATAAACATATTCCACGCGGCTCCGGAGGGTTAATAAAGGCCTTCTGAAGCGAAGCGATGTGTTTGTGTAAAAATAAATATCCATATTTAACAAGTTATGAAGTAATATATCCAGCTTCTGCCAAACCGCCTTCAGTATTCAAATTACGGACAAAACGGAAGTGGCGTCGCGTCAGTTTTACACAAACGCATCGCTTCGCCTTTCTTAACCCCCCGGAGCCGGGTGGAATATGTTTATGATGGATGGATGTGGATGTAGACACTTTCTTCAGCTCATACTAATTTGGTAACGCTTACTGCCATTATAAAGATCTCCGATTGTCTTCGTCAGAAACAAGAACGTCATATACTCCTAGGATGGCTTGAGGGTGAGTAAAGCTTGGGGTAATTTTCATTTGAAAGTGAACTAATCCTTTAATATAATGATTTTGTTTTAGCCCTTTAATGTATTGTACTTGATCATAATAAAATAAGATATTATAAATAACTGTATTCTTATTTATGTTTTTTTTTTTTTTTTGGAATAACCAATCAGATTTTAGCCTGCACATTTAACCACATTTGTATCAATTTATTATTTCTTATAATTTTAGGCATAGTTATTGGTTATTGGTTATTTTATTTTTTATATTATTTTCTACAATTAACATTTTATTTCATATTTTTATTTTGTACTAAATATTTATTATTATATAATATAATCATTTTATTTTATATTTATTAATGTTATTTTTTAATATTACATGTTTGCTCCTTTTTGGAGCCATCAGTTTAACCTGTTCATTTATTGTGACTGATCACGAGATAAAAACAATTATATTCTTATCAGTTTGTATTTTCTTGGATCAACCAATCAGATTTTAGCATTAAAGTTAGAAGTTTAGGTGCTTGAGCAACATTTGTGTCAACCTATTGTTTCAAGCTATTCAATTTTAGGGGTAGTTAATGGTTAAGGTTGAATAACCTTAACAATAATCATGGGCGTAGAATACACTTTGTTGTAAGTGTGTTCACGTAGACCTAGAGGTTTTCATGGGCCAATGTGAATCTAGGTTTAATTTCAAAGAGACAAGATAGTCTATGCATGACCTGACGTTTTATTCCTATTCAGAACGTGGCAATGTGAACATTATGGAGTGCTAAACACTCTCATGTAATGTGTTTCATTCATACTTGAAGCTGAAGGGCGCTCTCTCGCAGAAAACAGGCTCATAGAAGTAATGACTTATGACGGTCCAGGAAATCCCTTATATGGACAAAGGCATCCAGCTATTGCTGTAGCTGAATAAAAAGCAGAAACATTTTGACTGATGAAACGTGAAGACAATAAACACACGATTGCGACAATATATGATTCATGTGTTTTTCAAGCCATCTCTGGATATTTTCATTACAATAAAATATATGAATAATGCAGTGCTAATTGACATATAGCCTTTATTACAGTACTGAAGCTATAAAAAATATTTTCTGTGGTTAAAAAAATTACTTTTTTACATAAAGTCCATGATGGCTTAATCCACAAGTGTTTGTCATACATAAACCAATCATAAAATTGTCATTAGGACAATATAGGAAAAAATATTATAGAATAAATATTATAGGTTATTGTTCAGCAGTGTATTTGATGCCTTAGCCAGTTAAAAGCAAGAGATGAAAAAATAAAACCTGTCTATTACACAAAGGTCAAAAAAAAAAATTGGTACCACACTTGACATTTTTGTCCCCTTCACTTCTGAAAGGAATGTTGTTCCAGAAGAACCAAAAAATGTTGAGCCAGGATCATGTCTGGCTAAATCAAATCATGCAAGCACTCAAAATACAAAGAGCCAGCAGGTTCTAATCCAACTAGTTAACCAGTGAGGTTTATTCCAAATAGCCTGGCTGCTTTTGTAGACGGAGGTCCATTCCGCCATATGAATATAAATTACACTTTTAATTCCAACAGGTCAGCAGAGATTCCTTTGACCTGCCGAGGTGGACATTTAAAGACCACACAAATCTGAAGCTAAAACACACACGTGGGAGGATTAATAAAATGAAAATGAATCTTTAAGAAGAACACCATATGATGAAATTAAAATAAATGTTTGCTTCTCTTCTCAGATGAAATGAAAGGGCCGCTCCGAAACCATTACCTCTCTGAATGACGTTTGGAGGCAGCGGAGGCCAGAAATGACTCTCAGGCCAATGGGTATTTAGCAGACGTAGATGAATTCTGGCTGAACTTTCCAGAAATTAATAATTTGCCCTTTAGGACTATGTGCATGCCTATGGATTCCAGCAGACCCTGAATGCACAGTAGAACAGTGTGGCGTTGATATGAAAGGGCAGGGGTGGCCATTGACAATCCTGAACAGGGCTATGCCAACAAGAAAAATGTTCTTTCGAGAAGTGGCACGTCTGTTTTGAACAACTGGTGCCATATGAACGCCTGGCATCTGCTGGCATCCTTTAAGCACATTTGCTTGCATATTGTGTTTGAGCACATGATATCAGTTGCCTTAAAAGCCACAACTGTGTCTGGGGCAACAGATATGAGGCGGGTAATTGATTAAATCACATTAAGGCAGACGCATTATGAGAATGAACATTAGATTAGCTGATTCTGAACAGTGGGTGGGGCAGCAGTTTTCATGGTGCTTGTTGCAAGGTGATCTAAACCAGGGGGACTGTGCAAAAACAAAATCTGTAACATCTCAGAACAGTAAAATATATAATCCTCAAATGCACTCTAACTCATCTAGACTAAAGAAATGCTATTTATAAAGCCCATTTCTAAATTTGCACCTCTGTTTCTGCAGATCAAGAGTGTTTGTTTTATCATCTCTAAAAATGTTCTGGAAAAATGTCAGTTGCTTGGGCTTTTGCACCTACACAATATATGCATTTCTCAGATCTAACTTTAGAGATGAGGGTAATTGGTTCATATCAGCCTGGTTACTAAGCAATGTGCAATGAAGCCAGACCTTTGTACATTTCACAGTGGAGACCAAAGGCAAAATGTCAGCTTCAGAATAATTTGGATGTCTGACCAGGCCAGAGTTTGATCAGTTCAAGTAAAAAATAAATAAATTAATAAATAAAAAAACCCTGTAAGGTTGCATGTACTGTTTAAGAGCTTACCGAAACTGAAAATGCTGTCATCACCCTTATGTTGTTCAAAACCTGTGTGACTTTCTTTCTGATTTATACATGAAAGCAGAAATGTTATATAATATATAGTCGCTCATTTCCATGCAATTATAATGAATGGTGCCTGGAGATTTCAAGCTTCAAAAAATTGCAAAAGTATCATAAAAGCAGCCATATGACTCATGCACTATATTCCAAGTCTGAAGATATAAAATAGCTTTGTATTATTATTTTTGCCATTATTGTGACAGAACAGTAAGTTGACAGGAAGCAAAGTTGGAGAGAGAGGGGGACGGGATCGGGAAAGGTCCACGAGCCGGCATTCAAACTCGGGACGCCTGAAGCGAAACTGCGCTATATGTCGGCGCGCTGCCCAGGAGGCTATTTAGCTTTGTATTATTATAAACAAACTGAAATTTAACATGCTACTGTTAATCTATCCCTCCAGTGAGCTGTTAACAACTGTGACCGGATCATTGAATCAGTGAGCTCATTTTGATTCATTAATCATTCAGACAGTTGTGAACTGGATCATCTGATTCACTGAAAAGATCTGACTTCAAAGAACAATTTGTTCTCATTGAATCAATGAGCTGAACTAGAGATCCGAAACATGCTGGTTTATGAATGAATCATTCAGACCAGTTTTGTGAACTGGATAAATTAATTTATTTAAAAGATCCGACTCCAAAGAGCAATTCGTTCACTCTGCTAAGGAGAAATAAGAACTCCAAAGATTTTCAGTGAATATCAAATTAATTTCAGTCTGTTTGTCACACAAAACTCAGAAGAGTTAGAATATAGTACACAAGTCACATGAGCCGTGTTTCCACCGCAGGAACTTTCTCCAGGAACTAGGGACTTTGGGATGGTACACGGTGTGTTTTGACCGCAGGAATCAAGGTCGAAATGAAGTTTTGGGTAAAAATTTCCCCCTCAGAAAGTCCCTGCTCATGAGGTAGTACATTTTTAAAGTTCAGGAACTTTCAGGGGTGGGACTTGGGCGCTGAACATGCTGATTGGTTGAGTTCACGCAGCATTTTGATTGGTTGACTCCACGCAACAGTTTATTTCAACCACCATTATTAAAAGTCTGTTGAGGTGCATGCAGTAAGAGTTGTTTGCTATTCGAATCAACAATGGAGTTTAAAAAATACGGCCGAAGAACCGACGACGAGGTTCAGACTTTATTAAGCTTATATGTGGAGGACGAAATCCAGCGGGAACCGGAAAGTTGCACGCAGTCCCACATCACCGGACTATCTTCACGGTACTTTAGACCGTGAAGGAAAGCAGCCAGCAACAGGTCTGGGGGAAAAACAGTTCCTGGGACAAATTGTTCCGGGTAATTTTGGTGGAAAAGCAGCTATGGACTGCTTTTACAGTGCTTTTCGGAACTTGACAGGCCCAGTCCTCATTTATGTTAATTTATATTGAAACAACTGACTAGGATATTGTTCATAAATGTTTCCCTTTATGTTCCAGGGTAAAGAGTAAATGATGACTGAATTTACATTTTCATTTCCTTTAACATTACCACCCAGGTTCGCAGGTGAAATTTCATCTGGCCTGACATCAATGATCCCCACTATCTCGGAACATGGGGAGAGTTCTGGAATAAGAACATTTTCTCTTTGAACTTCCATTGAAGTTCTAATAGAACTGAGGGGCTTAGCTGAATTCTAATGGATTGTGTTATCATCAGAGTGCTCTGTGATGTGAAGCAACTGTTCGTGTGTGTGTGTGCTCATTAAAGTGAGCAGACAGCCAGAGACAGCCTGGCTAGGGAGGAACAGAGAGCCGGTATAGTCCCCTGAGTCTACCCAACATGCCTCCCTCAGCACTTTTCACTGTGCTGCACAATGGAGTAGCCAGAGGGGATTCAAACCAGTAAGTCTCGAACACAGTCCAAATGTGCTCGCAACTTTCCTAGTTACGTCCCACAAGACATTTGCATAGCGCAACGCGATAATGTGACTTCAGCAGAGCGTTGGCCTTGGTTGTTGTCAAAAACACAAATTCTCAGTTGCGAATCTGTGATACGTCTCATCATCTTCCGTGATGAGCGAATAATCCATCCCAGGCGACTCCATCTGAGCTGCTCCAAAGAATGAGAAATGGCACAAGTGCGGATTTATGTTTTATCTGTGAATGACTGACTGCACCGTTGTACAATATTTAACAGCGTCCCTGCATATTCAAATCTAATTAAACATTATCAGATGGAATTAACATGCTTTCATCAATTTGTAATTGTGCAAATGAATTCTAAACACATTCTTCCCCTTTGAGCCTCTTAATTCTGGGCTTTCTTCTCAGAATCATCCCGGAGCGGCCATCCAGCTGCGTGTTTGTAAGTTTATTTAAAATTTTCTGCTGCGAAAAGTATCTTTAAAGTGAAATGTGCCTTTTTTTTCAAAAAAAAAATGGATGTGCCACTCACAAGAAATCGTGCAGCACGGGCATGTAATTTCCTGCTGGAGCCACAGAGAAGTGTGTAACTCATCTCCTTCCGACATCTTTTAATGCCTTTCTCAGATGTTAATGAGTTTCGGTACTTTCTGCCAATATTGAAAAATACCACCCACGTCTCAAATACATCAGGCCCCTTCCTGCGTATACCCGCATGAAAAAATCACTACACTTCAACCGATTATGTAATGCCGAGTGACAGCTCGTCATTTTAGGAGACCTGGGTTCCTGTCAGACAGCCAATGTAGCGATAAAAACTCACAGACAAGCGGGGAGATGTATCTGTACACAGCTTCAAACTTCACAATTCCATTTCACTGCTCATAACTTCTTATATGGTTCATTGATGACGCTATAACTGTTAATTGTGTAGTCTAAACTTACTCTAGATGGAACATTTCTCTTGTGTTTTATTAATTGCGAGCACTGATGGAGTGTGAGTCTGGTGTTTCGGTGCATGAATGAGTGATGAACTAATCCAAAATGACACTTCAAAATGCTGCTGCAAAAACAGAGAGTAAATTGGACACCTGTGAAACACTTACAGAGCCATTCATCAAGATGTCTTGCAGGGTTAATGAGAAGGGGCAGGAAGGAACAAAATAAATAAATAAACCTTTTATTTATCTCCTTGTTACATCTCTTCAAAGATTCACCCGGGGTGCCTCGTGTGGCAGATGACCTATTCACAGGTGCTGTATGTCAAGGTGACAGGAGAGAGTTTCAGTCTGTTAGATCTGTTACACAAAACCATCACAAAGTCGGGTGGGGTTCAATATTTCCCTAAGGACTTTCTTAAATAACCCTAAAGCCAGGGCTGGGTAGGTTACTTTTAAAATGTATTTCACTACAGATTACAAAATACATTTGTATTTCGTTAGATTATCCAAGTTTTGTAACTTATTCTAAATACCTTAGAATACTTTGGAATACTAATAAGTATGTAACACAAAAACAAGGTAATTGCGCATTTTTATCTCACAATTCTGACTTTTTTTCTCAAAATTGCGGGATATAACGTTAGAATTGTGAGATAAAAATGTGCAATTACTTTGTTTTTGTGTTACATACTTATTAGTATTTCAAAGTATTCTAAAGTATTTAGATTAAATTACAAAACTTGGGTAATCTAACGAAACAAGTTACAAATGTATTTTGTAATCTGTAGTGAAATGCATTTTAAAAGTAATCTACCCAGCCCTGCCTAAAGCCTATGGGGCACCATGCTGACTAATTTTGTGGACATTAGTTGTAGTATGTAATGACAAAATGCAGTTTTATTGTAGTTTGTAAAAACTATTGGATATGTCAACAGAAATGTGAAGTCAGCACTATGATCTCCAAAGAATGTGCATTTTATACGTATACATAAAATGAAGTGCTGACTTTACATTTTTGTTAAAGCTGCAGTTCGTAAGTTTTGCCTCTTTGTCGCCATCTCTGTTTGAAACCTGCAATTGCAGTTATTTGCGGAATTATCTGTACTTATACTGTACTTCAGAATCACAGATTCTACGTCTTGGAAGTATGACCAAACTAAGAATTTTCACCGGAAGATGTCATTTGAACAAGTAAGTAACATGTCTGCCATATTTGTTCTGACCAACTGAGAAAAAAAAAGCATAACAATGAATTGCACCGCCAATGGTGAGTAAATCTAATGATCGCTTAGCTCGGATCACGTCAAACCCTGCAAATTATTATTATTGTTATACTTTGTTGTCAAATTGTTAATGTTAACAACATCAGCTTTGCGTAACTATGTGTATTTAGTGTGTTACCTGTAGATTTTAATTTCTGTAGCCACTCCACAGTCCGAAGCCTTTTGCTTTTGACTACGGGTGAATCTCCAGTTGTCACTAATGTCATTTGGACCTTTCTGGATTACAATCTGCCATCAAAATGATAAGTTTAATTATTACAGCTGCTGTGAGAAAAGACTATAAATGATCCGCCACCTGTAGCATCCTCCACATGCCATATAGTCTACTAGCTGGGACGCCTTCCTTTATGTTTACAGATGCGATGTAATGACACAAAGACGAACAGCTGCATGCTCGAATTTCCCACGGAAACCCACCGGTACCACCCGAATTATAAAACATTATTACAAGCTTACCGTTGTGAAATCGGGCTAAGGTAAGGAGATAGTTTTGAACACCGGCTGGTTATGTACTTGCTCAAAAATTAATTTTGGATCATTTTTAACCAAAAAAAGTTACGGACTGCAGCTTTAACGAAATGCAACTGGCTTTTTTCTTTCTTTTTATGAAATGAATTGAAATTATAACAGTGTTTTGTTATGAAATTATACATTTTGCACAAAACTGTTACAAAGTTTGGGAAAAGTAGGACTTTTTTTTTTAAAGAAATGAATACTTTTATTCATCAAGGATGCATTAAATTGATCAAAAATTAATTTTTGAATCATTAAAGACATTTAAATTGTTAAACAAAAGATTTATATTTCAAATAAATGCTGTTCTCTAGAACTTTCTATTCATCCTGAAAAAATTTTTTTATCATGGTTTCCACAAAATAGTTGATACACATTGATAATAATAAGAAATGTTTCTTGAGCAGCAAATTAGCATATTAGAAATATTTCTGAAGATCATGTGACACTGAAGACTGGGGTAATGATGCTGAAAATTCAGCTTTGCATCACAGGAATAAATTACTTTTGAAAATAAATAAAAATACAAAACAGTTATTTAAAATTGTAAACATCTAATCATATAAACGCAGCCTTGGTGAGTATAAGAAACAAAATCTTACTGACGCCATGCTTCTGAATGGTAGTGTATGTTTTGGGGGTTTTCTTTTTAATTAGATAGGACGGTTTGAGGTTTGAGAAGAGACAAGAAATAATTGGAGAGGAGAGGTGCTGTTACATTATTGAATATGGCTCAGACTGGCCCTCAAAATTAGTAAAGTCAAACAAGTCCCAAATACGCCCATACCTGTTTTTTAGTAGTCTACACACTGTCTCTGATATCATTGCTGTCTGATCAATTTAAAGGTGAGGTGTGCTTTTGAATGTTAAAATAGACTTTGTCCAGGAAACCTGTGTGAAAACAGTCACTATAAGCAATTAACTTTGCTGATGCTTGCGCCAAAAAATGACTCATTTCACCTTTAAAAGCTAAGATTGAGTAGCTCGCCCTTACTTGATCCAAAGACCTCATTAAAGGGTTGCATTGCTCTGACATGATTAGATGCTGTTGGCTGGCATCTCGCAAATGTAGATGCTTTGCAATCCATCAAGTTTGTTTTTCTGCACTCCTAACATCACAGTTCACAAATATCAACTCACAGGGAAAGATAAAGAGAGGAAGAGAAGAAAAGAAAACAACATATCGGATGTTTTGACATGGCATCTTGGGATATTGGCCCTTAGCTTCAGCTTTCACTGAAAAGGGCATCTGTTTCTTTTCAGGTGTTTATAAGGTGTTAACTCAAATGAGAACAAGCTGTTGTTGTGAAAGAGAATCCATCCTCTCCCTTCTGTTGTCATTGTTGACGATCATTTGAGGTTATTTGAACTTTCTGTTCTGTGACGCCTTTAGCAAAGATACTATCATGTTTGATTTTAAATTACCCTTCTGGATGCCGTATCTTTAGATGGGATGTGGAGAGAACTAGCGCCAGATTTTACTTTCTTGGAAAGCCCTCACAGCACTCTCCGTTCTGAGATTATGGACGACATGGTGCTAGTGCACTTTGTGCATGAATCTTCAAAAGTTGGGCAGGGCTCCATGTGAACTGAAAGATCTGAGCTAGTTTTTGGTGCAGGATGAAAAGTTGCCAGAACATCTCAGGCGGTTCTTTCATATCTGAACTTATTCAAGCATTCAATGAATTCATCACCGCTTTGGCAGAAAGTGTAGTGCCAGGCAGAAGGAATTACCACAGCTGTCCAAAGTATTCGTATCCTGTGAAACCTTCCAGCTCTCAGATGATGCATTAGTGATAGAAAAATTCTCTTTGCAACACGCTCTTTCTTGCATGCGAAATGAGTGGCTTGGTGATTTCAGCGTTGGCCAAAGAGTTGTGTGAATAAGCAAGGCTTAATTAGGCCTCTACATGCTGTGCCAGATACTCACTGTTTACCTAAAACCGATGACTAAAACAAGTTCTCATCAGCATTCATTCCGTTTGAAAGTGTGTCTCTGCATCAGTAAGACGCCAGAAATCTGCAGCAACCCTTCAACAGTAACATATTAAAGCCACGATAGAATTTAGCTTCCTGCAGTGGTACGCAGTCCTTGATCTTCTTGTTTTTCCCTGTTTCCATCTAATTCTGCAGCACTGAGCATTTTTTCCTCCCAACCATATATTCAAGCTGCCTTGTGTTATTTTCTCGTTTTCATTTAATTGCTCTAGATTAGTTTATAGCAACGCCTTGCAATAGCTCTGCTATCATCTTCCTGCTGTGTGCTATAGTGCAAGTCAATTCCAGGCCTGTCATCCAGAACTGAGCGTGTTGGCTTTCTCCCTGAACTGTAGCTGAACCTGGCAGCGTTTCTCTTTCGGCTGCAGGTAAATAGAGTTAGACGATAGACACGGCTAGCCTATCCACATCACTCCTGGGAGTCAGGCTGCTATGGAAATGCTCTAGTCACTCTAAATTTATTTAGCTGTTAGGATAAAGTTAAGACTTTTGAAATCATGTGCGCCCATGATAAATGATGCATTTGATAAAATTATGCATTTAAGATGAATGCAGACATATGGGATTTCTGGTAGATGCCAATAGATGATAATGAATTGATTTTATGTTATGGTCGAAAAACCATATATGAGGTTCATATTATAAACTGAAATTGATTTATATATATATATATATATAAAATTTATAAAATTGTTAGTTCCTGTCCTTGATTCTGATTGGTCAATAGCTGTGTTTTATTCACGATAAAATACGGCTATGACTGCTTCACCCAACGGTTCTGTGTATCACTACACAACACCATTAGCAACCACTCTTAGCAACGTAAACTGTATGTTCTCAATTGATATTGTTCATTGAAGCTTACTGCATTATGTAGAAGAGTGTTGTGAGAAAAAGATTGAGTGAGCGAGTTTATTACCTGAATTCTGATTTAGCATTTTCCTTCAAGTCAGTCCTATGTTCATAATAAAAAATCTGTTTAAATGTCCGATGTATTATCTTGTCCTTTTAACAGTTAAGGGGTTTTCCCGTGACTAACAGCACTAGTCAAAGCATTTGTCAGTTGTGTCTTGTTCCGTGTTCACAACAATTCAGTCTTTTCAATGTAAAAGTCTTCTCTACTGACTGACACACTCAGACAGTCTTTGCCGCCATCTAATGGCATAATAATGTAACTTCTGTTGCTGTTCACGGTCAGGGACTATTTTTTTCTGGCGGAAGGAAGGCTTTTAGTGAAACTGTACTTCATGAAAGTTGCATTGATACATATTTTTGGATTTAATATTTGTATTGTGTGGTAACCGTTTTATAAAAGCAATAAGATACTTATATAGGCTAGTGCTGTATCGTGAATAAGTCACGGCTGAAGGGCGTTGTTAGGCACAACGCGAAGCAGTTCACGATACAGCACAGCCTCTCGTACCTTATTGCTTACACACACACATATATATATATATACACCTTTATATTGTCATCTAGAATGTAAAACTTTTAAGTTTTTACAGGGCAATTGTACCAATTTTTTATCAGTATTATTTTTATAATTTAAAACTCAGACTATGTATTTGACATCTCTTTGTAGACCTATAAGAAGCAGTTATGTGTCAAAAGTAACTGATATTAAGCTACTTTACCTCACATAAGTGGTAATCATTACATCATTACAAAAAAACTATTACAGTAATGTTTTTACATTTATATGATACTATACTCTTAAAAATAAAGGTTCCAAAAGGAGGTTTTCAAAGCAATGCCATAAAAGAGCCACTTTTGGTTCCCCAAAGAACCTTTCAGTAAACAGTTCTTAAAAGAACCATTTTTCTCGTCGCATGAAGAACATTTTAATCATCTAAAGAACCTTTTTTTCCACTATACACTATAACCTTTAACATCCATGGAATCTTTCAATTGCACAAGAGGTTCTGAATAGTGGAAAAAATTTAGATTTTTAAAAATCTTCACACAAAGAAAAAAAAAAGGTTCTTTTAAGAACTGATCACTGAAAGGTTCTTTGGGGAAACAAAAATGGTTCTTTTATGGCATCACTACAAAACCCCCCTTATGGAACATTTATTTTTAAGAGTGTATAAAGAACTTTTTGTACAATGGAAAGGTTCAATGGAAGTTAAAGGTTCTTTATGGAACCAGTGATGCCTGTCACACTATCACACCACATGGACATTTGTTTTCAGTCAGTACCGTTTTCCCATAGTTAGTTTGTTGTCATGGACACTCTTTAGTTTCAGCTGTGCACTAATCAATCATCTCATTACCACCTCTATTTAAGTTCAGTTCAGTTTGTGTCTTTGTCAGGTCTCGTCTATGTGTAATTGTGTTTTGGATGTACCTTGTGGGATTAGCCTGTCAACCTTCTTCATCCTTCTTCAGTCCTTCTCAGCCTCAAGCCCATGCCATCGAGGGCGTGTGTGCCCAACATCGACGCTGACCAGGTGCGCGTGCCGGCTGTGTCATCCACCATCAAGGGAGCTTACGTGGAATCAGAGGGCAAGGAGGAGAGCCCCGCCCACCCTCCCGCTACTGAGAGCGAAACACTGGCATCACCACTTTCAAACCTTCAATCAAATAATTCTTCGTCTTTGGTCCCGTCAGTCCCACCCTGCCTCCCTCTCACACCACCTCATCAAACCATCTTAGAGGGCTTAGCCCTTATCATTGGACTGTGATTAACTCTCCAGCCTTGTCCTCAGCCCTCAGCCATTCCTGTTACCCACTCATCATCATCTCCCACCAGCCCCTCTGGTTCCTCTCCTCCTCTCAGTGGCATGGATCCACCTCGGGCCAACTGGGAGCCATCTTCGCCTGGGCTAGAGGAGCCCACAACTCTGCCTACAATCTCGGCGGATGTAGCTCCTCCTCGACCTGTCACCCAGACTCCCTCGCCTATGCTCCTTCCACCCTTGATTCCAGCGTGGACCATTGGCAATTCAGCAATGCCGGTCGCCAGGCCTTCGTCACTCCCTCACCTCAGACCTTCGACTACGCGGAGGGCTCTCACTCCAGCGTCATCACCTCTGGCCATCACCCTGGTGGCGTCAGGACAATCACCACCATGGCTCTTGCCTCCGTCAATGCCAACATGGAGCACAGTTCTGGCTGTGGCCTGGGCACCTGCCATCATGCTTCTGCTCAAGGCTTCTCCCTGGCTTTCACCACCGTCTTCACAGCCCTCGACCATCCAGTTCAGTCTCCTCCCTGTCAGCTTTCCTCCACCAGAACCTCCTCCAGTTTCCTCTGTGGTTGTGCCTACTCTTTGCCATCCCTTCACCATCCTTTCACCAGCTCCTCATCCTCCTCACCTCCTTGTCACCACGGCGCGAGGACGCACCTTCCGGGAGGCGGCGTGCTGGCACACTATCACATCACATGGACTTTTGTTTTCAGTCAGTACCGTTTTCCCTTAGTTAATTTGTTGTCATGGCCACTCATTAGTTTCAGCTGTGTACTAATCAATCATCTCATTATCTCATTACCGGGTCTCGTCCATGTGTAGTTGTGTTTTGGATGTACCTTGTTGGATTTTCCTTGTTGGAATTAAAGCCTGTCAACCTTCTTCATCTTCATGTTATTTGTGTGTTACATCTCTCCCACACAACCCGTGCCAATGCCAATAGTGTAATTCTTTTAGATGTCAGGAATAATGATTTTTTTTTTTTTTTTTTAACTCTAAAGACTATGTGAGACTGACATTATTTGAAATGGGGGGGAAAAATATATTTTTACTATATTGATCAGCTGATGCATCAAACAAAGCACTTGGTTAGAAACATTAAAGTTCATATTTTAATTTACGTTTTAAGTTTTCTATTGTTATTTTATTTTTTTATTATTTTTGTTACAGTTGCCTCCAACATCATAGCCAAGATAAAATATTGTATGATTTTTATCTGATTTGATCTGAAAAGAAAGAAATGTACATAGAAATGCATAAATGTATCTACAAATCTTTTTTATGTAAAATGTTTAGAACAAAGGCTGCTTTTCCACCATCGCTCTAGCTTATTTGTGATTGAAGTCATTTAGTGCATTACTATTTCCCAAATGTCAACAATATACAGTATTGTGCATCGCAAGGTTCTTCATTGATTCACAGTACTGTCTTCTCGTATGTACGTTTCTATGCATTCACCTAAAGAATGAGTAAATCTAACCTTGTTAGTGAAGTTGTGTGGTCATATACTGTATTTTCACTATCATGACTGTGCATGGTTTCAGCACTGTGGTTTGGGCTTAAATTAGAGCATGTGAGCAGTAGTAATATATCTATAGCTGTAGCTTTAGGGATTGGACCTCTGGACCCCATCCTAATGAGTGTACACCTTACCTCTTTGTCCTGGCCTAGTTTCCACATTTGTCTGCTTCCTGTGCTATATTCCAAGCTGTGCTTGTTCCACATGACTAATACAACCTTGCTGAAGCAGGAACTGTGAATAGAGACAAAGTCTGTTCTCGCTTAAAAAGTGATTCTGCATTTCAGTAGAGTGCTGAAAGGGTTTTTTTACTCAAAAGGCAGCATCCCCTCTAGGTTCAGCGTGTATCAACAAGACTCACCCTTGGCCGTATCTTGATCTGAATTGAGAATAACCCCTGGTAATCCTTCCATCAAGGACAGAACCTTCACATAAATAAAACCAGACAAGGTTTGCACGTAAATCCTTTGCAGTGATGCAAACAACAGGGTTGTTTCACTATGTATTGTTTAGTGCTATTTATTTAATATTCCATAAGAAGCCTATAACATTGCAGCACTAAGAAGCCAGAGGATAATTGCAGTCATACATCTGCATTTTGCATTCAGTTAATTTACAATATCTGAGAAGTGGCATTAATTGTGGTCAGAGGAACAATTTTATGGTCATAGCAGCAGTGTTTACTGCTGGCACGCCATGTGTGATCAACATAAATACTCAATATCCCCAGCAGATAAGCCATTGAAACATCTCATAATTCAGAGATACAGATCAAAACCTTCTTCTCATGTCAAATTAACCTTTATAGGTACTCCACATGCCATGGCAATTGCATATTTCACCAGGCGACTTGGCATTGATGGAGATTGTTTTTGTTATAATATGAAGGGTTTTGTAGATTCGTGTGGCCTCCTGGGTCCTGCTGCTGTGGACTGGTGTCCATTATCCATTCGATTCGCCTCCCAGAGTAAATCCTCATCCAAACAGATTCTAAATGATATCTATGCTTCCTCCATTCCCAGCGCCTGCACTCAAGGCTTTTATTCGTGAATCTGAGGGGCCTCTGGGGCAGGAGGCTTTTATTTAAGTAGCCTTTGCCACTCAGAAATATAATGAAGATTTCCATTATGATTACACTAGAGGAAGCACTGCCTATAATTGAGTGTCACAACTGCAGTTGTACACGTTTAGTTTGAGAGGTATAAAATGCTCCGTCTACTCAAGTGAAGCCAGTCCAAATGTCCTAGAAAGGCCCCTCCTCATTCAGACATACTGCAGTCCCTTGACTATCCTACATGAAGGATCCACCAGTACGGTTTAAGATGAAGTATAATTGGTTATGTGCTTTTCGAAAAAAAATATGTTGAAAAGAGACACACAACAAGGTTGAGATACATTTGAATACCCATTTCTTTCACTGTGATGTTTAAATGCATATAATTTAGGTTAATCCTTTGCGGATATTTTCTTTGGCTTTGGCGAAGACAAGATGCTTATCTCTAAGTATAGTATATTTATGTGGTAGATTGTTAAGCTGAGGATGCAGACAGACAGATTTATTCAAGTGTTAAAATGCAGAGACAGGCCATAATCCATTCTCTAAATCTACTAAAATGAGAATATACGGGATTATCTGGGTTGTTGTTTTGCTTCCTGTTGCTACATCTCTAATGCTTCAGTCATAACCCAAGACATGCACATCTGTCTGTCTGTCTGTCTATCTATCTATCTATCTATCTATCTATCTATCTATCTATCTATCTATCTATCTGTCTGTCTGTCTGTCTGTCTGTCTGTCTGTTTTGGTGCCTGTATATTTTAATTCATAACTACATTCACAACAAACCATATATTTCACATATATTGAACCATATAGTTTCAACTGATATAAAAAAGCAACTATGCTATTATTATTATACTATATTTGACCCTGGACCACAATATATATATATATATATTTCTATATATCCTAATTATTGTTAATATGTGATTCATTTTTCCAGGAGCTCTTTGCTTCTACCTTCAATTAAATTGCTAACAGTGATTGTAAATTAATTGCCTAAATTATTACATTATTAGCTAACTGCATTCTCTAAATTGTAATGTTGACATGCATTCTCTGTAAAGCTGCTTTGAAATGATATGTATTGTGAAAAGCGCTATACAAATAAATGTGAATTGAATTGAATTGAATATATTTGTAGCAATAGCCAAACATACATTGTATGGGTCAAAATTATCGATTTTTCTTTTATGCCAAAAATCATTAGGATATTAAGTAAAGATCATGTTACATGAAGATATTTTGTAAATTTTCTACCTAAATATACCAAAAAATTATTTTTGTGAGTGGAAATGCATTGCTATGGTCTTCATTTGGACAACTTTAAAGGCGATTTTCTGAATTTTTAGATTTTTTTGCACCCTCAGATTCCAGATTTTCAAATATTTGTATCTCTGCAAAATATTGTCCTATCCTAACAAACCATACATACATCAATGGAAAGCTTATTTATTCAGTTTTCAGATGATGTATAAATCTCAATTTCAAAAAATTTACTCTTATGTCTGGTTTTGTGGTCCTGGGTCACATATGTAGATATAGCCTATATAAACATATATATATATTTACTTATTGAATATAGGCCTATATTTTAAATGTAAATTATTGTAAAATTACATGTTTTATCCTGTTAAATCAAAAAATAACTTTCACTGTAATGGTAAGGTAACTTAAAGTCAACCAATTAAAGATTTTACTGTAGCATTTTTACATTATTTTTCCTTTAAAATTAACAGCATTTTTTACTGTGTATATCTCTTTTTAGTCAAAAAGAGTTTGCATTACAGTGCTCATGTTACAATATAAATAAGTAGGCTACTTGTGTGTACTTAATTCGTATTTTTTTTACATTTACTATATAGCATCTTGTATGAATGGTAACTGTAAAGTGTTAGAAAAGGTAATTAAAATAATGTATAGGCTTCAGCAGAGAAGCCCATTAGAGAATGACAAATGCTTCACTTCGTCTGATTATGATGATATTCCGGCCCCGTTCCTGTACAGGACAGGGGAGATTGGGGCGGAGACCTGTTTGTACTGCTTTTGTGAGCCACCGGTTCGCCTCATCGCTTCCCCGATACCCATCAGGAGGCAGTATATCCTCCAGTGCAGTGTGTGTGGCGTACTGGATCTGCGCTTCCCGTCCGCTAAGCACCTTTGTTTCTCTCACAGTCAGAGCTTCACTTTAGCAGGGCGCGGGGTTCAAGTTGCTGAGACGGAGGAGAACCGCTTTGAAGAAGTGGATCTGTACGGGTTTAATACACCCTCCCTCTCTAGAACTACTACAAAGGGAGTGAACGGAGAGAGTTGCGCTGCGTAAACCGACACACTGACCATCGCGCCGCTCGCTCGCTCTCCTAGCCGTCAAGAAAGCAAGCATGCGGGAAAACAGAAGGAGCTGAGTCTTTCTTTGGAAAATGTGGGATTTGTTGGGCTCGTTTTGAAATGGTGGTTCTCTGAGACCAAGCGCTGTGTGCGTTTTCATGCGTTTTTGGACGCGCTGACAGTCCGTGAGCGTTACGCACCGACTCGCCAGAGGTAAGTTTGACGCCTCCAATACAAATACATCTGGATTATTGCCGTGTTCTATTATTGCAGCGTTCTGTTATCTTATAAATTGACGTCACAACGTCACGTAATTAGTGTTTTTGTTTTTAAAATGTCGTTTATTGCAAAAGCGATGGGGGTGGAAAGGATATTTGATACCGTCATTAAGTCGGTCAGTCATTCAGTCGGCGGAGCTCCAACTGTTGCCATATTGTTTAGATAAGTTTAAAATCCTAACTAAAGATGATTGTAATAAATGTAGATGGCAGTTTGTCTCACTTTAGCGACAACGCAGTGCGGTTTTAATTGGACACATCTCAACGTGCAAACAAATAAGACACTAAAATCTTTATGTGCCAGATTGAGTGAGTGAATAAACGCTGTTTGTTGCATATGTGATGGGATTTTATATATTTAAAGCACAACATCAGCACTTTTTTTTTCTTAGTGCGATTAAAACGTTTCTGCCACGTTCACAGCACAATACAACCCTTCTCTCTGAGGTTTAACATTATTTAGTGACTCAGGTAATAAGCGATAATGGTTTTCTGTGGGAATTATATATAGCCTAGCCTAAAAGTGATGTTCAAAATCACACAATCATGCTGGAAGATTGACCACCAGCAGATGTTTTCGTGCTGTGACACATACAGAGTGCGTTTTCCTTCTTTTCCTTTTCTTGTGACTGGTTGTCTGTAATGAAATAAGTGCGCACTGCATACTGGAGATTACAGTAATTACAGCATGAAGTGGACACTGGTGTTTTCATAGGCTGGGTGCTCATTCAGACAGAGAAATGGTCAAAGAGACAGTTAAACTAAAAATAAAATAAATAGTCATTATGTACTCACCTTTATGTTGCTCCAAGAACTTATGGCTTTCTTTCCACTGTGGAACACAAAAGGAGACATTTTGAAGAATCACTGTTTTCCATGCATTGACAATAAAACGTGACCGAAGATGTCAAGTCTAAAGAAAGATCGGCATAAAAGTGGTACACATCCCAAGTCGTCTGAAGATTTACAGTAGCAGTCGTGTGAGTCGACACAGAAATTTAAGTCATTATTCAGTAATCTTCCCCTCTATTGAGCTGTTAAAACAAGTTGGTAAATTGAACTTGAGAATCAGATGTAAACAAATCATTCAGATCAACTTTGTGAATGGAATTAAACATTTTTTTACAAGATCTGACTAAAACAAATAATTTATTCATGAATCCGACATAGCTAGTTCTCTCGTGTACTCTTATGAATTCATCAATAAGCGCTCGGATGAATGCGAGGACTTACATTTTGGCTTTTTTGTCTCATAAACCTATTGTTTTTTTATGGAGTCTTTGAAAGAACAACTTTTATGATACTTTTGTGGTGATTTTGTGCTCTTTCTGAGGCTAAACTCCTTCATTTACCATTTACTGCATGGAAAAGATCAATCAGTCAAGGGTTTGGGTTGATGGTGAGTTAATGATTACAGATTGTTCTTTTTTAGGGGGTGAACTATACCTTTAACATACTTTTTTTTAGGGTGAAGTGTGTGTTTGTGTGTGTGCACATTTAGTAAGGGGTCCTCTTATGAGGTTCAAATGGTCCAAATCATGTCTTAAAGGGATAGTTCACCCAAAAATGAAAAACACAAACGAATGTTGGTAACCAAACAGTTTCAGTTCCCATTGATTTCCATTGTAGTTTTTGTCCATATAATCAATATAGAGTCAATGAGAACCAAAACTGTTTGGTTACCAAAATTCTTCAAAATATCTTCTTTTTTATGTTCTACAGAAGAAAGTCATACAGGTTTGGAATGACAAGGGTGAGTAAATGATAGAATTTCCATTTCTGGTAGGTCCCCCCAAAAAATTAAAATGACAAAAGGTATATATACAGGTTGAGAACAATGGATGTCAGTGGGATTTTATAGCTTGTGTTTGTGAAATAGCGAGGTCAGTGTGTATCATCACATCCAGGAACAATCAATTGTCTATTATAGTGATTCATACAGTGCCTGTAAGCATAGAGGAGACTGGAAGCCTTGAACAAAGCTCTGTATTATTGTGACGTAGGGCTGTCATACGCTCTCGTCGTTGTCTGTTAATGAACAGTGGAAGGAGATGAGAGCAGTAACTGTAGAATTGTGCTCCATTCATGTTTGTTTTCAGCCTGTCCTGGACAGTGTTCCCGCATTAAATGCAACTGGCAAGGAATAGCTTGCTGGGGGCCCATACACTGTCACCCCTTCAGCCCAGATGTTCCTCAAACCCATTGAGAGTCAAATTGGGCTCCTAGAGGGAAGACCTTCTCATTGTTGTGCCACAATGGACTCGCATCCTTCCTTAGTCAATAGTACCTAAAACTGAATCACACACACACACACAGATTCCCATTCGGGGTTTAGTTAGTTCATTTACATGAGGGATTCACAAGGACAGGAAAAGCTATTAGTATTCCGATCATCCTGTCTGGGATCTGGAATGTTGCATTCCAACTCCTAAAATTAAGACGTTGATATCAGACTCTTTAAAGAGAGGTCAGTTAATGTAAAAATGTTCTTCATGGGGTAACATCTAAATTAACTGGTTTGATTGAGTTCAAAGAAATGATTTAACATGACTGAATAAACCCGGTTATACTCCAATGTAAGAATTTAAAAAACTCAGATCAGGTACTAGTCTTTTCAGCCATATGTTCACTTTTATAGTGTATTTATTCGGAAATAATTGCTATCCTTGAGCTTAAAAAGCTGTTCGACTAGATCCGAACCACAATTTGACTTTTTATGCAACTGTAAAGATGCATTCATGGGAAAATGTCAGGAATAAACCATCGACATTAATAGGATCATCATCACAAATGTCACAATTCTCAGCTAAAGTGCATCAAAAACGCATTATAATGTCAACAACATGCAGATTGCACAGAGCCATCGGAAGTACCTGTATGGAATTCCTATTTTCTAAGTTGTCCTGAGCGCTTGCTATCTGCCCCTGCAGGAACTCATATCACATGAATGAATTAATGGATTACAGCCCTGACATCATGAAGCAAATGTTCTGGCCTTGGGTTTTGTTATAATAGTGCGGTTTTGCGGACACTATCGTTCAATTAGCGCATGCAGCTAACCAACGTGACGTGTCCCTGAACCGCTTCTAAGCAGAATGAATAGAAATCAATTGGCAAGCATGATGCCTCGCCTTGCGTAACACCTTCCGTCCTCTGGCTTATTGTGAAGTGTGTTCCCTATACAAGCCCGTACAAGGGTTATTTGTCCCCCTTTCTCTGCTGGGAGTTGATGTGTGGTGGCCGCGCGTATTGACGGCGACCCCTTCGACTAGAACCCTCATTATTCTCTATCAGTGTGCGCTCCTATATGCCATTTCCTCTCTGCCTCTAGTTAGTCTCTCTGTTTGGCTTCCACCTGTATTTGTAATGAGCGCAATGGTACTCCAGGAGTCTCAGGAGTGATGTGTAAAAGTGGAGAGAGGTCATGCAGTCAAGGCGAGTCCGTGATCTGGAGTGGACACAGGAGGACGGCTTGTCTGGTGAGAGGGGTGAGTGAAAACAGCAGGGGCTGGGGATGGACATGGGTGATGTTTAGATAAGAGGATGGGGAAGAGTGTTTTAAGAGCAGCACTGCAAATATAGAAGAGATTGCGCGTGTTTTTGTGAGTGTGTGTGGATGGAAGGGCAGCTTGTGTGCATTTGTGTTAAGGGTAGTGCTTCTTTCCACCATCCCCCAGTGTGTTTACACATATTGGAATGATGTGATGCCTCTTGTGTGTGTGTGTGTGTGTGTGTGTTTGCCTGTGTGTGCGCAGCTGTGGGCCAGAGGTGGAGAAACACATCTGCACAGAGCTGTGAAAGTGATACAGGCTTGACTGTTTTAGAAAAATCAAGTTTCGATAGACAAACATTTAAACAGAGAGTTCATCCAAAAATGAAAATTCTGTTATCATTTTCTCTCTTGTGTCATTCTAAATCTCTGTAACTTTATTTCTTCTGCAGACCAGTGTTATTTCAGTATTTTTATGAGCTATTTTAGATTTTAGTTTAAGTTTCAGTCATTTTGTTTTGTGCTTTTATTAGATGTTGTTTTTTAAATATTTATATAGCTTTAATTTATTTTTACTTCAGTTTTAGTAATTTTAGTACTTAAACTTAATTTAAATTAGTTGCGAAGGCTAAATTTGTCATTTTTATTTCAGTTGTTTTTTTCGGCTTAAGCTCCTCATATTTTATTTTATTTTATTTCAGCTGTATTTTATTTTATTTCAGCTATCAGCTATTATAAAACTATTTTTAATAGTTTTAGTTAAAAGGTAAGTTCACCCAAAAATGAAAATTCTGTCATTAATTACTCACCCTCATGTCGTTCCACACCCATAAGACCTTCATTCATCTTCGGAACACAAATAAAGATATTTTTGATAAAATCCGATGGCTCAGTGAGGCCTCCATTGCCATTAAGATAATTAACACTTTCAGATGCCCAGAAAGCTAAGACAAATTTAAAACCGTTCATGTGACTACAGTGGTTCAACCTTAATGTTATGAAGCGTTGAGAATACTTTTTGTGCGCCAAAAAAACAAAATAACGACTTTATTCAACAATATCTACTGATGGGCGAGTTCAAAACACTGCTTCATGAAGCTTCAAAGCTTTACGAATCTTTTGTTTCGAATCAGTGGTTCGGACCGTGTATCAAAAAGTCATGCCCCCCAGTGGTGAACCATTGAAATTTCGAAACACTTATGACATAACGAAGCCTTGTTTACTGAAATCACGTGACTTTGGCAGTTTGATACACGCTCCGAACCACTGATTCGAAACAGAAGATTCGTAAAGCTTCGAAGCTTCACAAAGCAGTGTTTTGAAAACGCCCATCACTAGATATTGTTAAATAAAGTTGTTATTTTGTTTTTTTGGTGCACGAAAAGTATTCTCGTCACTTCATAACATTAAGGTTGAACCACTGTACTCACATGAACTGTTTAAAATATGTCTTTAGTAGCTTTCTGGCCATCTGAAAGTGTTAATTATCTTGCTGGCAATGGAGGGCTCACTGAGCCAACAGATTTTATCAAAAATATCTTAATTTGTGTTGCAAAGATGAATGAAGGTCTTACGGATGTGGAACGACATGAGGGTGAGTAATTAATGACAGAATTTTTATTTTTTGGTGAACTAACCCTTTAATAATAACAACACTGCTGAAGACAATGCTTACTCCATACAAAGAAACTCAGTGGGGTCCATTGTTGTTTTGAACCCCACTGACTTTCATTGTACAGATTAATACAGCCTTCGAAATATCTTTGTTTGTGTTCAAACAAAATGAGGGTGAATAAGTGATGACAAAATTTTTCATGAACTATCCCTTTGAAATGCATGTTATACCTCATCGGCCCATAAATTTCGTTTTCGGTAGCGTTCCTTCACCTCGTTTTCCTCCTCCTGCCCTGAGGCTCGTTTTCCTGGTGCTGAGATGGATCCATCAGGCCAGTTTTGCGTGTCTTTTATGAGCTGCATATGGAGGCCGCGCAGAGGGGAAAGGTGTAGAGCGTAGGCCCTCTCGTTTGCTAGCAAATGACCAGTATCGACCATCTGCTATTTTAGTGTCCTTCCCCGTAGGCTCTGCTAGTGATTTTTTCAAGCTGTGCATTTGTTGTATATGTATGAGAGTGAATGTATGCATTTGTGTTTGCATGGCTTTTCTTCCAATCTATCCCAAAATTAGGGTCATCTGTTTTGTTTTTCGCCATTCAAAGCCTGGCAGCCACAGGTAGGAGCTGAACTGCATTAAAACGGGCGGTCAATGATTTCCTTTTGTGTGAGTCAGTTCCAAATGTCCTTTTGGAAATTGTGTTTACAGAAATGTTATTTAGAAGCGCAATCACATGTCTGTGCTTTTGCTTTGAGCAAGTGCAGCTTTTCTCCTCCCTCGCTGCTCTTTTCTGTCTCTCGCTCTCTTCTACTCGTGCGTTCCTAACAGATGTTTGCCCTAATGCATATTGAGCTCAGGTTGTTTACTGAGCTTACATCTGGTTTGGGTGCTTCATATCCCCCTTTGCCTGGAATTAATGGCTGTTTTTTCTCCCCAAAAGCCAAATGTATTTGCTTAAGTGTATTGTTGCACACAATGGAGTTGGAACGATGAAATCTCTGGCTAGTTTCAGAGAGTATTTGGTACTCAATTCAGTTTGGGCTGTAATGTGAACATTGCAGTGTTTTAAGCCCATCTGCACAAATAAGCAGTTTGGGGTTGTTCAGCCTTTGCAGTTCGTATTATTAGTGGTGCTAGGTTGTGGACAAACCCTTAAGCCTAGGCATTAAACTTAAGTACACAACTCATCCCACACCATTTGTGCAATGGGCTGCACGATTAATGATAATAAAACACTTATTATTCGCCGGTGTTTACAGCATCTCAGAGCGGTTTCGGTTCACAGTAAATGCTGCTGAACTTAAACTTCAGCTCTGCAGTGAAATAGTACTATGGTAATATTTCTTTTGTTTTTATTTAGTAATAATAATAATAATAGTGTTATTATTAGCATTATTTTATAGCCATATTCTATGGAAGAGGATTAAGGCCGAGCAATAATAAAACAATAAAACCATCTCGAGATTAAAGTCATTATAATGCGAGATTAAACTCGTTAAATTTCGAAAAAAAAGTCAAAATACAATGTTGAGAATAAAATTATTAAATTTCAAGAATAAAGTCGTGTTTTGAGAAAAAACTTTGAAAATTGAAATAAAATGTCAACAGTAAACTCATTAAATAAAGTTGTTGTGTTTTGAGAAAAAAAATCATTACATTTCAAGAAAAAAGTCTAAATAAAATGTCAAGAATAAACAATTTACTCAATTTGCAATTTAGTGGGATCCAATGTTGTTTCGTTTAAGCAGTTAGATTAGATTTTTGTTTGTGTGTCTGTAGACTTCAGATATCTACATTGGATAGACTTTTTTCAGTAAGAAACCACTTAGCAGAACCCTAGCAATCTTAGCAATAGCGATGCCCTTTCAACCACGCACAACATTGCAGGCGTTTTGCAGTGCAGCAACATGTTTTGGGGCAATGTTTCTTTAGAAAATGTAGCATTCTAACTCATTTTGGCATTGTTTCGCCCTTTAACATAATTCCTTCCCGTGTGACTTGAAGATTGAATCGTTAGCAGCAGGAAACACCAGAGGAACAAACAGTCAAGCACACCAGCATTCACACACACAATAAAAGTGGCTGTGTGTTGCCATTGGGGCAGAAACAGAGCCAGGGAAACAGCTCCACAGCTGGCCTCGGCCCCCTTCCCTTAACCCTCCCCCTTCCCTCGGGAGATACGTTCGCAAAAAGTACGCACAGGCCCGGACCACCCCAACACCGCTGCCTCCTGGTGTAAGGCGGGTTCCTCTGCCCATTTCTACAGCTTGATCCCCAAAGCAGATCCCCCCCCAGATGTGCAAGACCCACAGGATGGAGTAACAATAGCGAGGCTGTTGGACCATTAGACCCTGGTGAGGCGGTGTGTGCGAAAGCTTAGCCCTTCACCCTCCCCCATCTTCTGCAGGACAACCTTTAACCCTGGTTCGCTACATGCTGCACACCTCCTGCTGCGCCTCTCACACGCCGCCACACTAGCTCTGTCACTCAGAGAGATAGACTAATGCAGATAGAGACAGCATGGAGGGCAGAGAGCTGATATAAAATCAGCAAGAAAGAGAAATCAAATGCAAATGCTACTGGGGGAGGATAGATATGCATCTGCAAAATTCATATTTGAGCTGTACACCCTCAGAAACCACTGCGATCATCATATTCAAGTTGTCTGTGCAAGAGAGAATTCTTAAAGCAATAGTTCAGCCAGAAATGAGCAAAATCTGTCATTATTTATTCACCCTCATGTTGTTCCAAACCTGTATGACTTTATTTCTTCCATGGAACCGGATACTTTTATGGAGCTTTTTTGTCATTTTGAAGTTTGACAGCCCCAGTCTTTATTCACTGTATGGAAAAGAGTGGCCAGGATATTCCTCATAAAGTCATGTGATGTGTTTGGAATGACATGAGGATGAGTAAATAATGACAGAATTTTGATTTTTGTAATGTTCTTGTAATGTTCATTCTTATTCTTGTAATGTTCATTCTGTCTTTGTTCCGTGCTATTTTATTTTATTTTTTTATTTATCATTTTTGTTTTACTTAAAAGGGCTCTGGTGTCCCCAGAATGTGTCTGTGAAGTTTCAGCTCAAAATACTCCACAGATCATTTATTATAGCTTGTCAAATTTGCCCCTGTTTGGGTGTGAGCAAAAACCCGCTGTTTGTGTGTGTGTGTCCCTTTAAATGCAAATGAGCTGCTGCTTCTGCCCGCTTTCCGGAAGATTACGGAGCTTTAACAGTGCGCTTCAGTTGCTCAACAACAACAAAGCTGGAGAATCTCACGCAGCCAAAATGAACCCTCATTTTTTGTAGTCCTTAAAAAGCGATTTCTGTTAAAGAAAATATCTCCCTTTGCATTGAACTTTGAGCAACTTTGCAGATGTTGTTTATGCTCAAACAGCAACATTACACACTAAATAAAGTTTAAAAAATGAAATTATCAAGGACCCCTTTAAATTTAATTTAGTTTTATTCTATGTTTTATTTTATTTTGTTTTGTCTTATTTGCCTAATATTATATTTTAAGATTTTATTTTTCTAATGTTTCATTTTTTATTCCATTTTTTCTCTCTCCTTTTCATATTGGTGCTTTGGCAATATAGTATGTAAAGTACTTTAAATGAAAACTGAGAATTTCTTTCCAGAAGAGGCGAGAGAGAGAGGAGCAAAGCATGGGAGCACCCATAAACTCTGGACCTGAGAAACAGAGATAACGGCAAACCAGCAGACAGCAAATACAGCATCAATCTCCTCAGTCACTCCTTCCCTTTCTGCTCCTCTCTCCATCTCTTTTCCCTCCAGTGAGTCTTTTTTCCCTTGGATCCTCATGCCGAGTGCTCCTGTGTGTTTGTAATAGACCCTTTCCACGTGCTGCCTGCTCCTTCTCTCTTTTCCTTTGCCTTGCTCTCTCTCTCTCACCTCTCCAACACACATGGAACAGTTTATCTAGGAGCTTATTTTTTGCGCCTATTAAGCAAAGTTCCTTCTCAGAAAAAAAAGGCAGCCATAGAGAGAAAAACTCTTTTTTATTATGATTGTATAGCAGCACTTCGAAACAGGCGGAGAAAAAGAGAGAGAGAAACTGAGATAGAGAGAGAGAGAGAGAGAGAGAGAAAACCCCCCTGGTAAGCCATGGCTCTACCACGCATGAGAAAATCAATAAAGCATCTCTTTAAAAGAGGTTGACGGATAATGGAGAAAGACGGGTGGGAGAAACAGACCAGGTCCCATGGATACCTTTCTGCCCTTTCTCTTTTCCTACATCCCACAAATACGCCATCCACGCTGTGAAAGAGCAACACAAAGAAACAAAATTGCATGGCTGCCATTATTACCTCACAAATGTGTGTTTGCGGTGTAGGCTGTCGTGTTAATTGTAATGGGACCAATACAGTTGTCCCCCAAAGTCGTAAACTTGGCATATACGTGCAGGATTTCTATATGACTCTTGTCTATCAGATTTTGTTAGAATTGGACACAAGGTGGCGCTCTAATGAATAAATTAGAACTTAGGGGCCAGAATGTAAATCTTTCATCTGAATCCGAGCGTGTCTGCATCTAGATTCAGAGTTGCAAACACCTTCTAGGCCATTTACCACACTGTATAAATCATCTACAAACAGACCTGGTAAAGTATGTATCAACAGAATTTTGATTTCTGAACCAGTATGTTTTTTGGTGCATGACTATTTGACCTGGGCTGCGTTTCCCAGAAGTATTGCAAACCTAAGTTGGTTTTAGGCCGCATTTACACTGCAGGACTTGATGCCGAATACCAACTATATCCGTTTCTGATATTGTTGACTATATCTGACTGTTTTGGCAACCAGCTTATATCTTTTTTTAAAATTTCCCTTAAGAAACTTGCGTTCCCTCACAAAAAGAAAGAGAAAGAGAGAGAAAACCCCCTTGGTAAGCCATGGCTCCATCACGCATGAGAAAATAAATAAAGCATCTCTTTAGTTTTCTCGCAAAACTTTTGCGTTAAAGTTTCTTGGGGGAATGCAAACATTTTGCAAACAAATGCAAAGTTTATCAGGGGAATGCAAAACATTTGTGAGAGGACACAAAAACTTTGAAATATACATTTTCCTCACATCTCATATTTTTTTGAATCACCATGTCCCTTTAGGGGCTCTGTACTGGATAATGGTGGATATCAGATATTTTTTACAATCCATTATTGTATTCTTCAGTATGTGTGCTCATGTAACAGACATAGTCTAGTAGGAGTTGTGCGTGTAAACTTCCTTGTTAGAGTGTCCGATTCCCATGCCAGCGGACCCGGGTTTGAGTGCCGCGTTTAGAGTGGGTGGTTCGAACAGGAGGGGCTACATTGGTGCCGTGACCCGGATGGGAGTGAGTCTGTAGCCTCCTTGTTAGAGTGCCCGACTCCCATGCCGGCGGACCCGGGTTCGAGTCCAACTTAGAGTGGGCGGTTCGAACAGGAGGGGTTACGTTGGTGCCATGACCCAGATGGGAGTGAGGTTTAGGGGGGTGAGTGTAACAGATGTAGATTAGTAGGAGCTGTGCATGTAAACCTCACTCCTCTGAACTCAAGAGGCGCTCTACCGACTGACACTAGAGACTGCAGTCTTTAGCCTCCTTGTTAAAGCGGCCGACTCCCATGCCGGCGGAACTGGGTTCGAGTCCCGCTCAGAGCAGGTGGTTCAATCAGGAGGGGTTACACTCATTTTCTCTATTTTTACTTTTAGATACCTTTGCCGTCATCTAACACTCACTTAAAATGAATCTTTAAAAACACTAATAATTTCATAAAAATCTTAATCAAATCGCAAGATGTTTTTTTCTTTTTTTACTGTGCATTATAATGTTGTGATGCCAAAATTTACTTGTGGCATTTAAAAGGATTGATTTTAGTTTTTAGTGTTTTATTTTTAATTTCATCAACCCTCAATTGCCCTATAGACTACTTTGTTGATTAAAATAGGTGCGGTCTAGTTTTGTTGCATTGCACTGCTCGCTTGCAGTGTAGACTGTATTGTTGATTATAATGCGATCTAGTTTAAACCACTCATTATGATTTCACTAATGTGATCAAGTTCTGTTGCATCGCATCGTGCCACAAGCTGAAAAAAGAGTGCGCTACTGCAACACAGCGTGACATTACCACTCTGTCTTTCTCTCTCTGCCCATCCAGCCTTCTGATGCTGTTATTGAATGTGTGCTGATTAAATTCACACAATCCACACACCCCCTCCTCTCCCTCAGGGAGCTTTTATTTAATTAATAACGCAGGCTTACCATTAAAACACTTGCTGTGCGTGTAGGTGTGTGTCTGACTGAGCGAGTCTCATGGCTGTTGTGGTTGTGATCGCCGTGTGACGCTGTGTGTGCACTTGTATTGTTATGGTGGTGGGGATCCCCTCCCAGCGTTAACAAAGCAGTATTGTGTGTGTGGTTATTGTTGTGGGTTAAGCTGTGCTCAGGGCTGTCGTGGCTAATCTGCAGCGCTTCACTCCATTAATATGTACCTGGAGATACAGGTATGACTTACATATTAATGCTGGATTGTATATCACAGAAATGATGATGTGCATTGATTGAATGGATCATGTGTCCTGGAGTATTGATGGAATGTAAGTGCCGGTGTTTCTGTAGGGATGCTGCTATTTTTAGGGATGCACGATATAGATTCTTTGATAATAATAATGTTCAAAATAACAGCATTTATTTGAAATAGAATTTTTTGGTTTCGTAACTCGTAAAAAAAAATATTTCCTGTGTTATGCTGGCTGTTTATTTTACTTATTTGGGTTGAGATTATTTTAATTATATGAAAATAAACAGACTGTGGAGTGATACAAGATATTTGAAATTAGCACAATCTTAGTTTTCAGCCACGTGACCAGGCATAAAACTGCATTACAGGCCTGTCAATTTTGCCTGTCAAAAATATGTGAATAAAATGCAAGTTTTGGGCATCCATGATCCATATCCAACACCTACTGCAGTACTTCAGTCACTAAAAACAGCGAAACGTTCTAAAACGCTTAACGTGAAAACACTTAAAGCGTCTTAATGTACTAAAACAGTGATATTAAAGGACCAAATTCAGTATACAACTTATTTATGTTGAATACCATATACAGGCGAGATAAGCCCAGAATATGAACTCAGTGTGTTAAATGGTTAAGTGTTTTCTTTAAAATGGTTTTCTATGGGAAAACTCTTAATGGGAAACTGGGTGTTCCGTTTATATTCTGGGTTCATCTGCTTGCCTGCACATAGAATGCATCATCAATAAGTTGTATATTGAATTTGGTCTTTTAATATTACAGTCTTACTTCATTAGTACTTTGTACAAACCTGGTAAAAATCACTGCCGGGCAATGGAGGAAAGCCTTGTTTTATAAGTGTGTGACGTCATGTGAAAAGTATGAATTGGTATCCTGGGACAAATTTTAGTTTACAAGAATATTTGACCACAGAATGTCAGAATTTACCAATTCCAGAGTGCTAATTGTAATAATATACATAAACATACATATTCTATATCAGTATATCTCATTTGTCTTGCTTAACCTGTTGCAAAGCTCACAGATTTTGTTTGGAGAATGGCATTTGGATTTGTATGTCTGTTTTTAGTTTGACTGATGGTGTGTATGTGTGTGTGGCTTCACTTTTTACTAGTGTAATCAAGGATGCTGCACAGGTGGCCTGCATCCTCTCAGGAGGAGACCTCTCTTCTCTGCTGGTTTTTCCTCTTTCTTTTGTTTTTCTCTTCATGGCACTGACCCCCGGCCACCCCGGTGGCGTAATTCTCCCCATCTTTCCCTTCTCTCTCATCTCTCTTTGTGTGTCTTCATGCCTCTCTAAAATGTTATTTTCCTTCCACCCCTTAACGGAAAATATATTCTCATTTGAAAGTGCCAAATCGCCTGTAACCAAATCACTTTGCACCCTGAACGCATCAATTTAAAGATGCGCACGAAGCGCGACGTGAGCTAGCTGCACTGAAGGATTTCACAGTCATTGATTGGCTCTGGGTCCGTTGCGGATTTTAATAGCGGCTTTTAAACTTAGCAACATTTACCAGCAGTTTATTAGCTGACCGTTGACCGAAAGTGGTTCTAAATGAATTTAGATCGAGGCCAGAGAGGGCTTGAGAGCGTCTGCTTAGGTTCCGCTGAGTAGAACAGAAAAGGGGCCTCCGCTTCCACTTTCTTAGCTCTTTACCTATTAGAGATCCATTACCAGAAAGAAGTCAGGACTAGCAACCCTATAGAGCAGAGAGATAGAGTTTCAATACTTATCTACTGAGAGTCTCTTGAAAATAAAAAGAGTGAGATACACAGCCTTTAGTGGTAGGTTAGATTGTTGTAGTGGTCACTGGCTTTGAGTAGCTAGACTTCATGTGAGCTTGCTGGAAATCTGATGTACTATTGGTTGACATGATATCAAAATTTCAGTAATCAATACCAGGGGAAGAACACTTTACATGGACTGTTGGGTCTGGACCAGTGGTGGCATCGAGGTGTTCCTTGTGTTCTTGTGGACTTCACGGACATGCTTCAGCAAAGGCCCCAATAGTGCAAGTGCACCATAGTGGACAGTGCCATTAGCAAGCATTTTTAGAGCTGTGATGTAAAAGCTGTTATGCCTAGTTGATGTCAGAGGAGAATGGCTAGACTGGTTCAAGCTGATAGAAAGGCAATAGTAACTCAAATAACCACTTGTTAACCACAAGGTCTGCAGAAGAGCATTTCTGAACACACAACACGTCGAACCTTGAAGCTGATGGGCTACAGCAGCAGAAGACCACACCGGGTGCCACTCCTGTCAGCTAAGAACTGGAAAGACTGGAAAAACGTTGCCTGGTTCAGGATGCTAGTGGTAATGGAATGGTGTAAGAGTGTGGGGGATATTTTCTTGGCCCCTTTGTACCAATTGAGCATCGTTTCAATGCCACTGCCTACCTGAGTATTGTTGCTGACCATGTCCATCCCTGTATGACCACAGTGAACCATCTTCTGATGGCCACTTCCAGCAAGATAACGCACCATGTCACAAAGCTCAAATCATCTCAAGCCAATGTCAAGTTTCTTGGACATGACAATGAGTTTACTATACTCAAATGGCCTCCACAGTCCCCAGATCTCAATCTAATGGAGCACCTTTGGGACGTGATGGAACAGAGATCCGCATCATGGACGTGCAGCCATCTGCAGCAACCGTGTGATGCTATCATGACAATATGGGCCAAAATCTCTGAGGAAAGTTTCCAGAACCTTGTTGAACCTATGCCACGAAGAATTAAAGTAAAATGGGTGCTAGCTAGTGTTGTCCAAAGTACCAACTTCGATACCAAGTCGATACTGTAATTTTAATAATGTGACACTTTGAGTGCTGTTGAGCGGATTCGTAAACACCTCTGATTGGTCATTGTGTTCACATGCTCAACATATATGTCTGTGATTGGCTACAATGATCAATGCACGTGAGCATTTGAAAGCACACAAAAGTGTTTGAATATGATGGCGTATTGAAAGCGGGAGCGTTTGAAAGCAGGTGTCTATCATCTGTATAAGCACTCAGTGAAGAGCGTCATTGATGTCTATTTACCAAATGTTTTTGAAGCGTTGATCATTATAGCCATATCTGATGAGCGCGTGAACACAATCAGAGGTGTTTGCAAATCCACTCAACGGCGCTCAAAGCATAACATTTTACAATTTCAGTATCGACTTTGTATCGAAGTCGGTACTTTTGACAACACTAGTGCTAGCAACCCATTACTAGCAAGGTGTATATAATAAAGTGACCGGTGAGCGTGTGTGTGTGTGTGTGTGTGTATATATATATATATATATATATATATATATATATATATGGTTGAGCTCTCCCAGAGAATGCATGCAAGTGACTGTTTGGAGTCGTTATGTGGTACTACAGATACTGTAGAAAGACTAGTGTCTTGTTTTATTTTAGTGTCGACTTGGTACCGAAGTACCGTTACTTTTGGCATCCCTAATCACAGTGGTAAAATGTGCAGTTGGCAGTAAGACAGCAGTATATGAGTTACTCTCTCTCTCTCTCTGTGTGTGTGTCTCTCTCTCTGTTTCTGTTAGCTTTTGACAGATGTGCCTCTAATCCATCCAAGCTCCCAACCACCACCATGGCCCTGCGTAACCTCTATTTTTCAGTCTCTCTCCCCGTCTTTCTTTCTTTCTGTTCTCTATGCAGTGTTCTCTGACAGATCAGCTCTGCTGAGTTATATCAGGGTCAACGTGTCCTACTAAACAAACTTTTACACACATACACATACACAGGGGAACACGGGTACACACACACATGCTTACATGTGCATATTGTCCCATTAAAATGATCCCCGTCTCTGCACACCCTGGCCTGCCTGTTTGTATTAGTAGGGGTGTTATTAATAAATATGACCTCATCTGTGTCCGCAGAGAACTTCCTCTCCCTTCCCAGCTCTCCCTCTGTGGACTTCATTTGCTTTTCCCTTCTTTCTTCGCACTGTTCTCAACCCCCTTTCTCTCTGTCTCTTGCTCTCTTTCAATGCAATACATCTTTCTGCGTCTCCACTATATCTTGCCCTCTGTCTCTCACCTTTTCTCTGTTCTTGTTTTGTTTCCTCTGCTGTTTTTTTTTTTCAGTGTCATCCATCTGCCCACCCTCTGTTTCTCTTTACTCTAGTAGTCTGTTTCTGCCCTTCATGTCTGGTCTTTGTCACTCTCTGGCTCTCACATGCTCAGCTGTACTCCAATATTCTGTGTGTGTATGAGAACACAGAAAGACTTCTTACATTTACCGGGGCGAAGCCAACAAGAACATGTTTTGCCCTAAAATCAAAGAGAATATACGTATTTTACCTTTTTTAGGTAATTATAATGTCAATTCAGCATTCAGCATTTAATGACAATGTTCTCGTTATTTTAATCCATCCATATATTAGATTTTAAATAGAATAAATAAGTAATATTAAATATTTAGCATTCATTACTGTAATACATTGATTTAAATATATAATTTATTTAATATATTTTAATTATTTTTAAAATATAATAATATAAAAAAATATAAAATAATATAATAATATAAAATATAATATAATATTTTAATTATTTGTTACAAATTATTAAAATAAATATATTAAATAATATATATATTTAATATAATATAGTAAATAAATATAATCTTTTTAGCAATACAGTAATGAGGTTAATATTCAAGATTGTACCTGATAAAAAATATTTTTATGTAGTTTTGTGTGCAAGTAATATCACATTGCAACAAATAGTTTATTATTTCTTCCTTTTGATGTTCTTGACACATTTCATGAGATTCACTGACATTACTGTCAGCCTATAATTCTTTTATGCACATGAATGATTCACTCTGGTTGTTTTTCTGTTTTTTGAGAATTCCAGCTGCGTATCTGCATGAATGTTTCGGTTCGAGATGTATCATAATTAACCTTAAGATAGCGTGTACCTCATTTATTTTAACGATAAACAACTGGCAGCTGGTTTACTCTAATTTAACATTCACTGGATGCATTAGCTAATTTACACTGACAGACTGCCATCAAACTATTTACCTGATGTTTAAACAGAAACATTGATTCATTTTAGAGCACCGGCCATATGTGAGAATTATTGCAATTAGAACCAGCATGTGAGGCTTATCCCAAAGGCTTGATGTCATCACATCGTAATTAGTGCCAATGATGTTTCTTTTATGATGTGATGTTTTATACAGGGTGAAAAGTTGTATTAGGATGCATCAGAGACTGCAGTAATCAGCTGGATACCATAGTATTTCCTCATTATAGTGTGTAGCAGCTCTACTATTTCCTTTGGGATGGAGTCTGAGGTAAACATATGATCTCACCTCAACCTTACCTCACCTCTGTGTGTCTGTGTGCACAGAGGTGAGCCATCATATTTTTAACGGTCAATAAAGCATGTCAGTATGCACTTATTTGAAATGGATATGTGCATTTTTCTATTATTCATGTCTCATGAATAAAATTCTCCTAATATATTCAGTTTTCTCCAGTCTCATCGAACACAGCTGAGATATCAGTAACCTTTGGAAAACTGGCCCATAAGCTCACCTTTCTCACCCTGCATAGACATCTATAGACCTCCATAGGACTCACAAACACTTGCCGTTGGAAACATCATTAAGAGAATATTATTTATTCAACTGACAAAAACAGATAAATGAGAGAGCAGATTGTTTTATAGCAGAGCTGAACTAATGCGGAAAGCAAGACTGGCTGATTTTTAAACAATTGAAAGTAAACCAAATTACTTAATGTTGTTTTTCATGCACCATACAAAGTCACCATCTGTTGCTTTCGCTCAATATCTTTGCAGTATACAGCACAGTATAATTACGGCCATTGTGAGAAAGGTCCTTGAGAATAAGGTGGTAAAAATTCTGGGTCATAAAGTTTACCCATATGAAATGTCATCTAACGAGACTACTAGTTTTATATTGTGATAATACGAGATTTTCTTTACCCTGAGCAACCTTGTAGCAGGACGATATATACAGGAACACTTAATTCTGTAACCATAAAAGAAAGAAAGGAAGAAGGAAAGAAAGAAAGTTTGGTGGGGGCAGGTTTGAATCCAGTGCTTGAGAGCAGCTGTTTATATCAGTGGGCGTCTCCTAACATGGGATTTGTTTGGTTTGTACTTTTTTTTATGAGAAAATTTTCAGATAAATCTGACATAGCCCTGGGGTTTGTTGTGAAAAGGCTTGAAATGAAGCCAGAGCATTACTTTGTGATCCTCCCACTTATATAAACACAACACACACACACACACACACACACACACTAAGCAAAGGCACCCAAAATCTCTCTACCCAGTCTCATATAACATACAGAACCTCTCACATACTTCATAATGTATCAGCATGACTTATAAAAATACTCATTGGTGTGTACTATTTGAATAAAACATACTCATTATGGAAAAAAATACATGTTCAGATATATTTTTTAATATATTTCAAAATATATGTCAGAAAATATATATTGCAAATATAATAAAAATAATAAAAAATATATTACAAATATAATACAAATCTTACATAATGATAGTAAAATATAATTAATATGATTAAAAATTTATTTTTAAATATCTTCATATTGTCAAAAATATAATACATTTAATTGTATTTTAAAAATGGAAATATATTGTCTTGCCCCTTGAAATATATATATATATATATATATATATCCTTGCTGTTTATAACATTTTTACTTGAACTTGAACTATATTTTGGCCACAAAATTTATTTCATTTATTTATTTATTTATTTATTTTTTGCCACATGGGACACACACACACATGCTGTTCAAAGTTTAAATGAAACACATTTGCACCAAACACTATGTGCTGCAGTGAACTTATTAAACATTTCACCATTTCTGGACTGAAAAGTTGCACAAGTTCTTTCAAGGTCACAGAGCTCTCAAAAGGTGCCGCATGAGTGAAACTATTTTAGCACAGAAGATTCTCTAGACTGTTTCTCAACCGTCTCAGAAAGGCCGTCCTCCCACACACTGTCTAGTCATAGAGTGTGTCTGTGTGATGTATGTGTGCGAGCGTCTCCATGCTGGCCTTGTTGGCGGGTTTCTAATTTCTTGCCAGGCCCAGCAGCAGGTGGAGGGTATTACATGGTTCTTTCCCCACACATTGGCATAGTTAAAGAAATAACAAAAGCAACCCACGGCATTTTCTCAGACAAGCTTTTATCGGCTCAAACACACCACAGCCAAAGCCCACTCTAATGAATGCGGCTCTAGCTGTGTGACTGTGCGACTAAATATTCATATTTGTCACAACCACTGCTTCTTTCCTTCTTTTTCTTCTATTCTTTCTTTCTATTTTTAGTGGATGGAGGGTGAGGGTCAGCGTAGCAGCAGGCTAATTTAAAGCGAAGGTCGGCCATCATGACCCTATGAATAATTTGCTTCTAGGGGCCAAAGGTCAATGCAAAAGTGCAGTCACTCAACAAAGAGGGCACACACACTGGCCGACACTTCTGCTTCACTGACCCACACTGCTCCTCTTATGTGTGGACAGACTTTTATGGCCTTACGAATGAACTTGCAAATGGTAGACAATGGTAGAATTGAAGGACACTTTGATCAATACTAGTGCTTACAAGCATGCTAATATCCACAGATGCTGTTTACATACAAAACTGGTTTCACTCCATTTCACATACTATTAAGTATGCACTACTGTTGCATTTCCATGTAACTGTTAGCATCTTAAAACTCATTACTTAACAATTTTAGCATTTCATCATTGACTGTAGAGTGTCTCATTTGTCATTTTATAATGACAAATTGTAGTTGATATACGAGGCCCTCCTTTTCTATTCTGCAAAGGATTTTGGGTAATATTAACAAACTGTGCACAAATCAAAAATTACACCATTCAGACACTTTTGACATACTGTTTTCAACATGCTAGGATTTGGAACATGCTAATTAGGATGGGTAGTATGCAAATTGGGATAGCCTACAGAGCAAGAGTTTTACACTTAGTGTTCAGTGTTTCAATGAAGTCAAAGACAAAACCGCAGTTGAACGAATGACGTCCGATACAAAACTAACACAGTAAGCTCTAAGCCAACACTCTCATAATTAGCACTGCTAGCACCAGTGTCTTCACCATACTCAAGCCAAAACTGGCCTCAGATAAGCATCAGAGAGCATATGACTCAGCAGTGTCTTCCCTCCGCTCTGCACGGCTGTGATTAGCGTTAGCGACGTCAGCTAATGAATCATCCGTATTATGCCGCTGTCACGCTTGATTTCAGGGTTTAATAAAGGGATGTTTTAATTTAGCTCTGACTGCTCTCTGTGCGCTTCTCTATAGGTGAGAAGGTGGTCAGATTGGTTTGAATTTATTCATGGCTGAGGATTTTACAACAGTACTGTTTCCGAAAGTCATTTACAGTGGCCCATGGTCGATTTGCTATTAAACGAGAGGTTTTAAACAGCATGCTGGGCTACGAATGTCTAATTCATGAGGCTGTTGAAAGGGTTTCTGAGTGACACAGAAAGTTTGGAGACAAATTCACTGAAACTTGTTAGTAGAAGTTATCTAAATTTGATCAAAAGAGCATTTTACCAAGGGAAAAACTGTTTTGTAAATAAATAAACAATGTTTTTTGGATTCAGCAAGTTAAGGTTAGTTTTTAGTAGTTATAATTAACTTTGTATCAAGCTAGCATTAAAGGGGACCTATTATGCCCCCTTTTACAAGATGTAAAATAAGTCTCTGTTGTCCCTAGAGTGTGTATGTGAAGTTTTAGCTCAAAATACCCCACAGATAATTTTTTATAGCATGTTAAAATTGCTACTTTTTGGGGGTGAGCAAAAACGCTCTGTATTTGTGTGTGTCCCTTTTAAATGCAAATAAGCTGCTGCACTAAGAGGGCGGAGCTTCAAGAGCTCATTCTCCGGTGTCAGGAGTCAGTCAGGGCGCACTATAATGTCAGAAACTGCGAATATATGCTGTATGGAGATAGAACAGGTATAGTTTAGTTTAATTACTGTTATAACTTATATTGTCTTCTTGTTTTTATCCACTATATTAGTACAAGCAAGTTTACCAATGAGTTTTATAACGTTTATTGTAACAAAATATGAAGCGTCTATTTTCACTCTAGAAAATCACTGTAAGAGCTTAATGAAAGTGCAAGTGTGCATTAAAATATAATCCATAAACTCTCTCTCTCTCTCCCTTGCATTATCATCAACATACACAGTGAAGTACACAGAAACACTCGTCACAACTAACAGTAAACAAATATATAAAGACCTTATGCCTTTTCGGTTGGTGCTTAATAAACTGGTAAACTTTATATCTGTAAATCAACTCCGATGAACTGTAACAAAGTGCTCTCACCTTCATTACTGCCATATCCAGTATCACTCTGGAGACTGTAAGATGGATCACGAACAGTTTACTGATCTATCCTTGTGTAACAAATTTTTAGCACAACCTCTGTTTTGTATTGTCCCTTTGTATTGACATTGGTTCACAAAGCATTCCGGTGTGAAATGATTCGCGCAGACATAAACGAATTTCGGTAGAGTTGAGGGAGCATTTTCTTCGAAAACAAAATGAATCCACCTCCTCTTCAGCGGCTCAGATTTCAGGAATAAATGGAGAGAGCTATGTGGATTGATCCATCCAGCTACAGAACGCCTAAAACGCTTGGGAGACATTCTCGTCAGTGCAGCAATGGCGGACTGTGTAAACACGCTGTGAACTCGCTCAGGGCAGTTCTATGTTAAAACGGCAGTGTCTGTCAACATTCGTGGGCGGGGCCTGTGGCTAATGTGACGTCACATTGCCAGGAACCTGCAAACGGCTTGTTCTGAGACACTGCTTATGATTTATGGGGATTAAAAAATGGAATGGTGGATTTTTATCATTATAGGGTGGTTGTGTACACACCCTGCCAACACACATTTATGTCCAAACATCATGCAAAAGTGAATTTTGCATAATAGGTCCCTTTTAAGATAGCTACAGTATGTAAATGCTTGTGTGTGTGTGTGTGTGTGTGTGTGTTCTGAGAAGATTAAAATTCAGGAGTTCAACTTTTAGTGCAACAGTTAGGGTGTGTTTCAGTCAGCTCCCTACTGGTATTAATGAAAAACAGCAGAACTGATATTTTTCTGACATTATTATTTTTTTAATGTTATGTATGTGTATAATGTTAATGTTATTTTTTTAAGTACTTTATAAAACTTTATTTTTTGATTGTCACATATACCTGCAACATTTTAGCTGTAAATGAATTATAAATGTTAACTAGATTATGTTCACTACCTTTCTAGTGATGCATTATGCTCAAATATAATTAAATAGCAGTTTGTTTTTTAAAAAAACATGATCTGTATTGAGTTGGCTCACACAGTTTATCTTTCATGCTTCAGAATTTCTGTCAAGGCAACATAGTGAGCTTCGATGCTCCCTGGTCTTCATGGTGCATTATGGGACTTTTTAGGGAGCAACATTTCTGTGCACAGTGATTTTGCGATTAAGACAGTCCTTAAAATGGCCGATTCCCTGACTACTGAACAAGGGGGCTGATTAAGATACACTAAATTAAGTTTAGTTTCTAGTTGTTAAAATTACCTGTGTATCAAGCTAGTAGTGTAGTCAAAAGTACAGACTTCGGTACCAAGTTGGTACTGAAATTTAAAAAATGTGACGTGAGCGTTTGAAAGCAGGCGGATATATTCCTAATATATCCGCTGAGACGGATCCACTGATAGATGCCTGCTTTCAAATGCTCCCGTGTGTATCTGTGTAAGTGCTCAATAAAGAGTGTCAAAGATGTCTATTTACAACAAGTTTTTGAAGTGTTGATCATTGTAGCCAATTATAGACATAGCTGTTGAGCACGTGAACACAATGGCCTGATTGAACACAATGGCCAATCAGAGGTGTTTAAGAATCCACTCAACAGTGCTCAAAATGTTAGGGGGAAATGCTGGTATCATCACATTTTTAAAATTTCTTGGTACCGAAGTTGGTACTTTCGACAACACTACAAGCTAGCATTAAGATAGCTACAGTATGTAAACGTTTGTGTGTGTTCTGAGAAGCTTAAAACTCAGAAGACCAACTTTTAGTACAGTAGTTAATTAGATTCAGTAAGGTTAGTTTTTAGTAGTTATAATTAACTTTGAAAAGCTAGCATTTAGATAGCTACAGTATACCAAAGTTTGTCTGTGTTCTGAGAAGCTTAAAACTCAGGAGTTCAACTTTAAGTGCGCAGGTGTTTTTCAGATCCTGCATTCTCCACCAGAAAAAACATCCAACACCACCATTTGGGGTGTTTATACTGTATCTTGAGCGTGTGTGTGTGTTGTAGCTCTTTCTACACAGGTGAAGAAGCTTTGGAAATAAAGTTTTTTTTTTTGATAGCCTGTTTATTTTGGAAAATCAGCACTGAGCGCAGTAGCAAAACGTGCCGGCAGACATTTTGTACACCAGTGTGTTTTTATGTGTGCGTCTGTGTATTTTCCATACAGTTAACCACCATTAGTTTGACATTTCCTTGCCTTTAAGAAGTGTGCATTCATTCCCAATGTGTCCTAGACTTTGCCAAACAGATCGTAAAGCCATTGGGATAAACTTTTTTTTCCTTGTTTTTTTTTTTTTTGACTAGTGCGGAAGGTTCAACTCCAAGCAGAGGGACACTCTTTTAGGGGTTAAACGTTTTAACAGCCACGCTTCTGCAGAAACACACACACAATAGCTCTCCCAGATGGGTTGTGCTTCTAATTATGGCCCAAATTGAGTTTGCAGGTCATTTGATTAAAGTAATCTGATATGAGATATTCGCAGAACTTAATTTTATGTGCGTGGGTGTGCAACTTTAACATACTCAAAGGGACAGCGTCCCTTTTTTCTTAGTGATTAAATGTGACTGTGCTTTATTATAGCATGTGTAACTATACCTTCTAATCGATCACAGGGTGAAAGGATGAACTCTTCAGAAACCTAATCTATTTAAACGTCCCCTCCTGTCTTATTCGTTACTTTGTCCTCTTTTTTGTGCTGTGTTCTCATTGCACTATGGATTCTTTCATCTATTATATGCATCTGTGTGACAGCTGACAGTCTTTTTCATGAGTATTTCAGACACCCAGGCTTCATCTCTCTGTCCCCTTTCATGTGGATGCATTTCTATCTCAGAGAGAAAGAGAGAGAGGGAGAGATCAGTCTCTAGAGAAGGACATTAACCTGATTGAAAGCGCCCACCCCTCACCCCCCGAGCTAGCGTGACCTTCAGTCACTTGTCTGTGTGTGTATCTTACACTCCCACAGGAACTTGAGTGAAAAAAGGGTCCTCTGGTACTTTTAGTGAGAAGCAGAAGAAAGACTCAAGATAAGAAAGACCCAGAGAGAAGATGGCTGTACTTTCTGAGGCCAGTAGACAGCAGATCACAGCAGAGGAGTGATCATGAGACACCATAGGGATGAACGGTATGATGATATACCATGTGACGGTAGAACTATGTCAACAGGTAGAGATTTTATACAATGTGGCGCAATTTAAGGCATCCAACACAGAGCAGAAAACTACATTCGGCAAACTGTTTCACAGACGGCCGCTTCATACAGCTTTGTTGATTATAAAGGGAGTGGTTTAGATTTTGATGCATCTAGTCTTTGGCAGATGCTTTTATCCAAAGTGACTGGTGTTGCATTTAAGGTATATATTTTTTATCAGCTCATGCTGGAAATCAAACCCAGGATTTTGCTTTCGCTGTTGCTAGAAAATCAATATTGTTTGAGCTACAGGAATGCTAGCTTAATCACTTCCATCCAATGTAGACACAAGATGTTTACGATGCAGCACCAACTTATGGCGTTTTTCCACTGTGTGGTGTGACTCGGCACTGCGCAGCACGGCTCGTCTCGCTTTACTTTGACTTGGTTTGCTTTTCCACTGCAGTTTAGCACTGCTTCAAAGTGGATGGGATTATAGACTTATCGTTATAGTTGTGCCGCCTCTACTGACCTTTGGTTTGGTGTCTCGTGTTGCAAATCCAGTGACGCTGGTAGTGATGATTCTCTCTGACCAATCAGTGATCTGCAGTGTTTACACATCACATTTTAGTATCGGTACGGCTCGCTTGGAACCTCAACCGAGGTGGTACTATTTAAAGAGAGCCGTACCGAGCAGTGGAAAAGCGCCAAAAGTGGGCCATACCATGTGCAGTCCTAAGCGCGAGTCTCAGGTTTCTGTAGGAACCGGCGTTATCAATCAGTGATTGGCTCTTTTACTTAGAAGGTGGGACATATTCCACCATATTGCGTGTTGCAGTTTCTCCCATTCATAACTAATAGGAGTGAACCGTCTTTCTCTATCTATAGTCTTTGGCCATACTGAGTCGTACCGCCAATAGTGTATTAAAGGGATAGTTCACCCAAAAATGAAAATTCATTTACTCATCATTTACTCACCCTCATCATTTACTCACCCTCATCATTTACTCACCCTCAAGTTGTTCCAAACCTGTATGAATTTCTGTTTTTTGCTGAACACAAAAGAAGATATTTTGAAGAATATGGGTAACCAAAAAGTTGATGGGCCCCATTTACTTCCATAGTATGGAAAAAAAAAATACTATGGAAGTCAATGGGGTCACATCAACTGTTTGGTTACCGACATTCTTCAAAATATCTTCTTTTGTGTTCAGCAGAAGAAGAAAAAGTCATACAGGTTTGGAACAACATGAGAGTGAGTAAATTATGATTATGAAATTTCATTTTTGATTGAACTACCTCTTTAATATCAATAAACAATATCTAATATCTGTGTATGCTGTGCATTTTTGTGCTTATTAGAGTACCTTCTCATTAGCAAATGGCTCACATCATTATCCATTGGAATCAATTGTCTCCTGTGTACTTCACATGTCTGTTGAGCTGCTGCCTATGAAGAGCGTTCCAAATCAGTTACTTTTGAGGATTCTTTTCACTTACAGTAGCATGCTGCGTTTAAAGAAGGCAGTACACAACAGAGCAGCTCACTAGGATTCCAATTTTAATCTTCCATCCATGTTCTTAAACTCAAACCAGCATTACTTGTGTTTGTTTTTATGTTTCTAAAAGGCCCACTGTAATACGCAATGGGCATTGTTAAGAGTGCTGTAGGAACAGCTTAACTTTATCAAATCAAACCTGTCGAGATTTTGACATGGGAATTGGTTGTAATGAACAGCATTAGGCAGTTTTCTGAAATAATAATAATTAAAAAAGAAGATTTTTTTCTAGCTAGAAATGTAGTCTTAGATACTTTTTGAGTAAAAAAGGATCTGAGCAGCTAAAAGATGTGAATAAGAGTTTTGGAATAGAACAGGGAGGCAGCCGCAAATGAGATGAAAATTACAGGTATTTGAGAAACTAGTCAAAGAGAAGAAGTGATTTATTCCACAGATAGCTTTCTCTCCCCTGACCACAGCACGGCGGTGAAACAAATAGGTCCGCGGGGCGAGGAACAAAACAGAGCGATGGAGATGGCGAACGAGAGATGGAGGGATGATTTGGGTGATATTGGGGTAGTGGGCCGTGCGGGAGAAATCAGAGACAAATTATTGTTGTGTGAGGCAATTGTTGCGATAGAATAAGCATTCAGTTAAATTGAAGACCTCAGACTTTTGCAAATTGCCTGAGATAACAGTGTGGCGAAAACAAGGCAAGTCGTTTGTATTCCTGCCGTCGCCGAATTCACACACAAAAGAGGGCCTCTCACTCAATCAAGAGAAAGAGTAAAAATAACCCCCAGCGATCCCTTCTTCCAATCTCTATGTTTATGCTTATCTCGCTTTATCTCTGAAGCTCTCATTTGCGTACAGGAAGCGAATGGATTGAATCTAGCCATTGGTTGATGATCGTAAATAGCTTTACGGCGCCTAAATCCCACTCTCGCATGCTGGGAAGGAGGTGGCCGGGGGAAGGAAGATGATAAAAGCAGGGTGCGGGGAGGAGAGAAGAAAGGAAACAGGAGGATAAAGAGGGAAGTCTGAGGTGAAGTGGGCTGGGAAGGGATTTGAAAAGAAGCGAAACTACGTATCATGACAGTAAAGACATGCATTTCGAACACGCAAACAGATATCCGGAGTTGAGTGCAGGGACCGATGGATTAGTGGGTTTCGGAATAGACACCACAGTGCCTTCTCAGCAAAATAAAAGAAAAACAACACCAGCGATACGAAAAGCCAAATTTGTCCCAACATGACATGCGAGTGCATCACAGATACTTGAGAATCAGCATAAATACAAGCCAGTGTTCCTACAGATGTGCCCTGGATGTTGATTAAACCCGATCTGTACTCCTTCCGTCACTGAGATCCTTCCTGTTTACATCCCACCAGATTTCTCATTGATCTCTCATCTTATCGTCTGCTAAAATGCTCTTCCTTTTTCGCTCTGTTTCTTGCTCTCTCTCGCTCTCTCTCTCCATATTGAACAGTGGGATGTGTGCCGTGTGGAATGAAGGTGTCAGTTTCGTATCGTACAGCAATGCTAGACAATTGCAGAGCAGCACCGCATGACTCCCCATTAACTCCGCTAACAGGAAACACTAGAGAGGTGCAGAGGTACACCGTGGCCTTCTCTCCACCCCTTCTCTCTCTACTTTCACTTATTTCAGCTGAAAGACATAGATGTCAATGAGAGAGGACACAAATAGCCTCTCCACCTCTGCCCACCTCTGGCCCCAGTACCTCCGGCTGTCAGGAACTGCAGGGCGAAGGGAGAACGATGAGGAAAAAAGAGTGGCCTACAGGACAATTAACCCCCGAGGGAGAACAGTGGGCGTCCTGCACTTCCAGACTATTAGCATACAAAAGTACTCAACCTGAGTAAAACACAGCTATACAGATGGCCCAAGGGAGGTTACATACACACACACACACACACACACACACACACAGAGAGAGAGATGTACAGTTACACATTTTCTATCTATCTATCTATCTATCTATCTATCTATCTATCTGTCTGTCTGTCTGTCTGTCTGTCTACAGTATCTATATCTATCTATCTATCTATCTATCTATCTATCTATCTATCTGTCTGTCTGTCTCTATCTGTCTATCTATCTGTGTCTGTCTGTCTGTCTGTCTGTCTGTCTGTCTCTGTCTGTCTGTCTGTCTGTCTGTCTGTCTGACAGTATCTATCTATCTATCTATCTATCTGTCTGTCTATCTATCTGTCTGTCTGTCTGTCTACAGTATCTGTCTGTCTGTCTGTCTACAGTATTTATCTGTCTATGTATCTATCTGTCTACAGAATCTATCATCTATCTATCTATCTATCTATCTATCTATCTATCTATCTGTCTGTCTGTCTGTCTGTCCATCTGTCTGTCTACAGTATCTATCTATCTATCTGTCTGTCTGTCTGTCTGTCTGTCTGTCCATCTGTCTGTCTACAGTATCTATCTATCTATCTGTCTGTCTGTCTGTCTGTCTGCATGTCTGTCTATGTATTTATACCATAAAAAATTAAAATTGTAAATAAATTGGTAGTAAAGTAAATTTGGTATCTCTCTACAATGCTCACCACTTGCATTCTGTCATGTTTTGCTGGTTGTGTTGCGGTGAATGTGGTGCCGTAGGATTTGTGCGTATTTAAATATGTATAATATTATACTCCTGCACAATAACAGTAACCAATGCAACTGTGTCCCTGTAAGATATTGTACACAAAATACTAAATTTTCCTCCCAGGCTCCTAGCCAGCTCTCCAAACATGCTACAGTTCTTTGCTGAAATGATTATGCGCTCCAGTAGTCATTGCTGAAATCATAAAAGTACAACATAACCGTAATCGTTATTGCATAATGTTAAAGCCAATCCTGTCGCATAGCTATTTCCTACGCTGATCGCTGGTGTCTTTAACAGAAACACAGCAGCCTACATGTCTTTCTTCTAAAGGCCCCTGCGGGACCGTATGCACACAATGTGGTTACCGTTGCATTGTCTGCTAATTGCTGTTGTTCTGTTGATGTGCTACTGTGCGCTAACACAGCATTCACGTGAGGTGGGGAATCAACCTATAGATGTGCCCACACATGTGAAAGCAGCTGGGTAATGAGGTTGTCGTGGTTGTCGTTAATGAAGCTGATTGAATTGGGAACAGATGCACCATTAATGACAGGTCAGAGAGGGTATCCCAGCATCCTCTGCTCCTGAGGGCATGGGGCAAAGCAGGGGAGGCATGGAAACACGTGAGTGTTGCCAGTTTCTGTCTCTCCCACACACATGCCCAAACACACACTCACTCAACAGTTTGTGCTTAAAACACATCATTAGAGTAACTGACAGAGCAAGGTCAAAGAGAGATGGACTACATTCAGAGAGAAAGGTTTATAGAGAGATGATGAAAGAGAGAGAGAGGGGGGAAGAGATGTGGTTTTACCAACCCAGGATCACTGGAAAAACGTGCCTGTGGCGACATGTCTGCAAAATGACATTATATTGCATCTTGCACCACACATTTCGCAACACTTTCAAAGTGAAATGTCCAGTGATAAAAGATGAATGCTCTATCTCGTTTGAAAATAACGAACCACCTGGTTTTGTAGTTTCTGCAAATATAGGCACTTTTGTCGCTGCAGGCTTTTGGAAAGACACTCTCTTAAACACACTTTTACTTAACTTTTCTACTAACAATGTCCTACAAAGTCTATACATACATAAGAATTATGTCATTTTTATATATATTTTTTTTCATTCTCATTTCCACCACAAAATACATTTATTGTGTTTATTAGCATTCTGTGCTGAAAATAGTAGTTTTCACACAGTAAATATTTAAATAGTTTTTTATTTCACTCTTTGTTTGATCATCAGAGTGTCATAAGTTATTTTTATGATGTATTTTTTATCATTTAAGATTTAAAGTTTGGGTTTGGGAAAAGGGTCAAACAGTTTAGTTTTAGAGATACATTTTATAGCTTTTTGAGACTGTTTTATATGACTTTTATATAGCAAAAGAAAAAAAGTTACTTTTCATGAAAATTAACCCATGGGACATTAAAGTTAAAGTAACACCCATAAATGAAAACAAATGGTGAGATCTAGATAATTGTAAACACAAAGTGAGAAAAAAAAAATAGGGAACAGATGATCCCGAAGGGCATCTTAACACTCTTTCCTTCTGTTTTTCTTTTTAACTCCTGGGTTGATAATTAAGTGGTTTAAACTGCAGTTTAGCTGTTTTGTCCAGACTGAAAGGTGATCGTAGAGCTGTTGCTCTATGGGCCGAGGGCCTCTGGGAGGGGGGATCCCAGTGACAGGAAGGTTTTCCTGTGGGATAGGAAGTGGGACACGCCTGCAGCTGATCAAACTCCATTTGATTATTAAAACTTTCATCTATTCTCATTCACTAATGAAACATCACACTGCCTGTTGATGTCCAAGAAGAGACACACACACCCAATCATTCAACATACACACAAGCTGTCAGCCTCCCACTCTTTCACACACTCCCACTTCTAACATCATCAGTCACACTTACAGCACACATGCAGTCCGACCAAAACAACATTCACACTTTCTTCTACAAAAAAAAACACACATTAATACATGCATGCCAGCTGCAGGCGCTGTCACAAAGAGCAAACAGCATTAAACCTTCAGCTCAACACTTTCATCACTGCAGCCTTGAGAGTCTTTCTGAAAGGCTGAGGACTGAGTTCTCTAAACCATCATACCACTGTTGTGTTTAGTATTTCAGTGCAAAATGTCTAATTTATTTCACAAACCCAATACAGTTTAACCAGGTGAAATGCAGCTGCTGTGCCGTGTTATTCAAATTAAGTCATTGTCATTCTTTTCAGTGCAAACACACCTCCTTTCTATGTAAATTAGGCTTATTATAGATTGTGCCTAATTCATAAATCCCTTTGCCTGGCGCAGTTAACATTGTGCTATTATAACCTGCGGAAAGCAGGCGGTAAATGGAAGTTCATTTAATAGAGGTGTTTGTTTCAGGGTTGTTTGGCATTCAGAATTGAATGGAGAACGCCTTTTAAACTTGAATTCGAATGTAAGGAAGTTAAATTTAAATAAATTGAAATGTAAATAAATTAGTATATCCATAATTTTAACTCAAAAGCAAAGTTTGTCAAGACAAACTTTATATATTGCCTTGATATAGACTTAAAGGTTTATGGATGGATGGATGGATGGGTGGGTGGATGGATGGATGGATGGATGGATGGATGGATGGATGGATGGATGCTTTCTGATGCTTACTGCTGGTTCACCTGATATTTTCGCTTCATTGTTGCTTGTCGTTTTGGAAAATAATGCAATGGAAAATATATAGAGTAAACATCTCTCAGTGCCATTGAGATGTACATGTCTGCGGTTGTTCACGCCAGACTGAATGCGTAAAGCGTAAACAAGACTTAAGGGGCAGGACAGAGACCTTGAGAGGGTTGGTGGCTCCTCTAACCACCTACTGCCCTGCTTCTGTGGCTATAAAAGAGCTCCGCCTGTTACTCTAGGGGATGAAAGCATGCTGCCGTGTTTTGACTAGTGCCATCTGATCTTATACCGAAATAAATAGATCATATGCTGAAGGCAGACTTCTTCTTTTATTCAGATCATTCTGTTTATGCAGTGTACATTTAGAGACAGTCTGGGTTTGACGTAGGTGCTTTTTTGAGGATTTGTTGAGCAGCTGGTGTTGAGTGGTCAGTTTCTGCAATCATTGACATGGTGTAGAGATAGTGACAGGATGTTGGGAAATTACCGGCCACTGACATGCAAAGGGCTTTTGTTTAACTTTCATTAAAGGAGGGATGATGGGGGAACGAGGGATGGAAGGAAGGAGGAAAGCTCTTGAGTGTGACACTGGAAAGATGTGTTTATGTTGAGGGGTGGAGTTGTTTCCTCTTGCGCATCCGTATGGTCACAGTCCACCTTTATCTCACGGCCATGCTTTTGCCTTGACATCTGCTGTCTCTTGGGGGTCAGTAGGTCATAGTTCAAAGGGTCTTATTTTAGTTTAGATGATGAACATGGTGATTGGCTGTTAGTTCTAGAGAAGAGCTTATTATTGACAGGAAGACAAGAACAGATTGGAAGGAGATGGGAAGCGCTTTAGACTCACAAAGCTGGTCATCACTCAACCTTTGGCCTTTTTCCGGACATGCATGAAAAACGGCGGAAGAAAGGCCGTTTGTTTTCTTTAGGGAGGAGTTCATTTCAAAACCCGCTTTTTGAGTATACATCCATCTTCACACAGATCACTTCCTTTGGCAGAAGGACAATGTTCATTACTTGACATGTTTTTTATATACAGTGGGTACGGAAAGTATTCAGACCCCCTTAAATTTTTCACTCTTTGTTATATTGCAGCCATTTGCTAAAATCATTTAAGTTAATATTTTTTCCTCATTAATGTACACACAGCACCCCATATTGACAGAAAAACACAGAATTGTTGACATTTTTGCAGATTTATTAAAAAAGAAAAACTGAAATATCACATGGTCCTAAGTATTCAGACCCTTTGCTCAGTATTTAGTAGAAGCACCCTTTTGATCTAATACAGCCATGAGTCTTTTTGGGAAAGATGCAACAAGTTTTTCACACCTGGAATTGGGGATCCTATGCCATTCCTCCTTGCAGATCCTCTCCAGTTCTGTCAGGTTGGATGGTAAACGTTGGTGGACAGCCATTTTTAGGTCTCTCCAGAGATGCTCAATTGGGTTTAAGTCAGGGCTCTGGCTGGGCCATTCAAGAACAGTCACAGAGTTGTTGTGAAGCCACACCTTCGTTGTTTTAGCTGTGTGCTTAGGGTCATTGTCTTGTTGGAAGGTAAACCTTCGGCCCAGTCTGAGGTCCTGAGCACTTTGTGTCTTGCACTGAGGAGAGGCTTCCGTCGGGCCACTCTGCCATAAAGCCCCGACTGGTGGAGGGCTGCAGTGATGGTTGACTTTCTACAACTTTCTCCCATCTCCCGACTGCATCTCTGGAGCTCAGCCACAGTGATCTTTGGGTTCTTCTTTACCTCTCTCACCAAGGCTCTTCTCCCCTGATAGCTCAGTTTGGCCGGACGGCCAGCTCTAGGAAGGGTTCTGGTCGTCCCAAACGTCTTCCATTTAAGGATTATGGAGGCCACTGTGCTCTTAGGAACCTTAAGTGCAGCAGAAATGTTTTTGTAACCTTGGCCAGATCTGTGCCTTGCCACAATTCTGTCTCTGAGCTCTTCAGGCAGTTCCTTTGACCTCATGATTCTCATTTGCTCTGACATGCACTGTGAGCTGTAAGGTCTTATATAGACAGGTGTGTGGCTTTCCTAATCAAGTTCAATCAGTATAATCAAACACAGCTGGACTCAAATGAAGGTGTAGAACCATCTCAAGGATGATCAGAAGAAATGGACAGCACCTGAGTTAAATATATGAGTGTCACATCAAAGGGTCTGAATACTTAGGACCATGTGATATTTCAGTTTTTCTTTTTTAATAAATCTGCAAAAATGTCAACAATTCTGTGTTTTTCTGTCAATATGGGGTGCTGTGTGTACATTAATGAGGAAAAAAAATGAACTTAAATGATTTTAGCAAATGGCTGCAATATAACAAAGAGTGAAAAATTTAAGGGGGTCTGAATACTTTCCGTACCCACTGTATATATATATATATATATATATATATGTTATTATTATTATTATTATTATTACTACATATAATGTAGTAATATTATTTGATGTTAAAGTGTAGAAAATATATCTGTATACATAGAAACTAATATAGCTTTTTATATTTGTTAAATGGTCTGCCAATAGCAATGTTCCTCCTGATTCGCACATGACAAATGAGATTTACTCTCTGTTCTTGGTGGTTGAAATGGTTGTTTTCCGGAGATTTAGCACAAGGTCTTTGAGAGCTGCTCTGCTCTGTTGCTTTTGGAGCTCTACCCATAATCCCTCAGTAGGTCAAGCATGATCATATGAAGCCTCTCAGTGAAACAGTCAGAAATCTGTTAGCGAGGAGTGCAAGACACAGGACTTGTCTTATATATATATATATATATATATATATATATATATATATCGATACGTATCGATACTGAAATATCTGAAATGGTTCCAATACTCCTTTTCTGCAGCATCAATACACCGATACCAGCTACACGTTCTCACTCTATCTTCTGTCTGACGGCGAATTGACACACACCCGCCTCCTCTCACTCACTCATTTGCTCCGGTTGAATAGTGCTTGTATTGCACATAATTTTACTCATTCCCGCAGGTTTCACGCTCACACCAAATGCGCTCAAACCACTGATCTATATAAGTGGCGCTCTCATAAAGCCGCCTCATCCAACAGCTTGCAAGCACCAAATTGAGCTCTTTTTTATGGCTTATTATGCTTAAACAGTCAAATACGTGCAAAATTATGTCAAAATGCCCATCTTGCTGATTTTATTCAGGTGTAGCCCCTCCAGTTCAAACTGCCCGCTCTAAGCAGGACTTGAACCCGGGTCCGCCGGCATGGGAGTCAGGCTCTCTAACAAGGAGGGTAAAGACCACAGTCTCTAGTGTCTGTTGCTAGAGCACTTCTTGAGATCAGGGGAGTGAGGTTTACATGCACAGCTCTTACCGGCCTACGTCCGTTACACAGGTAAACACAGTCAGTTTTGGAATGTAAATAGTGTAACAGTATATTGGATATGTGCATAAGCTCTTAATGTGACAGCAGTCTAATATTCCATATTCCTGCTGCCATCTGTCATATTAATCAAAGAACAAAAGACAAAGAGAAAATCACTGCCCTTGGCTGAATGACTTTTGTAATTTTAATTGTAAGCATTTATCTGTATTTAATTTTACAGTGAAACCTATCCAGTGTTATTTTACATTTGATTATTTCATTTCTGTAGTATTTCTTACCTGAATACTAATGTTAGACCCACCTGAAAAACTTGAAGCCACTGTATACTAATATATATATATATATATATATATATATATATATATACACACACATACTAAATGAATAAACTGTTGTACTTGCCATAAAAAGTTATAAATATAATCTGAAACTACTTTTATATGCCTTTTTATTATATACTGTTTTTTATTATATATGCAGGGAGAGAGCAACAAAGCACATATATTTAGTGTGGAACTGCTGTGCAAAAAAAACCACAGTCACCTGTTTTTAAAAGTCGAGTAGACACCACCTGTCACAACAGTCTGACGCATTCCAGTCCCTCCCCGCAACACAGATATAAGCAATGGCGCATCGATCCAATAAAAAAATGGCCTGCAAGTGGAGATGTGAGTCATCGAATTGCTATATTGCAACCCCTCTATTACGGACAACTCATTTGGAGCGAATCGCCACCATCTCTGACTTCTCTTATCTGTCTCTCTCTCTTTCATGCTAATGAAAAAAGAAAAACAGAAATCAATGGTCGTGAGATTGCTACCACACAGGTCCACATCTCAATCCAATGATGGCAAGAGGCCGCCCCTCCACACTTGCTTATCTTTGTGAACATTTAAATTCACACAACCTTTTCAGACTGAATTATAAAACACAGTGCAGGCAGAGAGAGGTTTTTACATTGTTATCTTGCACCGCTAAACAGTATTTGACATTTGACGCACATTTAAAAGTCAATGGGTTTGCTCTCAAATCAGCAAATATTATCAAGGCCCTAATTTCCCTTTTTAATGGAGAGAAACAGGTGTGAGTTGATGATTAGAGCAAACGTGTGAAAACGGCTATTGCTGAACAGACTGGACCGCTCAGGCCTTCTTTTTTTTCACACTTTTTCCCTTGAAACCTTGCTTCGGGCATCATCATAATGCATGCGGGAGAACGCAGACTCCAGTTATAATTACAAACGCATTTCTCATTTGTCCGTGGCTGTCAAAAACAGGCCTTCTTCTATGTGCGACATGTTCTTTGGTAAACGATTATGAGTTGTGTTGATGCTGCCTTGCTCTGACAAGCATCCACAATTTGGCTGGTGGTCTGCCAAGATGCATTTATCGTTGTACCTTCTGAAAGAGTGTAAAATCTGTCATTAAATTGTCCTGACTGTGTTTTGTCACTCCATAAACAGTTCCAGCTCTATTGGGATAGCGACAAGAAGGCTCTAGGGATGTTGGCGTGCATCTCGTAATCACTTTTGTTTATGTTTTTTGTTTTCTTTATCTCCCCTGACAGGAGCCGTTTTGCGCATCTGGAGCCTCCACACCTCATCGTCCAATCAGAACCCTCGCTCTTCGTCCAATCAGCATTCCGTGGAGCAGAATAAAAGGAGTGGGAGCGGAGAAATGGGGTGTGCAAAAGTTCTTCTCATGATGTTCGTGATCGGGTTTGAAAAGGGGATTTGCGTCAACTGGAACCCCGTCCCACGCAAGACCGTTAAATATAATGGTGAGTATCTAATGACCAAACAAAACTGTGAGCAGTTCCTCCCAGCTGTGACTGGGCAGCAAATAAGCCCACTGTCCTGTTCCCGTTTTTCTCACAGTATTTTTATGGCACTCCTCTTTTCTTTATTTGTCCGTCCCTTTCTTCTTTTCTTCAGTCGACCCCTCCCTTCATTCTCAATGCAGATTTGAGATAAGAGGTGTGATTTTTGCTTTGAATTTACTGAGATATCGCATTACTGCATGTTTTTATAGGCTTTTATGGTAAAGAGCTTACCTTCCTATTCATTTGCACTCGCTCCATTTGTGCCTGTTCTCCCTTTCTCACACTATTTCCTATGCCGCTGCTCTCTACTTCTCTTTTTCTCTTATGCTTCCTCAGGAGGGAATTCAGTAAGAATGAATTGTGCATGTTGAGAGTGCTGTTTAGAAAAAAAAATCTTTTTCTTTATCAGTATTTTTGTCTTTTCCAGGAAAAACGTCTAAGCATCTATAAAAATGCATTTACTTGAGAGGCAAAATTGCATACTATTTTAATATTTGTTTTCAGATAATATCATTTGAATTATGTGTATTTTTCTTATCTCCTTGGCAAAATATTTTTTTAATTTTTAAGCATACATCTGACTAAATTTAATGAGGTTTATGCTTAAAGTAGGAGAAAAACTATTTTCCAGTGGGGTAATAAAAATAATTTTGGACGTCAGACTGAAAATGTTCTGGAAGCTTATTTTCACAATTTTGTTTCTCAAGTAAATCTGACCTGTTTTAGGCATTTGTAGATGCAATATGGGATAAAAGCCTGTATAACAGACTGATTCTTGTGGTGTATTTGCAGGTTAATGACACAGATACACCCTCAAAATTAGCACTGGTCTCAATTTGTATGCTTTTTGCAGGCAGGTTCGGAATAAAAGGTTGTGGAGGATGCAACAGACTATCATGATCTGGCATACTATGCTGAGACTGTAAAACATCACTTCGCTACTGTAGTCCAGACACCTGAATCGGCTCTTTAAAATGCAGAAAGTGCACTAGTCTACACCGCACTTCTGGATGTATGCCCTGTTATAATGCTCTTCTCCATCATTTGATGAATTACTTCTTTAAAGATCAATAGAAAATGTACTCAAACGTCTTTTTTTATTAAACTTAATTTAACGTAATATCACAAAGTTAATTGTGCAAGATAAATAGCACTGCTTTTTGTAAATAAACGTTCAAAAGTTTGTTTTAAAAAATGATTTTGAAAGAAGTGTCTTATGCTCACCAATGCTGCATTTATTTGAACAAAAATAATACAGAAAAAAACAGTAATATTATTTTTTTTTTAAAATTTCAATTGTAGTCTTTTAAAAAGGCATCTGAAATAATAAACTAAGTGCAATGCAGTGTTGTAAAAAATATTGATACATAATCGAAACATATTGATACTGAAATATCTGAAACGCTTCCAATACTCATTTTCCACAGAATAGATACACGATACCAGCTGCGCTTTCTCTCTCTCATCTCTCTGACAGCGAGTTGACCACAAACCCGCCTCCCCTCACTCACTTGTTTCATTTGCTGCAGATGAATATTGTTGGTGTTACAGGGCTTGAATTTCAGCGCGATTGGATTATTGCACTTAAACAGTCAAATACACACAAAATAATGTCAAATGCCGGGCTTGGCGAGTATTCACGTAAACACAGTCAGTTATGTTTTAAGTGAACGTAAACATTTGAGAAAGAAAACGCATGTGTAACAGTATAATGGATCCGTGCGTCAGGTCTTAAAGTGACAGCAGCCTAATTTACCTGCTGCCGAATTATGAGATAATATTAAAAATATCTATATGGTTTTCCCCCATGGCATCGATGACAGAATTGTGGCCAGTGAAAATGCTGAGTGGCTAGTAACAACCACTAGCCTCAGTGGCTGGTGAGCAAATGTCAAGCCCTGTTTAAGTATATTCAAAATGTAATTTATTTCTGTGAGGTCAATGATTTTTCAGGATTCGTTGATTAATAGAAAGTTCAAAAGAACAGCATTTTATTTAAAATAAAAATCTGTTGTAACATTGTAAATTGTTTTACTGTCACTTTTTGAAAAAAAAAAAAATCTTGCTCATCCCAAACTTTTGAACCATGGTGTACATAGAAAGTAGGCTTGTAAAATGAATGACATGGCTTAAATTAAATACTCTTGGCACTGCAATATTGTAGCTTAGCGACTAGTTTAACTAGATTGCTGAAATGCTGCGTGCAAAAGCGGCACTATTTAGTGAATTCGCCCCTCCATCTTTTCCTGTTTTAATCTAAATCACTGTTGATAATCAAAAAAATCAGCTACAATAAACATTAAGCAGTAGGCATGATTTTATATGTACACCCATAAACTGATAGCATCTCCTTTTAAGCTCTCAGTAGAGATCGTAGCGGCTGGGAACACAGCCTTAAATGGACAGGAAATGACTTTAGTTAAGCTACAGCGAGAGAGAGAGAGGGACGTCAAAGAAAGTCCAGAAAGAACAGAAAAGTACACAGTGTGTCTGCAGTGTGTGTTTAACTACTGTTTCAGGTCATGTGCAACTTCGTTTGGGCCCTAAACCACATAAACAGTAGGCCTGCGCAGCACACATGCACTTTTCGGGGAGGATGAAAGCCAGAAAAACAGGCAAAGCATCGGAGTGCACTTTAATGTTTGTGTGTGTGAGCGCGTAGAGTGCTTAGACTGGCAGTCTGAGGGATTTAGAGCTCCAGTAGCGTGTGTGTGTGTGTGTGTGTGTGTGTGTGTGTGTGTGTGAGTGTGTGTGTGTGTGTGTGTGTGTGTGTGTGTGTGTGTGCGTGTGTGTGTGTGTGTTGGAGGTGGAGAGCTGGATCGCAACAGAGATAATATTTACCCAGTACTTTCCACACCCACACCCCCTAAAGACCCCTCCTCCACAATTATCCCCATCTTAAAGACACCGGGGATTCGCAAGTAACGCAAACACGTGTCTTTAATCTGTAACTAAACGCCTTTTCATTCCCATTTTCCCCTTCTGTTCATTATCAAAGCGCAGTGCGTGTCTCTGTGTGAATGAGTGGTGTGGTTTCATCAACTACACATAATCAAGCATGCGTGATGCTTGTGTTGTTTTCAGCGTCTGCCGTCTCACTATTTGAGGACGTGAACATGAACTTTGTCTCCAGAGCTGCTCTGAGAGTCACTAACCAGAAGTCTTCACTACAAACCGTCAAAATAGAAGTTCGGTTTAACTTGAAGAAATTGAGAAAGAAATATATTACTATTGTACAGCAGAATGTACTTCTCAAAGTAAGGAAAATATTACTGTGAAAAAAATAAAAAATAAAAGGAATTGTTACATTTTCATTTGATTACATTTTAAAATTAAATTAAAATTAAAATTAATTTGTTAATGTTTTATGCCTTAATTTGATTACCACCATTTTTGATAATAAATTGATATTAAATTATAAATCCAGAAAAATTAAAACAGACAACACAGAAAAAAAAATAGAGCATTTCATAGGGCCATATTATTGTAAAAATGTTTAAAATTTAAATGTTTAAAATTTAATTAGACAACTAAAATAGAATCCAAAAATATAAAAATGCAGGGAAAAAGTAAATTTTGAAAAAAATAAAACCCTAAAAATGTATTTTTTTCTCTTTTTTTTTTTTTTAAATGTAACATATTTTTGTTAAATTGTTTAAGTTTCATTATTTCAAATAATTAGACATGGTTTTTTATTAGTAAAATTTAATTTAAACATTAAAATGGAATTTTTCCAGAAAAAAATATTTTTGGGCTTTTTGCCTTTATTTAGATAGGACAGTTGGAGGACAGACAGGAAATCATGGGAGAGGATAGAGGGGGGAAATAAAACAGAAAAAAAAAGGAATTCAGGAACAAATAAGCCAGAATATGAGAAAAAATAAAACCGATTTCATAGGGCCCTACTTATTTTGGCGGCCATTAAACTGTTGTCCTCATGCTGAAAAACAGCTCTGAGAGTCAAAGGGGAGTCAGAAACCCCGCCCTCTTCCACGCCCCACCCATTACTTTCCACAGTAGAGCTCCACAACTGGCATCTGGCACAACGTGGTCGGAGAAAGAGACCGAGAGCAGGTCAAACAGAAAATTAAAGACGAATTTCAACAGAAGCCAAAGGAAACTCCCGCTGACTTAGACTAGAGCAATAGTATGAATGTCCAACGTGCTGAGGATGGCAAAGCTACAGAGAGAGAGAGAGAAAGGGACTGCCTGCCTAGCACATCTCTCTACCCTCCAATTACTATAATGACGGCCTCCGCTCAAAAGGACAGGCCCACTGCGTGTGTATGTGTGTGTGTTTATGTAAGTCCTATCCGTCTATCTGTGCCGAACTCCTCCCCACACACAGATATACACAGACGTCTGTGATTTATCCTCTCTAACAGACACCCTCTCCTGCGCTTGTACATTTCATTGTCTGTAAAAGTGTGTTGCTTTTTTCATTCAATAAATCTGTCTCCCTTACCCTTTGTGGACCTGTTCACTCCAGAAGGAGGCTGTTAAAGGGGACAGAAAAAAAGAAAGTCTTTTTTTCTGTGCTCGCCACTTTCATGAAAAGGTCAAACTCGGTACAAGCTGTGAGCTCAATTCTCGACTGCAGTCTCCCCCCCGGTCTGTCAAACGGCGGCCTATTTTCAACAACCTTTCACACGTCTCTCCCTTTTACTGTCATCCTGTCTCTTCCGTTCACTCTTTCATTTTCTTTCAATCTTGCATTTTTTCCCCCCATTTCTACCTTGCTCTTTTACTCCCATACTGTTTCTGTCATTTTCCAGCACCCACACCTTTTTTTTGCTCTCTCTGCCATTCCTGCATTCGCTCTTGTTGGGCCCTGAGGACAGTTTCATTGCTCTGATGTTGCTTTTTCATAGCTCAGGAGACTTAAAGTCAACATGAAATCAAAATTGACTTCATTGATGTTCCTAATGCACGTTCCTGGTCTTATTGTGCAATCCCCCCGCCTATGAAATGACTTTGCTTTTTAATTTACAATCCAATTAATTCATGATATTAAATCCTGTGCCACGTTTTGTTTTTATTTCCTCTGAAATACATAACATTATGAATGTATAATGGTTGTGAATGTCTTTTAATGTTGATTTAATGTTTTCTGATCTTATGTAATTCATTGCAGACTTGGCAATTCTGAGCAAAGTTTTGTGATATTGTTGAGATCTCTTCTGAAACTTTACCTGATAGCCATGTTTTTTTGAATATTGTAACTGGTTTCAACACTGTCAAACTGCTAAAACATCTTTGACCAGCTTCAAACCAGGCACAAGCTGATCATTTAGTAAGGTTAAGCTGGTTTCTGGATCATGGTAGCTGGCTAACCAGCTAGTACCGTTAACTAATGACCAACTGTTGACTAGCAACTTTCCAAAACCCAGCAACTAGCATAAGATTTTATAGAGAATACTAAGGTCTTTTTCTCAGAAGAAAAACATAATTGGCTTAAAAGTGCTGTAATTTCAGTAGTTTCAGTAATTTCAGCTAGCTATTTTGCTAACTCCCACCATTTTGCTAAATTCAACCACATGTCGTTCTTTCTCTCTAAACCCCTCTAAATCATGTTAGCAAACCAGATGTCAGCAATCATGAACATGCAAAATTGGTTCACATTCAGAGAGTGTTTCTGATAGGCTAGTCTTCAGGCGTGGGCCGCTCCCCTGACTCTTTTTTGCTGTTTACACAGTCTAGTGCTGTCACCAAGACACATATTCCAGTGACATCTGTCAGGAAGTTGGGATTTCTGTCAAGTTTATGTGTGGCATTCCACAACACTTTTAAAATCACCATGAAATCAAAATTGACTATTCTTATTTTGGTCACACTTACTAACTAATAACTACCAATTTTGCCTCAATAAACACCTAATTACTGCATATTAATAGTTAGTAAGTTAGTTGTTAAGTTTAGGTATTGGGTAGGATTAGGGATGTAGACAACGCTATCTCACAACCAATTCATACGTATTTTACGAGGTGGCTAATTCCTGCAAATTTCTTACTACCTCACTCATACGAATTCATACGATTTGTCTAAATCTCAGTGACAGGTAGATTTAGGGGCGGGGTTAGGGGTAGGTCATTCATACAAATATGAATTAGCCACCTCGTAAAATACATACGGGGTGGATGTAGAATATGGCCATTCTGAATAAGGCATTAATATGTGGTTGATAAATACTAATAAACACCCAATATCCTAGTAATATGCATGCTAATAAGCAACTAGTTAATAGTGAGTTACCCTTATTGTTTATGGAATATTGCAGTATATATTATAAATGATCAAAATTAATCAAAATAACTTCCCCTCCCTCATGCAGCAACATCTCTTCTCTTCTCTGATGATGTGTTGCAATGTATAAACACACAATTTTTCACATATTTTACATTATTGCTGCACCTCTCTTCCCAGTCTGTCAGTAATGCTTTGTTTAGTTCTGGTCTCTACAAAGCCCCTCCTTTCGAAAAACATTATATGCTATGATTGGTCGGCTGGATTGATGATGTGTTGTGATTGGTCAACCGCTTCAAGCGAAATGTCACGGCCTTTACCATAACTGTGAGTTTCAATGCACTACTAATGAAACTCAACCAGGCCTCATCCCTATTTTTTGCGTATGCCTTGGGCTGGAATTAATTATCTTGAAAAGAAAACTCAAAACTACATTCGAGGCACTTCAGGGAGTTCAGAAACAGTTCAGAAACAGTGCTTACTGATATAGAGAATAACTCCCTTTGGAGTGGACTTTGTGCTTAGTAACTTTGCAGACCTTGCAGCAACATTACACACTAAAGAAAGTTGAAAATGTAAAAAAGACATAATAGGTCCTCTTTAAGCAAAAAACTCTGTTTGCTAAGCATTTCATTGCTAACCAGGAAAACCAGATATTCTAGAGACCTCATATTATATATATATATATATATATATATATAAATGAGACCTCTAGAATATATACATTCCCATATAGTGTTTGTGTCATTTTCTCCACACCACACCTCTTTCTGTCGACGTTCACTCGCTTGCTCTCTGCACTTTAGTGGCGTTTGTGAGTTTTTCAGCCTATTGTTGTGGTAATCCATTCTGACCATTTCCTGTTGCTGAGCCATGCATGTTCTCCTCTCTTCCCTTCCCAAAGCAGCAGCAGCCCCACCACTCCTTCATCTAATCTACTGCAATTACAGCACTTCCCCTCGACCCCCAACCGCCCACTCTCTCACGCTCTTAGGTTCACCGTTTGTGTTTGCGTGTCAGCGTAAACACGCCACCTGTGTCTTTCTTAATGTATTTTTTTTTTTCCCTTTCTTCTCTTTTTAATTGTGCCGTTATGTGTCAGCATCAGACGGTGGCTCCTCTCGTCTTTGTCCTGGAGAACGTGGGTGTGTTTTTATAGCCTGTATATGAATGTACGCGCTTTTCTCTTCCTAATTAGTGTGTGTGTGTCCATTTTCTGTGTTTCTAAGTCATTTTTTGTATCCATGTCAAAGCTTCAAAGGCCTTAAAATAGGTTTTTAATAGCAGAGTGTGTGTTTTGAGTGCTGCGGTTATGAGCTATAAGCAGGGCAGGACTGTATTTATAGCAAAGCTGCTTTGTAAGGAGCCGTGGAGGAACATCAGAGGGAAACTGCAGCCTTCAACTTGACTCGTTTCAGTTTTGCGGCTCGATTCCCTCAACCAGAGCTCACTGCCCTCTCATTCGGCCCTGCTCAGAACTTGTGGAGGACAAAGACACACACACAGAGTTCACCTCTGTTCCCTTTATGTTGCTCACATCTGGATTCCATTCAAAGTGACATCTATTTTTAGGTTGTTCCTTTTTTAGTCCATACACTTGTAGATAGAGACTCACTCTCTTCCCATTAGATATGCTGCTGTTGGCTTCGGTCAACTTGTTCTATGTGTATTCCATGTTTTTGAGATCAGCTTGGTCAGTTTAATCAGTTTGACTTTTTTAATTAAACACTGCTAACTATACAAAACCAAGTTTAGCATCAGCAATCAGCCCCTACTGGTAGAAGCTGTAACGGCATCCATTAAAAAAAAATATATATATATATATATTTATCATTATATATAAATCAAAGCTAATTATGGAATGCACATATTTTAATACATTACTGTATATGTTTTTCCAATGCCCAGTTTGTTGTTGTTGTGATGCCTACATATATTTTCTGTAAGACTTTTTTTATATATCTTACTAGATTTTTTTTATTTCAGTATTAGTTTTAGTAATTTTAGTATGTCATCTTATGTAATATGTAATATTCTAATATTTATACAATGCAGTATTTGTACATTACAATGGTGTAATGCAGAAATTCATATGTAGCATACAAAATGATTGATTTCATTTTATTTTTTTTTAATTATTTCATTTATTTAACACAAACTTTTGGCTAAAGATTAGAAATTGTTATCGTTTTCAGCCATAACATGAAATGAATTATCAGCTTATCGTATTGTCCTGAATTTTAACATTGATGAACCCCTAATTTGTCCCTGTCAGCTGTCGTTCACATCACAACTCAGGATAGTCACTATAGTGAATGGTTTGGCACTATATATATTTTTTTGTGATACCATCAGCCAGAACACCTCCTTGTTCAAATCAGACAAAGAACCCCTTCAGTGGACAGTTTGCTCAGCGTTGCCTCTTTCTGGTTGGGATCTGCAAGTGCGTCCTGTCCCACTGTGTATAACTGCCATCTTCACTGAATAATAATTAGAAATGACACTCTTGGCTCAGCACAAAGCTCAAATAACTTGCTCTGTGACTGGCTAAGAGGCATTTGAGTCATTATGCAGGTATTTAGGAGTGTGAGCATGTGTGTGTCTGTGCGCTCTGTCACATCTCCCTGGCTGTTTGCAACCCAGCAGATGTTCTCTGTCCTCCCTGGGGGAAGTCTGTTTCCCCTCTTCTCTTGGATCATCCAGCCCTCTTATATGTTAACAAGCTGCCGCTCTCCAACTAATAACCACACGCTCTCCTGACTTCCATCCTGGCAGAATCTTCATCACCACTCACGGTGTCTCTCCAAGATGCCTTTTCTCCCCTCTTGGAGCACTTGCTCATCATAACCCTCTCTCCACTCTGCACCCATCTGCCATGATAGCGGTAAATCTGATGAGGCACAATGTTCTTCTGTGTTCAAGGATGCATGGAATACTGGTGTCCCCTCGTGGCTTCTTCACTGGCTTAAGCCAACAGTGAAGATGTCACCCTCTGTTTTAAATCTGCGAGAAATAACTACAGATCATCTATCTAGCTAGCTAGCTAGCTATCTTGTATCGATTTGCAACTGCTTATATATACGCAGAAATGCTGCTGTGAGCTTGTAAAATATGCTGCTGCTGCTGCATAAATAAACATACATAAATCCCATAGCAGATCTAGGCAGGTGGAGCTGGGGAAGGTGGAGGGTTTCTGAGGAACTCTGATAGCGCGCTGCAGGACTAGCCTACAGCAAACAATGAACCAGACTATTTAAATGTTCAGCAAGAAGTCTCATTGGCTGCAAGATCAGCAGAGGCCAGTCAGCTTGTGCCATGTGGTAATGATGTGATTGCTTGCAGATGCATGTAAGGGACCTATCAGTCTGTGCCCTCTAGAGTTTCATGACTGAACTAGATATTTATATCTAATATAATCTAATCTAATGCTAATTTATACAACTTGAAATGTTAAGACCACCACCAGCATAAACAAGCCTGAATCATGTAAATTTATATTAGTCCAAATTAATCTTTTTAACACATTGCCAACCAGTTTAAGCAAAGGTTATAAGTGTCCATAGAAATTCATGCTTGCCTAAGTTGGCATTTTCAGCAGCGACGTTGTTGAAAATAATAAATGTGAGAGATTTTTTTAAGCCCAAGAGTCATATTGGATCAGTGACATTTGGATCACATTTAATACCCCTAAAAACCTTTTTTTCTGTCTTTTTTCAGATGTGCACGACAGTATGGCGAGGTTTCACGCTGTTGGGGTGTGGAACTACACCATGTTGACCCTGGCAGAACATGAGAGGGTTTTGTACGTGGGCGCCAGAGAGCACATCTTCGCCCTGGATCCCAACGACATCAGCAGACAGCTCCGACCACAGGTATGTTCTGTGAAGAAAAGGCTTTTATACATTTATTTCATTCAGAAAACTCCCAATGCACCCAATAAATACTAATCTACCAGTCATCAAGCAAAAAGGGCATTAGCATTTTATCATTCAAAAATATCAGCATTTAAAAATGACTCACACTTTCAATGTCACAGCCATTTGTAGTAAATTGCCAGTTGCGGCAGTCAATAGCGAGTACAAGTTTTACATGCAGAGTGCTATTTGCTCGTAAAAGTCATGTCTCTTTCTCTCTTAGATTGAGTGGTCGGCTCCTGTGGAAAAAAAAAGAGAGTGCGCAGCGAAGGGGAAGAATAACCAGGTACTGGCTGATGTTGCATCCTTTATGTTTTAACAGCTTTACTTTGTCTGGCCTCACTGAAATACATTTACTCTCCCTCCCTCTCACCTATTTTCTCCTTGTGTCTCTCTCTCTTTCCTCGCTGTCTTTTCAGACTGAGTGCTTCAACTACATTCGTTTCCTGCAGAGCTACAACCACACACACCTGTACACATGTGGGACGTACGCCTTCCAGCCCAAATGCACTTATATTGTGAGTGTGCGCTCTTATCTTTGAATCAAAAATCTGTCCGACCCACATTATCAGGTGGAGCGGACAGCAATATGATGGAGAAACTGTGTGTGTGTGTGTGTGTGTGTGTGTGTGTGTGTGTGTGTGTGTGTGTGTGTGTGCGTGTGTGTCTCAGCAAGTGGCTTCCAGTGTGTCAAAGTGAAATATATCAAATGTAAATGAGGTTGTGTTCTCACGCAGTGCAGACAATTTGATAAGACGGCACGACTTGACTTGTGTATTGTTGTTGTTGTGTGTGTGTGTGTGTGTATATGTGTATATATATATATATATATATATATATATATATATATAGGGTTTTATATATATATATATATATATATATTTATTTATTTTTTTTAACAATTAACATTTGTACAGCATTTAAAAACATACCCTACTAGGTTTTTGGTAACACTTTGCTTAAAGCCTTTATATATAATTCATTATAGAAGTATTTTAATGTATTTATTATACCTTATAATGCATTGTATGATTTCATGAATAATTGTAACCACAGTCATAATACATTATAATACTATAATCTATTCATTCACCTTTAGAAAGTATAATGCATTAAAACACATGATAAGCAACCAATTTCAAATGTAACAAGGAATCTGCAAATATTATAATTTTAATTTTGGTTACAGTTATTTATGAAAAGATATTGTGCATTATAATATACATAATTAATACCTTTATAATGTATTATACATAAAGGCTTTAAGTAAAGTGTTTTTTAAAGTTTTTCAGTGAAGCCTCTAATGCTCACCCAACAACTGTTTTCTGTTATATTTTTAATATTTGAATGTATGTTTTAAAATGATTATGACATATTATTTTAACATTATTATTTATATTATTAAATATTATTATTTTAATTCAGTGTCACATGATCCTTCAGAAATCATTCTAATATGCTGATTTGGTGCTCATTTATTAATAATGGTTCTTATTATTAGCAATGTTGAAAACAGCTGTTTTGCTGCTAAATATTTTTGTGGAAAATGTGATAAGACGGCATGCATGATGTGGCTTGTGTGTGTGTGTGCGCACACTTATTTGTGTGTAGGCAGGAGGACGATGCAAGAGGGCTCAGCTGCTGCTTAAACTTTAGTTGGCAAACATAGCCGGTGGCGCAGTGTGTGCGTTAGGTCATGTGTGTGTGTGTTTGCTAGATCCATATGTAACTGTTTCTGTCTTTGTCTAATAGAATGCAGATCATTTCACTCTGGATAGCGCCGCCCTGGAGGACGGCAAGGGAAAGTGCCCTTACGACCCCGCCAAGGGTCATACAGGCCTTATTGTGGGTGAGTCATCCACATGCACACGTTTCAGACATGCAAAAACCTGCATTATTATTCTTGTGCCTTGTGTGTGGGTGTCCGTTTATGCTCGCTGCCGCCCGTGGATGCGTTTATGCCTCCTCTCTCTTCCCACACTTGGGAGAGAATGGAGTCCCTCTTTAATATCTCATAACCGTGAGGCTGTAGACAGGAGTGTGTGCATGTGCGCCTGTTCCCGCTCTAAGCGTTCTTCTCCTTTTCTAGACAAAGAGTTGTACTCCGCCACCCTCAATAACTTCCTGGGCACAGAGCCCGTAATCCTGAGGAACCTGGGACAACAATATTACAGCATGAAGAGTGAATACCTACCGGCTTGGCTCAACGGTAAATCATAAAACACACACATACACAAAAAAATATATTTCATTCCCCTGCTGAAAAGATCAGCGTATGTTATGTTGGTGCCCATGGCTGACCAGCTTTACCTGCAGCAGGACAGAGGGAAAACTGGACATGGATTACTGTTATCTGGATTCAATTATTGGCAACTTGACACAATCCTGCATTGTTCTCATAATTCTCACATATATATATATATATATATATATTATACAATACTTCTTGGCTTTTATGTGTAGTAAATGTCCGGTTGCTGAATGTGTGTGTATATATATATATATATATATATATACTAGATATAATAATAGATAACTAGATGTACACTAGATGCAGGACACTATAGTTCATTAATGTAAGTGAGGATAGCAAAATAAAGTAAACTGTGACATATTATACCCAAAAATTCTTCATACAGTGGACTACCAGTAAAATTGATAAAAATTTGGGACCAAAAATTATTCAGACACTTTGACCTGACCATGTTTTGCTTAAGTGTTATCTGACATAATTAAGATTATTTTTTTCTGACACAGTTTAACTCTGAGATCTTGTCATATTTTATTACCATTTTTTTAAACTATAGTGAATAAACTGTAATAATGAATGAAATGTTCAAGGTGTCTGAATAAATTTTGGTTTGACTGTATGTATATATAGAAGTATATATATATATATATATATATATATATATATATATAAATGACATGGATTACTGAAGTATCTGGATTCAATTGTAGCCGACTTGACACAATCCTGTATTGTTTCATTCTCCGAAGCTCATCTCTGAGTTGTTGTCATAGCAACAGGTCCTTAAGCTCAAACCTTTTTTGTTTAACGTAAACAGGATTAGATTTCAGATGTTGAAGTCTGTCCCAGCATCTGCATCATTCTTGTGAGCACACCCAGGGGATGTAATAATTTAGTATTATTATAATTATTTTAATAATAGCCTAATTTAAAAGAACATAATCATTTTGTAGAAGATAATAGGCACAGTCGTTTTACTCTTTGAGATGTACTGCTTTAGTCGTGAGGGAATAATTTACCTCGCATTAGCTGTACAGTTTGTCTGATCTGTGCATTAACTGCAACGCAGACATCGTGCATTGGCCTTTGGATCTTTGTGTTTTCTACAGCTCAGGAGATGCTGTCTGTCATGCCATTAGAGAAGAGTACCCTGCCCTGTTATGTAATAAGAAATCATTTATGATTTTTGTTGTTTCCCAGCCACATAAGAACGCAGGCTTTTACAGAGAGCTTTTATGCCATGATGCAATGGCATTACAGGGCCTGTTAAATTAAATTTCATCTGGGTACATTAACATCTGATGTATGAAACCTGTAGAAATGCAGGGAAATGAAAATGGAAATATAATGTAACAGTTAAATATTTACTCATTTAATTCATCCCCAGCTTTCAGACAGCTCTTTCTGCTTATAGTTGCCTTGGCAGTGTTTCGTTGTTCGTAAAATTACTATTTGTTTGGCTTGTGAACTTTTTTTTCTTTAAGAAAGATGTCTTTATAATATAACATAATATAATATTTTACAGAATCCTGTAAAAAAATCCAGTTTCCATAAAAACTGCAACTGTTTTTAATTGATATAATAAGAAATGTTTCTTGAGCAACAAATCAGCATATTAGAATGATTTCTGAAGGATCATGTGACACTAAAGACTGAAAATTCAGCTTTGCCATCACATAAATACATTAGAATACATTTATTTTAAATTGCAATAACATTTCACAATATTACTGTTTTTACTGTATTTTTGTATCGATTAAATTCAGCCTTGATGAGCAAAAGAGAAAAAACACAATAGTCCTTCTTAAATAAGTACATGTATTCATATGGTCTATATGCACAGATCCATATATAAAATAGTAATAATTTACAAGAGATTTCTATTTTTAAGAGTATATGAAGTTCCAGGTGTGCTAATCAAATCCAACCGTGTGTTTGAAGAACTGAATCAGCCAGAAAGGAATTATCACAATTAAAAGATCTGGTCTACAGCATATTATCTCAGCATTAAGCGATGTACAGGGAACAGGGGCCTGATCTTTCCAGCAGGGTTAATCCGAAATCAGCTCAATAAACAATGTCCCAAGGTGGATATTTAAGATCTTTTATCTGTTTCATCAAGTAACCACCAGCCCCTTATCTATTAAGTGCTGTGTCTCCAACACATCCTTCCATATCTTCCCCTTTTGTCTGGTACAGAGCCAAACTTTGTGGGTTCGGCGCTGGTCCGGGAGAGCCGCAACAGTAAAGATGGAGACGACGATAAAATCTACTTCTTCTTCAGCGAGAGAGCATTGGAGCTCGACTGCGACAGCGATCTGACCGTTGCACGGGTGGCACGTGTGTGTAAGGTGAGAATGTAAACTCTGAACTCACATACACCAGAAGTATATGACCAGAAGGTTGCTGAATGAGGGGTGCGAGAATTGATGAAAAGCTAATCATTAATTAAATCAGATGTAAAAATAAAAATAAACAAATGGAGTTGCACAATTAATTTTTTTTTTTTTTAATGTTTTTTTTTTTTCATTTTTATTTTGTTATACAAACTATATAGACATATACTATATATATATATATATATATATATTGTATATGTCTATATAGTTTCTATTAATTTTATTTCAGTTTCTATTCCATTGCAGTTAACGTTTTTTTTGTTTGTTTTTTTTTTTTTTCAAGCAACAAAATTGAGAGGCTACTCACTGCAGAGCCATAGGTTGAGTATAACCTCCAGCTCCCCATCTCTGGAGCTCTAGCTCCCCCTCCCTCGACCTACTGTGGGCATGATGGGTGGAGCTGCATCCCCCAACCACACCCTAACCCTACCCATAACCCTATCTCTCCACCCATTAAACAGGTTAAGCTCCACCCTTGAGCTCCAGAGAGGTCATTTGGCTCTGCAGCGAGCACCACTTGACAAATTTCGGAAACACTTTATTTCGATGGTCTACTTTAGACATTCTACTAACTATAAGTACCTTTGCAACTACATGTCAACTAACAATTAGAGTATTAGTAGACTGTCTTCTTAATATCTGCTAACACTTTATTTTGATGCTCCTCAAACAGACATTCTACTGACTATAAATAACTTTGAAACTACATGTTAGCTTATTCCTCTAACCCGAACTCTAATACCTAACCTTAACCTAACACTAACATTTTACTAACAGTCTTCTAATACTCCAATGAGAGTTATTTGACATGTAGTTGCAAAATTACTTACAGTTAGTAGAATGTCTAAAGTGGACCATCGAGATAAAGTGTAACTTGAAGTTGGGAACGTAATATGCGCTAGGTTCACTTTATTTACATTCACATTTGCATAATTTTCAGCAATCATGTGTACAGAAGTTTATAACATTTAACAAATATTCCACCAAAATAAACGCTCAAGCATTTGACATGTTAAAAGTGCGAGGGTTTTAATATTTTGAATATTTAAGACATAAATATTTGTATTGTAACTTGTATCCAACAGTATCATCTGTAAGCACTCTATCATTATCACATGGCACAAGCTGATTGGCTTCTGCTGATCCTGCAGCCAATGAGATTGCTTGCTCAATATTTAAATAGTCTGGTTCATTGTTTGCTGTAAGCTAATCCTGCTGAGCGCTATCAGAGTTCCTCTGAAACCCTCAACTTCCCCCAGCTCCACCTGCCTAGATCTGCTACAGGATTTATGTATGTATTTTTTATGCAGCAGCAGCATATCTTACATGCTCACAGCAGCGTTTCTGTGTATCTATTAGCAGTAGCAAATCCATACTTGCTCTGCAGCAGCAGTGTAGCAGATTTAATCCACCAAGACAATTAACATTGCCATATTCAATAACTATTCAGAGAGTTGTCATAATTGAAATACATATATTTTTAGTTTAGGAAACCCCTCCCTGCTGGAAAATCCAGCATAATCCAGCGTGAATTCCATGTTGTTCCAGGCTGGTTTATGCTGATATAGTGCTGGTGGACTAGCATAGTCATGCTGTTCTCAAGCAAAACTGAGCTGGTCGCTTCCGCTTCCCGGCAAACCAGCATCCCATGCAAAACATACCTTATTCTGGTGACCAGCAATGCTGTATTTTTTCAGCTCTAGGGCAATTAGGCAATTAGGGCAGTTAGCTCTAGGGCAATTGTACTTGTTTGAAGTGTCCTGCAAATCACTTTGAACAAAAATGTCTGTTAAATGGCTACTTGCTTCACTTTTCAGGGAGACCTGGGTGGCACACGGACCCTGCAGAAGAAGTGGACCACCTTCCAGAAGGCTCGGCTGATGTGTTCTTTCCCCGAGCGCCACATCACCTTTAATAACCTGCGGGCCGTCTTCACCCTACCTGGGGCGGACTGGAAGAGCACTAGTTTCTATGGCATCTTCCATGCGCAGTGGTGAGCGAACCCTCCTACCATGCCAGTCCGTGTCATAAATATTTCTCTCTCTTCCCCTTCCTGACGTAGTTGTGAAAGTCGGTCTGTCCTCTGTGTCACCGTGCCAAACGCCCAGCCGTGTTCCTCAAGTGTAGAAAATGCTGCACTGTCATTATGTTGACAGTAAGGCTATTACTGTAATAAACCAGCCAATGCAGCGCAGTCATTTAGTTCAGACTGACTGACTACTTTTTTCTCTCTTTCTCTTTCCTCACCCTTTTTTCTCTCTCAGGGGGGATGTGGATGTGTCTGCTGTGTGTCAGTACCAGATCGGAGAGGTGAAAAATGTGTTCGACGGGCCGTATAAAGAATACAGGGAGTCGTCTCAGCGATGGGTCCGATACACTAACACTGTGCCCAGTCCACGACCTGGAGCGGTGAGCTGAACAGCCGTTGAGATGAGAGGTCGAGAGGGCGTCCGTGACTAAGCACTAGGCTAAAAATAGCACAAGATTTTTGTACACACAGTAATATTTCACCCCTAAATGAAAACTTTATTCCTGATGGAATATAACATTTTATAAACATCTTAATAAAGATAATAAGTTAGATTATGTCAGAAAAGGTTTGCAGAAAACATCATTTGGACAACTTTTTTATGTAATTTCAGGTAATGTAAATATTTTGGGAAGAAGAAGTGCAAAAGTATACAGTGATGTTGCCCAGGGCTGTCATTCAGAAGTACATTGAAAATACCATTTACAGGACCATTCAAATGTTTATTGAAATTAATACTTTTATATAGCAAGGATGCATTTAATTGATCAAAAGTAAGAGTAAAAACTTTAACATTGTTATAAAAAAAAAAAATCTATTTCAAATATTCTTTTGAACTTTCTGTTCATCAAAGATAGTGAAAAGATGAAAGTATCACGGTTCCCACAAAAATATGAACTGTTTTCAACAATGATAATAATAAGAAATGTGTCTTAAGCACAAATTCAGCATATTATAAAAATTTCTGATGTGACTGAAGATTGGAGTAATGATGCTAAAAATTCAGCTTATATATTAAATATTACTGTTTTTACTGTATTTTTCTTCCTTTTATTCCAATTCAAAGTCCAGAGCTGCGTCCAAAATCGCATGTGCTCTTAAATAGGTACTTTTTTTTTGAGTAAGCAAAAAATAATATGTACTTCATGAGTAATTACTTTTACATAGCATGAGTATGTGTAGTATGTCTGTAATCTGAATGTACTACATTCACCTTGTCATTATCATGTGACTTACCAGCATCAGTTGCATCGCTTCAATGCCATTCACAAATCCTCTCCAGTTTTTGCCTACTTTTTTGTGAGTACTGTGAATTCGGACATACTTCTTTTGCCACATACTGTTTTTCACCTACTATACAGTAGGGAAGTTTGCGATTTCAGATGCAGCCCAACTCATGAACTGACAGGGAGTCAGTTTGAAGTTTTGTAAATATCAAAGGATTACACAAATTGAGCATACTTAAGGCAATCAAGTAAAAATACTTTACTTTCTTTCTACAGTGCATCACAAACTTTGACAGGGAAAACGGCTACAACAGTTCTCTTCAGCTACCTGACGCTACGCTAAACTTTGCCAAGAAGCATCCACTAATGGAGCTCAGGGCAGAAGCTCGCCCCCTGCTGCTTACTAAAGGCATCAACTTCACCCGACTAGCAGTGGACAGAGTGAACTCACTGGACCAGAGATCCTACAACATGCTCTTCATAGGCACAGGTATGTTATAGATGGTTAAACGCATATGTGGATCATTGTACGAAGTGTTACACGGCTAATAAGAGCAGTGTTTCTTTGTGAAGAGAGTTCTTTGACAGTCTTCTGCATCGTCCTTCTTGTTCCTTTGTCCTTTTGTGTGCAAATATAAATAGAGCAGCCAAAGAAACCATTTTATTAGCCATAATGTTGTATCTAAGTGGAAATGTCACCTCTGCCAATTGATTCTTGTCATGCAGGAAGGTCAGTCCTTGAAATAAAAATTGAAAAGATGTATTTGGCCTTGGCTCTCTCATAAAAACACGCTCACACTCAAGGCTCAACCTTCATTGGTATCCAATGAGTTCAGTATTTCACCAGTTCCACATAAAAGACAAATACATCTAGACAAAACCTAGTAAGTTGACATTAAATATTTTCAGAAAAATGACATCCTGTGGGTTTTGCTGTTTTCTTTATACTTATTATTCAGTTTAAAGTGTTAGTTCACCCAAAAATGAAATTTCTGTCATTAAGCACTCATCCTCATGTTGTTCAAAGACCTTCTTTCATCTTCGCAGCACAAATTAAGATATTTTTGATGAAATCCAAGAGGTTTTTTTTATTCCCTATATAAAGCAATGTAATTCCCAAATTCAAGGTCATTCTCCTACGCTGTTTACGTTGTATAGACAGTGCAGGCTTCCGTGTTTCAGTGCCAATACTGAGCCGGCATTCGGAAGTAAACACGGAAGCGCTACACTGTATATACAACGTAAACAGTGTAGGAGAATGACAGGGTAGAGAAGAAATTGTTGAATAAAGTCGTTATTTTTGTTTTGTTTTTGCGCACAAAGAGTATTCTCCTCACTTCATAACATTAAGGTTGAACCACTGCAGTCATATTGACTATTTTAACAATGTCTTTACTACTTTTCTGGACCTTGAATAAAGGTAATTATGTTGCTTTCTATGGGGGATAAAAAAAAAAAACTCTCGGATTTCATCAAAAATATCTTAATTTGTGTTCCGAAGATGAACGAAGGTCTTACAGGTCTGGAATGACATGAGGGTAAGTAATTGATAACAGAAATTTCATTTTTGGGTGAACTAACCCTTTAAGAATAACTTTAAGAATTATATTAAACATCATACTAATTAAAAGACCATATAAACCTTATTATAAACTATATTGTTATACGTTTAAAAATGTATTTGTCATATCACTTGACTATTTAAAATTACTAAGGCAAAAGGGATTTATGACATTATAATAATTTAGAGACTACATGAATATTATTTTAAAATATATTTTTAATACAATATATATTCCTAAATATATTTTTATACTTTTAAAAAAGTATTTGTCATACCACAAGGCTATTTAAAATTACTAGTGTAGACAAAAAGGTTTTTTCATAATATTAATTGAAAAACTACATTAATATTATTATTATTATATAACATTTTTATAATAAAATATACATTTTTATATAAATTTTTATATTTGTAAAAATGCATTTGTCATACCTCAGGACTATTTAAAATTTCTAGTGGAAGCATAAATGATTTTATGACATATTAATTGAAAAACTGCATGAATATTATTATAAAATATATTTTGTAATAAAATATAAATGTTTTAAATATATTTTTATATTTTTTTAAATGTTTTGTCATACCACAGGACATCATTTTAATTAAAATATATATTTAAAAATATTTTTTTAAACTTTAAAAATGTCACACCGCATGACTAGTTAAAATGACTAATCGAGTCAAAAAAAAAGGCCTAAAATATACACTTTCCCCTTATACATTCAGGTATAGTTAAACCCGTTTTAAGTGCAGGCAGCACCTGAGGCAGATTGTGGGTTTGTGTGTGTGTGTGTGTGTGTGTGTGGCAGAGAGAATCAGAGTCTTGGATTGAGGATTAAGAGTGAACATAGATACTCTGACATGAGCAAAAGTGCCAGGGTGGATTTGTAAAGCACACCCTGTAGCTCTTCAACTCTCCTCCGTTATCCCTTTTCCACACGTTCCCTTTTTTCTCCCAGACTGAGAGAGAGGTCAGTGGCACATTATCTGTGACAAGCACTGTGTGAGAGGACGGGATAAAGTACACACACAGAGTTATGATAGGTCACGGAACCAGCTGGGGTGTATTCAATTTTCCTGCCGGTAATCGGCGTAACCTTGTTCCTAAAATCCAATGACGGAAAAATATGCCACGTGTTGATGATACATTAATGGACTATTTGTCTCTCCTCTCTTGCCTTTCACCCTCTCTGTCCCCATCCCATTATTCCTCCCCCTCTGAATATAATCTATCCCCCCATCTTTCCTCCCGGTCTCTGTTTGTCGTTCAGCGGATGGATGGCTCCAGCGTGTCGTGATTTTGGGTTCAGAGGCCCATGTGATAGAAGAGATCCAGCTGTTTGATCGGCAGCAACCGGTGGACAGCCTCACCATCTCGCACAGCAAAGTAATTTCTGATCTGTTTTCTTGCTGAGCCAATCTCTTTGAAGCCAGCTCTCCTGCCTGACTAGCATTAATCGGTTTTGTTCAGGAGTATGAAACCAGAAAGCAGTGATAACTGAAAATAATTTACTTTCTTGTATTGTTTTCCTTCATTTATTACTAAATCTTCCCATTCTTTCTCTGCAGAAGTATTTGTACATTGGCTCACGCTCTGAGGTTCTTCAGCTGCCCTTGGCAAACTGCAGCCGGTACCATTCACAGCCAGACTGCCTGCTGTCCAGAGACCCGTACTGTGCCTGGGACAGCGAGGGACGCGCTTGTGTCCGCATCGACCTCCACCGCGGGTAAATTCATCTATCTTTTGGTTGTACTGCTAGCATCCTTGCACCAGCTCCATCTGCTCCTTTTCCCATTTCTGTTATGTCCTCCTCTTGATTTTCTTTTTGCTTCTACTTGCTTTCCTCCGTCCCTCGCTCCTCATCATTTTGCAGGCTTTCCCTTTCCACCCCCTCTGTTCTCCTCCACAGGTCCCTCTTTGTACTTTTAAGCTGCATCCCCATAGCAGTGTGTCTAACAGCCTTCTGACACATCGTCAATATTTGTGCTCCCCCCCACAGCTCCACATCCACACTTTCGCAGGACCTCATGCTGGAGAGGTTCAACCGAGGAAAAGCCAAGTTTGATAAGCCTTTCTCCATCCCCAGCCCTGGTATGTCAGACTTACGCTGCCCCCTACAGGCCCCCCTGTAGTGAGCGGTTTTCCATTAGGAGACACGCACATTTTTAAGCCACAAATAATAACAAATTTAATTTTAAAATTACTTTTATATTTTGAATTAAATTAAATTAAATGAATTAAGTAACAACATAATAATAATATAATGTAAAATATTAACAATGCACTAACGTTTAACGTTAACGTCATAATCAATGTCATAGAATTGACCTACTTGAGATGCATGAGTCGAAGCTGAATAAACTAAGGGCCAGATTTACTAAACGGAAAATTAGCGCAATTTTAAAAAAATCGCAGATGGGAGTTGAAAGTTTTGCGCGTGCTCTACTGACAACATGCAAATTAAAGAACACGGACACAGCCAGATCATTTCCATAATGACCAACGCAATCTACTAAGAGCAGCGCAAATTAGCGTCTGGTTTAAAGTCCCCTTGAAATCAAAATGTAAGTTTTTTAACTTTTAGTATGGATATGTTAGCCTTAAGGTTATGAATAAGCTGGTGTGTTCCAAAACAATGACAAAATTCGCATTTAGGAGATAGGGTTAGAAAAACTTACAGTCTCTCACTTCCGCTAAAATGGAGCATGGATTTTCATGACATCACCGCGGACTTCAGCTTCTCATCAGATCTTCTGTCCAATCAAATGCTTTCTAGAATCTAAAGCGTCCCGCCCCCTACATTATAAATAGATGCTGAAGCTGTGGCTGAAATCGGTCACTTGTTCACACATTTACTATTTTCTACATGGTTAATGGGACTATATGCTGGATAGGGAATGATTAAGACAGTGTAAATATGCTTTCCTTTGAGGCGAATGAAGTCTGGTTTCACGTTAGTGTCACCACAGCGCACACAGTCTGCTCTGGTCCAGAGAAAGGATAGCACAGAGCGGGTCATATCCACGAGTCGGCGCAGACTACAAAACATATCGGACACATCAGAATTGCTATTTTAAAAAAGGGGAGGAGCTGTACTATATGTCCCACCTTGTCTTCCTGTTTCAGTTGAAATTACGTCAACACACTGAATAATGCTGCGCATTCCAAGGCACTTCAATGGGCTTTTAAGACATGCTTTTTTTGGGCGGTAAATAATGGTGCAAATACCAGTAAATTTAGCACAAGCCTTAGTAAATCATCTTGCATGATTCATTTAAATACTCTCCTTCCAAAAAATTTGCGTCTGAAAGGGAAACTCCTACAAATGCATATGCAATAAGGTCAGCCGCAAAAATAACCCTGTCCAGGCCATTTCAGCGCTAATTTTTCACTGCGTGTAGTACACAGTAGTTGTTTAACGCCAAATAAGGGTTTACGCTTACGCATGCTGTTAGTAAATCTGGCCCTTAAACAAAAAGCCATGTAAAAAAAAAAATACACTATTTTAATTAATGTTATTTCAGTTATGTTATTATTTTAAAAGTAATAATATATATTTAATATTTTTTTCCAGATCATTCTAGGTTGAGAAATGTGACTGTGGTCGTTGGGTCGGATCTGGTATTGCCCTGCAATCTGGTTTCCAACTTGGCCCAGCCCTTCTGGGAGCTCAACGAACGTGAGCTCGCCCTGGTGGAAGGTGAGGCCATTGGGCCGCGATTCGACCGAGCACTCCGCGCTCTCGTTATCCCCCAAGCCGGTTCCCTTCAAGCGGGCCGCTATATCTGCTACTCAGAAGAGCAAGGGGTGAAGTTCCAGACGGAGAGATACCAGGTCGCAGTGGTAGCCAGCGCGCCAGTCTTCATGGAGGCCCGCGCTCCTGATGGCAGCATGGGTTTATTTTGGGTGCTGGTGATCACGTTGGGTGCCGCTTGTCTGTTGCTGCTAATTGCGTCTTTGTACCTTCGTAGAAGACTGAAGTTGGCACTGGGCAAAGGGGCAGAAATGAAGCCGTTGGAGAGCACTTTAGTGTACCCCATTACTTTACCCAAAGAGCCTCCCAGCCGTCCATCGTTCGTGCCCAGCAAGATGGCGAATGATGAGGATCGCTTCTGGGAAACCGGAGCTAATTACTACTACTCGGACGGTTCCCTGAAAATCGTGCCCGGACATGCAATGTGCTCCACCGGTAGCTCGGCATCTCCGAGTGCTATTCCTGGTCAGCCCATTCACTCACCGAGCAGGTTGAGCCTCACCAACATTCGAAACTCAGGCACCAACGGATACATCCGCCTGAATCTGAGCACCGCCGGAGAGGAGAGAGCGAGCACTGGATCTGGAATGGGCATGGGAAGCGGACTTGGGCTAGGCGGCCGAGAGAACGAATACACCAGTCCTTTCAAAGAGGAGCTCCGGAGAACTCTGCAGCAGAGGAGCGTGCTTCCCGACGCCAATCCCGAGGAGTCTTCTGTGTAGACCTTGCAGGAACCACAGAAAACCTCACCTACCTCCCTCCTGCTTGGGGAACTCTCTTCATCTTACTCGCGACCTATTTCTTCTCTGTCAACACTTCTCTGCCATGGCAAACATCTCCCGTGCCATAAGGCCACCGACATTCCCTTGGATTATTCTGGTTCTCATACGTACTAACACTCAACCGAGACTGAACACATCTCGCAAAGCTTTTGTAAATGTCTATATTTAATGGATCAGACCGACAGGGCCTCGTGTTGATCTTGGCTAACAGGCGAACACAGGTACATCTCTGAGAGGAACCCAACCAGCCAAATGTAGCCGCCAGTCTGATCTGCGTTGGGGCAGACGTCTGGCAACCTAATCATTTGGCAAGATGGAGGATACAGAGCTTATTTTTGATGTCCAGAGGTTGCTTGCCTCAGTTAAAGCAGGTGTTTGGACATGTTTTTTGCACCCTTTTTATGGGTAGAACACATGAGAGAGGAGACGAAAAGGACATGCATAAACTTAAATCGCAAGATGACAATCACGCTCTTCTCTCAAGAGGAAAGCAGAGGAGAAATTGTTAAAGAGAAGAGAGGGGAAAAAAACAACTGAGTGAGCTGTAAAATCGAAGCAGGACTTTATGAACAAATGCTTTGCCTTTCTTTCTTTACAGCTCAATAACTTTTTTTAAACTTTGTCTTTTTTCTGAGAATGTGTACTGAGACTTGCAGCACTAATATATTGTGAGGTTTTTTCATGTCTGTTTATTGCAACTGTTAAAGAAGGATTTCTTCTTTTTTTTACGATTAATAGTTTCATCTGAAATGTGAAAGGATTACCAGTGGTAGTAGCATGAGGAAGGCGTGAACAGAATGTTGTACTAAGACTTTGTTGGATGTGACAGCAAGTGCATTATTGTATATATTTGGCTTGAACTGCCAAATTAAGTACAACCCCAGTGTTTGCCTACATGATGATGGAATGAAACTTTACTTTTGGAATGGTATAGAAGACTCCGCCCATGTTCTAAAGCCGGATTGTTCTACATGAAAGGGATCCTTGATAAAGTCCAGAATGAGGAAGCTACGGCTGATCAAACACAGGTAAGACTACAGCAACCATATTTTGACTTGATCGTTTATGTCGTACCATATAAAAACTATTAACTGACTATATCTTTCTTATCTCTTTCAGTGTGGGCTTTGCAACTCTTAAACAAAGACTAAATACAAAAACAGGGTGAAAACAGAAAGGACATTTCATTCCATTGACTTTGATTGTGAAGACAAATGAAGGAAAATTTGATTATTCATGACCCTGTGGGTGGAGAGGCACTACGATGCTCATCACTGGTCCATACTTTGTTGCATGATGTTCTGCAAAAATATATTATATAAGTTTCAACAATAAAACAATAGTCTCATATTTAAAAAATAATATGAAAAAACTTTTCGTACCTGTGCCTCTTCACCTTGGGTGAAGCCAAAGCAGACTGCAGACATGTTTCTTCTCTGTTTCCTGTTTTTCTTTTTTTTTTAATTCTCTGCTTTATGTTTTCTGGAATTTGTCCATTGCACAGAACTCAATTATTGTCTGAAATCTTTGTTACTACTGCTCTTGTTTTGGTGGAATGCTATTCTTTGTGGCATGAGAGCTTTACGATTTTTCAAGCGGCTTTCCATTCTGTCATTTGCTCTTTTCTAGTCTACAATCTAGTGTGCGCCACATAGCATAAGAGGGAAGTTTATACTTGTTAGAAAAGATCTTTGTACTAAAAAGTACGCTGAGAAATGTCAACAAGGACCGAATACTTTCTGCCAGGCCTTCTCAGGGTGGCTGTCTTGAAATAATTAAATTTCACTGTTCTTAATTTCACTAATCGCTTTGATAAGCCTGTCTGGTGACTTAAAGTCAGACTTTAGTCTGACATGATTTCACTGAGCGACCAGAAGTGTTGCATATGCTTGTTTGCATCATGCATGGCTTTTTTGTACTGACCAGTATTCCCTGCTTGATAAAAAAAAAAAGAAAAAAGCGGTCATCTCAGTTTATTCGGTTCATCTCACATGGCTTTAAATCTGCTGTTTCTTTGTGAATTTTTGTATTACAAATTTTCTCTTTTCTTGCATTTCAAGATATCTTTAAAAATGTTGCTGTTTTTTTTTTTTTTTTTTTTTTAGGTAATTATGTTAAGTAACTTATTTTGCTTGTACAAAAAGTTGATATTTATTACCATTGTACATATGCCCTTATTTTTTATATATGTATATATCTACAGAAAATAAAAGTAGAGATCAGTTCACAGTGAGAAGGTTGTGTATGCTTATATGAGTAAGTGTTCAATTGACTTAAAAGAGGACCTATTATGTATTATTATTATTTATTTTTTTTTGCTGTTGCTATTTGAGCATGAAAAATGTTTACTTCCGGGAGCATTCACGTCACAATATTCCTCATTTAAATAATTCCCGCCCAAAGCATATGCGAAATAAAGGGGTGAGGCCTGGTTGAGTTGTGTTAGTAGTGTGTTGAAACTCAAGGTTATGGAAAGGGGCGACATTTTCAGAAACATGACCAATCACAACACAATGGTCCAGCCAACCAATCAGAGCACATTGCGCTTTTCAGAAGGAGGGGCTTCGTAGCGACCGGAACTAAACAGAGCGTTACTGACAGACTGGGAAAAGAGGTGCTGCAACAATGTAAAATATGTGAAAAATAATGGGTTTTTTTTTTTAACATTCAAGCAGGAAAACCTATTCTAGTAGACCCCAAAAACAAAATCAAAACTAAAAGGGTATAATAGGTCCTCTTTAAAATGCCATTGAAATGTCAGGTGCTTCAATTGTTGGTAATGCAAAAACGGCTATATAGTGGTTTACATATTGCTTGTGCTAAACATATTTCCAGACAGTCACAGTGACACTTACCTTAACGCTTGGACAACCACTAGTGCAGTCTCTCCTGCTTATATTTTTATCTCTTTCATATTGTGCATCTAAACACACTCTCACATGTACAGGTGACAGAGCAGCCACGTGCTGTACGCACGGTAGCCACAGCTGTGTGTGACATCAGCGGTCTGGTCTGAGTGCATCATCAGTGTCTACACAGCTGGGCCTCTACTTCTGGAACAATCTCTATACCATTATAGGACACCAGTCACAGCTGCCTATAAAATGAAGAGAAGAAGCGAGAAGCCCAGAGATCACTGCATATTATTTAACACAATTACTGACATCACGATTATCACATGAACATAAATGGATTGAGAATGGTGAAGGAAAAACAACCAGTTATGTAACCCTGTTCAATCTGTTTATACTGTGAAAAATAGAAATATTACATAAATATATACAATATTATCTGGAAAATGTTTGCTTTCTATTAAGTTGGCACTGTATCATTTTTATACCCAGCATTGCAGTACTGTTAGATAAGTTTTCTTTTTAAATTAATACTTTTATTCAGCATGGACACATTAAGTGGATTTTGATGTTTCAGTAAAGGCATTTATAATGTTAAAAAAGATTTAGCTAAAGATTAGTAGCTAACTGCCACAAGAAAAACAATGTTATTTTAAAGGCCTACATACTGACATTACAGCATGTTATTGATGGAGATAACAATAATAAGAACTACTTTACCTGGTACAAACCGCTCCAACCAGACCAAACTGTCATGCCAGTTTCAGATTCACCTGAACTACTTTTACTCTTGGTGGCTGCTGGTTGACTCAGCAGATACAGCATTCAGCCACCTCCAAGACTTCTACTGTTTTCAAGGACTGTCACAGCTAGCAAAGGCTTTTATGGACGAAAATGCATGGCATTTTAAAAATAAACAGTGCTTACTGGTCTCTGGTACAAAATGAATTGCATTAGCCTAAATAAACAATACAATGTCTCTTCAGGTATTCCTTTCTTTCACACATCCAGTCAAAAGATCAATCACAAGCATGAAAACATTTGAAACATTTTTATGTGCATACATTCACAAAATAAATTACCTTATTTTTACATCACTTGGAATGATTACAAGAACACTCACATTTCCACTCTTTGTTTTTACTTCAAGGCCTCCTGGATCTCAAGACTTCTATCAAAACTATTTCTGAGTGTCCTTCTGCTGGCGTAAAGAATATTTACTGAATCATTTTCTGTTCATAGCCTACTCTGTTCATTTATTTGACCAGAACAGGTTTCACATGAAAATGCAAGAACTGGCATTAATTATGAAGAAATAGTTCATCCAAAAATGAAAATGCTGTCCCTCATGTTTCCAAATCCCAAGACAAAATGCTCTTTTGTCTCATGACAAATCGTAACTATTTTATGTTTTGGCAAATTTTTGGGCAAATTTAAAACATGAATTTGTACGAATTCGTTGGTAAGTTTTGTATTATCTACTTACACTGCCCTGGCGGTTAGGTTTAGGGACGGACCTTCATGCTTCCTTTTTTTCTTAAAATTGTAAATTATTGTGCAAATCACAAAAATTACTTTATAATGCTACCACAGAAAAAGTCAGAGTTTAATGTCAGCATGAAATGGAAGTTGTGTATTTTTTTTTCCTATCGTAATGTAGGCTATATCAGAGTGAAATGGCTTCTTGAACAAGAAAAAATGTAGGGGACAATTGATTGGATGGCTGTGGTTTGCTATTGGTCGATCTCATGTGAGTGACATTTTGCGCCAGTAAACACATCATCAGAGAAGAGAAGAAATATCGCAAGAGGAAGGGTAAGTTATTTTGATTAAAGATTACAAAGGCAAAAAAAATAACAATGTGCAAAAAAAAGAGGAATTTGTTTGTTTTTGTCATTGTTTTAAATGTTAAAGTCCCCCAGTGGTGAAAATCAAGTTTTTAATGTTGTTTATATGTCTATGTGGTAAACCATGTGCAAATTCATCAGTCAACACCATTGCCGAGTATTTTCTCTTTAAAACTGCAGTGATCTAAAGACAGTTTCAAAAACGCAGTTTGAAATCGTTGGCATTTCTGATGTCACAAACTACCTTGTAACCAATCACGTCAATGTGCTTTAGCATATCATTAACTATGACCGCTCTGAAGCAGCAGGGGAGTCTCAAGAGAAGGTTATCCTGGTACGTTATATTTTTCTGTTGATATGAAAAATCGGTAGATCTAGCAATATAGGGGGTGTATTATATATATTATTAGCTATGTTATGATGAATATAAGGTATTCAAAGCCTTTCTAAGGATAGGCCTGCTGATTTTTAGATTTCTAACTCGCAAACGGGAACATGGTTTGAGTAACATTAGCAACACAGTATTAGCTGTTTGATAACGTAGTCAAGCAAAAGGCTAATCATATTAATTACCGTTATGTGTCCGATGTTGTAAAAAGCGATACCTTTGTGCAGCGTTGACCAATCGGATCTCTCTCTGGTGCCAGTGCGAGTGAGTGGAGGCGGGGCTAATTTGCATATTCATAGATCCACATATACTAAATGAAGCAAGGGTGTAGAGTTACATTCAATCTATTTTAAGGCATGAATTTTTTTTTCACAGGATACAAAACGTTTACATATGTCGTTTTGGTGATCAAAGATGAGTTTTAAGGGATTAAATTATACAGGGGGCCTTTAAGGCAATGACTCATGAAGGAGTCTTTCTTTGTTTTTGACCGGCTCCATGTATTTTAGCACATCTCCTGCCATCATGTGGCAGGAAGAAAATACTTTGTTATGTATGTGTATGGCAACACATCCAGCAGTTTTTGATATGCATTATGCACCTGCCATGATTTCTCATCTGAAAGTAGAAGACCTACCATATGTTTCAATGCTGAAAATTTTACTTGTAGTTGAAAGTACATTTACATTCATGCATTTGGCACATTTTTGATATATTGTCCAAAGCTACTTCAAGATAATCAGTATGAAATTGTGACCTTGATATTATTTAACTAAGCTGCAGTCTTTTTGCAATTTTCAGACATCCAAGCCTGCCTGCCTACCTGCAAAAATACTGTACACTACTCAATTAGCTTACTAAAATCTGTCAAAGCAAGGAAAGATAGCAGTCGTAGGCAGCAAACATGTGCGTTCAAAGAAGACAGCAGACAGTTTCTTCAGACATCCACACTTGGCTCAATCTCTCACAAAGAGGCACCTCCAGTCAAACAGAGCGAGATATTTCAAGATCACACGATTTATTTCCTTCGAGATGGAGGCTGTTTGCAGTGCCTGACTGAATATCTTAAGGAATAAATTATGACTGATCACTTTCGTTTAAAGGAGCTTTTGATCTTGCACTCGGCAACCTATAAACTGTGTCATTCTCTTTCACATAAACAGATACAAAATGCAAATTTACTGTTTGGTAGGTTTTTAGACTAACGTGGAAAACTATATTTACAAACTGTCTAAATAACAGAAGGGGGATATAATGTGATTATCAGCTAAGCTTTAAAACCCTAAAGACGAAATATAGTTGTGTGTGTGTGCTAAAGTTAGAGGCATACTGCTAATAAGAAATCAAAGTGGCGTTCTGCAGCCCAGCTTAATGCTACCAACAGGCATCAAAGAATTAACGTGAAAAAACATTCAAGTTCTCAACAATATCTGACAGAATTGGGGTGCGCGGCAAGAGCACGTCAAAGAGACAGTGACTCAGCCATAACTGTCACTGGATCCAAATTAGCGGATATCAGTGGTGCTTATGGTGAAAGTCAATGCTAAACCAGTTCTCTAACTTTACATGATGTATGTCAAGCTTTCCTGCTCCGCCCTGTTTCACATCAATAACTCTCTTAGACACATCATGTCAATTAGATTTTCTATTGGTACTTTGTTTTAAAATGGTAAGCTGTCATAATTTTATCAACTTGGTTGTCAGATTTTCTATGTAGCTACAACAAATGCCACCAGACAATGGAGAACAAAGAGTACACCAAAAATGAAATAAAGCAATCAAATATAATTTTATTAATTAAAAAAATACTTCTTTTTTTTTAAATTAATTTATGAACTGTGAAATGGCATTTACAAACATATATAAAAAAAAAATATTTAAATGTCTATTTATTTGCCCATTTGAAAAGTAATTTATTTATATTTTCATTTTTTAATGCAATCTAATTAAACATTATTTTAAATGTCTGTTTGTCTATTTTAAAAGTGTCGATTTTCATTTTTGAATTAATAAATATAAATAGGCCTAAATGAAATTTTACGTGGCACCCCTATAGTATTCCAGTACAGAGAAAGCCAGGTTTTACCTGTATGAACCTGTACTTACAAGAAAACATGGTATTACCACAGTACCACATCCAAAAAAGTAGCTATAAATGAATTTTAGGGAACAAAATAACCTGTACCCTTACAAGAAAACATGGTATTACCACAGTACCACATCCAAAAAGTAGCTATAAAATGAATTTTAGGGAACAAAATAGTAACCTGTACCCTTACAAGAAAACATGGTATTACCACAGTATCACATCCAAAAAGTAGCTATAAATGGATTTTAGGGAATAAAATAACCTGTACCCTTACAAGAAAACATGGTATTACCACAGTACCACATCCAAAAAGTAGCTATAAACGAATTTTAGGGAGCAAAATAGTGCCCTTGAGTTTGTCTATAAAGGTTTCATCTCTGCTATTCTTAAATTTGTGTACTACTTTTATGTCTTAAGTGACCTTTCGCTTGTATTTGTTTATGCCACTTATTTTTGCCGTTAAATTAGCTTTGGTTTTATGGGATACACCAAAAAGATAATGATGTTGGGGATGGAGGCTTAACAAACAAATACTGCTGTTTAAGTCATTAAAGGTCAAACGAATATGAAAAAGAAAAGTATATTCATTAATAATGGTATTTATCACTACAAAAACTCATCAGTATGAAATGTCAGTTTATGAGGAGACATTTAACTGACAATTGGAGAGTACCATAGCCTGAAGCAGGCTCCTCTGATTCCTGAAACACCTGGGCTCTCCTGGCACGTACGTCTGGATCCTGTTCGTGGTTCTCAGCTCTTCATTCAACACAATCAGACCAGAGCATCTCCACGCCAACCAGCAGAGACAAACGTCACTCCATCATCCATCTGCCAGCGGATCAGTCTTTCCGATAAACAAAACAAAGTCTTTATGACGCACGAACTTCTACCTGTCAAACCTCATATCTGTGAGACTCCTGACAGACCTCAGGGTTCTCTACTCCCTGATCACTAAATACTGCACATCTGGATAGACCTTCGGGCAACTGCTAAAATATGCAGATCACATCATTCAAAGTGGCATCTGTGTTGGGAAGAGTTACTTTTAAATGTAGTACATTACAATATTGTGTCACTCCCTAAAAAAGTAACTAATTGCATTACTTAGTTTTAATGAAAAGTAATGTGTTGCATTACTTTTGCATTACCTTTTCTCACCTGGGCTGGGCTTGCTTGTTTGTTTGTTTTTTAATAACAACAAAAAAGTTTTATTTTTTGGTAAATGTTAAGGCCCTTTTACACTAAATGAATAAGCCTGCAGGCTGAAGGAAATGCATATTTATGCATGAACAGTAGAAGGCGCAGCTCAAACAAACCTTTCAGCTGTGCTGCCATTCTGGACCACAAAAGAAAAGGCTACAGAAGGAAGTTCAAAGGAAATCTAATCTCAAGTAATTTTTGACTTATTACTTAAATCTTATTACTTACCCTATTTCTCTCAACATGGGGACTTTAGTAATGCGTTACTTTACTAGTTACTTGAAAAAAGTAATCTGATTACCTAACTCAAGTTACTTGATGCGTGATGCGTAACGCGTTACCCCCAACACTGGCATCAGATATATCCATCTTCAAATGTCTGGTCTTATACATCTTATGTACACTATCGTTCAAAAGTGGTCAGTAATATTTTTTAATGTTTTTGAAAGAAATCTCTTATGCTCACCAATTTCTTTAGTTGGTCAAAAATACAGTAAAAAAAAACAAACAAACAAAAAAAAAACAGCAAAATTGTGATATATAAAATTATTCCTGTGATGGCAAAGCTAGATTTTCAGCATACTCCAGTCTTCAGTGTCACATGATCCTTCAGAAAACATTCTAATATGCTGTCTGAGAAATATTTATTATTATTATCAATGTTGAAAACAGTTGTGCTGCTTAATATGATCAGTTTAATGCATCCTTGCTGAATAAAAGCAGCCTATTAAATAAATTAAAAAAAAAGAAATCTTACCGACCCCAAAATATTTGAACAGTGGTGTACCTTCTTGAGCTCTGCGACTCTTTTTTTTTCTCCAATAATAAATGTAATACTTTCAGAGCACCCGGCTACTCTTGAATGTCCAGCTATGGAGAAACAGCATGGTTTTGCCTGCATAATGATGTAGTTATGGCATCTACCAGCAGGGGCTTGAGATCACCAGCCAAACCATGCCCCGCTGAAATGTGCCTGCAGAAACCCAGCAGAGATGAGCCTGTTCCTCTTGCATTAGAAGAGGTTGAAAAGTGTTTTCCAGTTAAAAAGATGTTTAGTAGTTAACTGCACTCTATGACTCTAACGGCAGTCTTTCACAATAGGCTAAGATAGCATGCAGAGAAAGTTGCTCTCTTTAGAAATATTTCCTTATAAGATACTTAAGCTCCAAAAATAGCACGATAACAGCATTTTCATTTTGGGATGATTTTCTTTTTAAATTAAGGCTACTTAATTTAGAATGTAGACATACTGTATTGTTTTATGGAATGTTTTGTTTTATGGAATGTTTATTTATTTATTTATTTATTTTGTTCTTACATCCAAATTCTACACGTTTACATTTTTATTTCGAAATTATTTCTAAAAAATATTTTTTATATAAATATTTTTTAAACTCTATCAGAACTACACATAAACGTGACAGGCACGTTCGTTAAGCCTGAATGTGATTGGCCGTTTTGAAGCACATGACGCATTTTCTTAAACCTGATTGGCTGATTCATATGAACGGGGTTGTTGCTAGATGGACAGCCAGATGCGTTAGAACTAGTAGTGCTCTCTCGTGTTCAGAAAATACACATACCAATACAATTTTAAAATTCAGTAATATTTATATACAAATGTATTGTAGACTAGTTGCTGTAGAAAGTCGTTTATTTTAAGAATTATCCAGGTGCTTTCGGGTTCCTTCACAGCGGAAGAATATTTGCGCCGTTTTAACGTGCGGTAAGGAGCGAAGTTTGAACATTTCACTTCAGTACAATAGAAACAAATATTGGTTTTTACATATTAGATGCAACATTTCGATATCTAAAATAGTTGCAGTTATGTTGTTAGCTACACTCTGCAAGGTAAAACAATGCAAATATGTAATATTTCTTAAAGTAGAGGTTACACATCGCTGGCCTGATGTTTTGAGATGTTAACAGACGTGCATAAAGTAAATCTCTCCTGTCCAAGGAGATCTTGGAAGATCTTTTGATCTTACTATCTGATGTTTTAGTATGATGTCTCTTATCTTCAATTCATTTATTTACTCAGATCTCATATCTTATGTACTGGACTCAAGCATGGAGGATACTGAAGCCATGGACAGCAGACCACCACTGGCAGCCCTATCTCCCTCTCGGCAGAACACTAAAGATGTGGATTTCTCCAAACTCACTCCTTCACAGTTTGGCATATCAACAGACAGCTTCTTATCGTCATCCAAGATTAAAGGTTTGCAAAAAAATAAATAAACTGGATTTAATAATGTCTTGCCTTATGCCTCAATGATTATTCGTGTCATATAGAGTTCTTAGAATATAAATAAGCACCTTTTGTTCAGTTATTGCCTTTTATTGTCATTTTTTATTGTTACTATTGATAATTTTCTTTGAAATGTAATTTTATTTTGCACAGTTTTACTGTAAGCAGTTCTGTCTTGTCAATAAAGCACTCTAAATGAATTTAAAATCGAACTTTTCATACTGAATTATCTCCTCAGATAAGTCCAGGGTGGCTCAACTGAAGGCTAGGAGGAGATCCACGATTGGGGTCCGAGGATCTCCAGAAACAAACTCTCTCATCTGCTTCAGAGCCAGACAAGCTGCAAAAACACCTCCACGAACACCACAGGTAGATGCATGGTGTAACATGGCTGTTTTTGCTTTAGGACCCAGATTTTACATTGAGCATCAAGTGGTGACCCAACACAGTATCAAAGTGTTTATAAAAAAACAAAAGTAAGCGCAGTTGATTTAATCATTAAAGTCGGCATGAGACGGAAGTTGTGATCGTCTTTTCTTCCCTATTGTGATGTAGATCCAAGTGAACTGGCTACTTGAACAAGAAAAAATATAGGAACTTGGTTTTGTTCATCATGAATTGATTGGATCGTTGTTGTTTGCTGTGATCTCATATGTGAGTGACAGGTTGTCCCGCCCTCACGCCAGTAAACACATTATCAGAGAAGACATGTCATTGCAAGAGGGAGGGGAAGTTATTTTGATTTAAAGATTATGAGGGCACATGAATTAAAAGAAAAAAAATGTGCATAGATAAATCATTTATAATAAATACTGCAATATTCCATAAAAATAGGAAATTTTCCATTTTCACTTGAATTTTGTGAATGCAAAAGTGATTTTTCCAGCCTAACATTTTGAATAAACAACACTGAGAAAATACTTTACGATTATAGTAAGTCAAATTATCAAGTGACAGATAAATTTGTGACAGAATACCATATAGTTTTATTAGAGAAACAGCCTTTGACATCATCAACAAAAGATATGAGCCCATTTCATTTGCTATCCAAAATGCATATGATTATTCGATTAAGCATCACTTTTTCTCCTCAATGTCTACAAACCTATCAGGACAGACTTGCGATCCATTTTTGAGACGCGTCCCACCAATTAAGAACCTTTGGTGTAAGACAACATGTATATGTTTCAAAGAGTGGACCACATTGTTTATCGTTATTATGATGATAATGAAGAAAGTTCTTTGTATTTTCTTAATCAGCTGTAACTTTGTGCCCTGTCCTCATGAAGCTTTTGCAGGGGAGTCCGTTTCTTTCACGCTGTGACTCTTTGAAGAAGAAGATGGCTGCTTTCCAGTGTCTGATGGAGGAGGAGGATGAAGAGGATGAACAGAATAAAAATGAGGAGAATGAGAGTACGAAAAGTACTTTGGATAAAGATTCTGAGAACGGTCAGTCTCTCCTAAAACTGTTGATTGCTGCCAACAAAAAAAAAAAGAATGTCTTTCAGATACAGGCTTGTAGGACCAGATGAAATTGTGAAGTTATTAAAAAAATGTCATACTGTCATTGCTTGCCATTTCCAGCTAATAGAACTTATTCAGAATAGGCCGGCACCATAATAAATTTGACGCAATTTGATTTCTTCCATTGATCCTAGTTAGAGCGCAGCAAGATGATGTGCAGAATAAATCAAATGAAGCTTATGAGCCTTAAAATAAATATGTTTACATTTCAGAGGGCTTTCAGTATTAATAAAAAGACTGAAATAGCATATCCAGTCTGAATAATCTCTGATCATGACACTATGAATATGTAAGTTTTATTCAAATGTAAACAAGACATTTGAGGGATGTCAGTACAGTCCTTTTAATACAATCTCATTTTTAAAATTCATAATGTCAACCCGGAAGGCTGGATGCCATTTAATTTTTTAATAACACTAAAACCCCTTTGAAATATGAACATATTTATTTTAAAGTTTATAAGCAACTGTTTTTCATTTGATTTATATGTTAGCAGCAGGTTTCTGTCTTGCATGCTGTTCTTTAACTGGTACCAGTAATAGGATTCAAATCATTAGAAGCAATTCTTAGTTCTGCAGAGTTTTTTCTTTCTTTGTGGCTTTCATGCATTTTTAGTCAGCTACTATTGAGAACAATTAGCAATTGCTAATTCACTACAATTTTAAGATGAGCACAGATGAATTATGTTCTTATGTAGCATGACCTGTATTTGCTAAATGTCATCTTGGGTCATCATCTCGATGAGGAAATCTCTTTCTGCTACTGTCTGTCCTGCAGGAAAGCTGACTACGCAAAGTCCATTCACTTCGATGACGCCGCCTCCCTCTAAGAAACGCTGCTGGGGCCCACCGGGAGAGTGTAAAGACAAGATTACTGAGACGCCACTCCCCTACCCCACTTTCACAACGCAACAGGAGCAAGGGGTAAACATATCAGCATTTTTACCATGTTTGATATTCGATATACACTTTATCATCTGTTAAATCGCCATTAGCAGATAAAGTGGCACAGGTAAATTGCTTACAATGCAACCAATGGATGCTACACTAACTCGAACAGACTTTGCAGTCAACATTATTAGTCTGGTGATGTTCCTGTAGTCAGCGTTGTGTTCTTTTGTTTTTCTATGATTATAGGTGAAATGCTCTGAGTCTCAAAGCCAGAGGCCTCTATCAGGTGTGGATTCAGATGCAAAGAATGAGCTTTTGTCTTTGCCCATGCTGTCAAAACCAGATGTTAAGCTAGCAGGTAAGGGAACTTCACCATGGTGTCGTTTAATTGATCAAAAATACAGTAAAAACTGTAATATTGTAAAATATTATACAATTTAAAATAACTGTTTTCTATTTTAATTTTAATTTTTTTTTTTTTAAATGTAATGTATTCCTGTGATGGCAAAGCTGAATTTTTAGCATCATTACTCCAGTCCTCAGTGTCACATGATCCTTCAGAAATCATTCTAATGTGCTGATTTGATACTCAAGAAACATTTCTTACTGGTTGCAATGTTGAAAACAGTTGTACTGTTTAATATTTTTGTGGAGACTACAAAAAAAAATGTTCAGGATTCTTTGATAAATAGTTAAAAGAACAGCATGTATTTGACTAATATATATGTGTATGTATATATATATATATGTACATGTATATATGTATATATTAACCTCTAATATCTAGATATAATAGAGGTTAAAATTATCAACAGACCACACTATTTTTCAGACATAATCATTACACAAATAAAAACTGAAATGTTCACTTGTACACAAGGTAGTTGTGAACTCTTTCTTCATGACAAATTTATTCAAACATACATATATCATTAACAGTAAATAAGCTCCTCTCTAGTGTTGTTTTTTTTTTTTTTTTGTAGCTAACCAACGAGCTGTGAACATTGGATAACTTTCCTGAGGACTTTCCATATTGTTTACAAGCTGTTTTACAAGCTGGTGTCTTTCTGCGGTTGAAACAGATTTCTTGTTTGAATTTTGTAATAAAATGGACAGAATTTGAAAGCTGAGACTTTGTTTCTTATCAGAAGCAACAAAGTACAAAGCTCTTTGCGATTATTATTATTATTATTATTACTATTATTATTTTTAAATAAAACTCTTTATTTAAAAGATCAAGGAAAGTTTGAGGATAAAATGCATGATGTGACCCTTTAATCCATGTGTTTATTTATGGTTCATCTCTTAAAATCTTTTTTTCTTTATAGATGAAAGCATGGGCTCCGCTTTACGCAAAAAGAAGCGTGTTCATTTTGGGGCACCACTTTCTCCAGAGTTCTTCGACAAAACCCTCCCTCCCAGTACCCCGCTGCAGAAAGGAGGCACCCCAATGTGTCCTCCATCATCTACGGGACCTAAACGCTCTCTGCTGAAGACCCCTCAACGATGTGAGGCCCCTCTTCCCCAACCTGACTTCAACAGTCCCCAAAACAATGGAGCCTCTCCTGTCCTGGTTATTGACAGACACAGTTCTGGACTGTTGTACAGTGATGAAGTATTTGAAGAGATCGGAAAGGTGTGACACTTGCCAACTTCTCCAAACTAACTTATCTGATTGTAGATTAATCATATCAGTGGCTTGTGGTTTTATTCCGTTATTGCACACAGGCTCCTTGCTCTATAAAGTTTTGGAATGATGGTGAGTTTTTGTGCCTTTCTCTAATCCATCTTCTCAGATCAGTTTTCCCAGTATGGAGGAAGAGTCTCCCTCACACAAGCCTTCAGAGAACTGCAAAGGTAATTCAAATAATTTTGAAGAGAAGGAAAGTTTCTTTCGGTCTGTATTCTAATCATGTATCTAAAACTGTAGATGCACTCTCTGCTGAGGACCCAGGGCAGCCCCAGGCTGAAGACGCTGAAGTTCTGAACGCCGCTTTTCAAGAGGAAGAGGATGAACCATCCAATTCACAGACAGAGGAAAAACTGCCATGTCCCACTGGTGATCAGCCACTGGCTCTCTCCAGTGAGTTAAACTTTCTTCCACTTTTTTTTTTTTTTTTTTTTTTTTTTAAAGCATGCTCTCGTTCTCGTCCTTAGTAAATTCATACCAGTTTTTATTTCTCTGTGCTGAAAAAATTAAGCAAAATAGGATGAAGATTATGAGAGTTCAATGCAGAAATATAATTCACTAGTTCTTGTCTATTTTTTTTCATCTGTTTGTCTATTTTTCTCCAGTTTTTGTTTTAGCTTTAATATTTATTTAATATTTTTAGTGGTAGTGCTTTACAAGTACTGAATTTAGAGACTAAAGGGATAGCTCACCAGTAATAAATTCTGTCATTAATTACTCACCCTCATGTCGTTCCAAACCCGTAAGACTTTCGTTCATCTTCGGAACACAAATGAAGATCTTTTTGATGAAATCTGAGAGATTTCTGTCCCTCTATAGACAGCTACACAACTGACACTTAGACGCTTCAAAAAGTTTATAAAGAGATCGTAAAACCAATCCATATGAATTGAGCTGTTTAGTCCAAATTTTCTGAAGAGACTCAATCGCTTTATATGATGAACAGATTTAATTTAGGCTTTAAAACAAAAATAGTTCAGCTTCAACAATGCGTTTTTTGACCATTTCTGTTGTGCTACAGATTGCCTACTGTGACCAGTGTTCATTTTATTATGCCTATTACCTAATCCATAGGTCTCTGTTTTTATGTGTGGATTTTGATAGATTTGTGTGATTACAATTAGGTATTTGGCCTATACCTCTGTTGAATATCAGTTACCATATTGAAGAGCTAAATACAGATGGAGGTCTGTCCGTGTTGCATGTGTATGGTGTGTGTATGTATGTATATATATATATATATATGTGTGTATATATATATATATATATATATATATATATATATTTCCACTGCAGGAAAGGTACGTGATCAAAGCTGATCAAAACACGAGAATTCTTTATTTTAAGCTTCAAGCTAATGCATTAGCATAATGGCTTGCCCTGTCAGGGGCTTTGACAGATGCATGTGTGTCCTCAGCGCAAAACGTTCATTCTATGTCTATATCCTTATCTGTAAATGTTACAAATTCACGTGAGCATTTCCATTTTGCATAAAGGCTCGCCCTGACAGTCTGCGTTAAACTTCAAACTTCACTGAATGAGTGCCAGACAGACGGAACGCGGGAGAGAGGGAGACAATTAATATATTCAATGCAAAAATATTCATTTTGCTAAAATATCTGTTGTTTAAAGTTAAATTTAGATTTAAAAATCAACATTTCATTCAAGTATTTTATGAGAGTAGTAACTATAAAGGGATAACAACATTAATTGACAACAGTAACAACAGTAATTGAATATAAATGTAAGACGTTTCTTATAGCCTATTTACAGAATAAACAAATGACAGTAAGAGCTGAATGTGTGTGTTCCTGCAGAACATTTATCTTGCCTGTTGGTTAACAGTGAGTTTGTTTTCTTTATTATCTTTATTACTATCTTCATTTTTAATGTAGAGTAGAGATTTAAAGTATATTCACTATATACAGTGCTTAACAAAGTTATTAGACATCTGACACCCAATGTATTGTTTGTGCCACAGGTCAGGGCAGCCTAAACTATCAGTATTGGTGCTTAGTAAAATCATTTTTCATGTTTCTGTAATGGTTAATCCACCATATGTGTAAAGTAAAACACTTTATAGTTTTTGTTTTTTTGTTTTTCAGATGCCCAATTACAGTCAATAACAACAGAGACTGTTACTAAGTTTTTTTTGGGATATTATGTGTGAACATTATTTAGAAACTATTTAGTTGTTTCAGTTTGTTATTTTCCTAATAAATGGCAATAACATTTTTAGCTTTAAACAAGTTTTTGATAGATTCCTAAAATATTTGTGTTCTCTCTTTATTATGACAGCTAGTCTAATGAATTAAGCACTGTATGTTTTCATAGCATTCATCTGGCACATTTGTTGGAAGTACATTGGGCAGGATGTGCAAAAGTGTGTATTTTTGTCAATAAAATAAAAAATAAATAAAATTAGGATTTTTATCCAGTTAATCGAAAAAATAATCGGTCAACTAATCAATTATCAAAATAATCGTTAGTTGCAGCCCTAGAAAATTTGCGCGAGAGTATTTGCGCGATGTCACTCGGCTCTCCATGTACGCGCTTCGGATGAGTACACACAAATCTCACAGCGCCAGCGAGTGAGTTCTCTTTCGCATCTTACGGATGAATGTTTAAAAAGGCAAGGTTTAAATGAGTTTAGTTTAAACACAGATTGCAACGTGAGATGTTCAGGTCTCACGTTGCACGTCATTGAACATTTGTTTACAGTGACTGTTTTGTCCATGTTCTTTTGATCATCGCTGTTGTAATGCATTGGGAAACCAGAATGCATATCCATCGACTGAAACATACATTAGCCGAATCCGTCTGTCTGTTTTGCACGTTGTTTTCAACAAACCATATTATAGATGCGTCGTCAGATTTGGGATGAACCGCGGTGCAAGCGTGCGCCGAACCGTGGGTGGAGAAACGGTTTGAGTTTTTTTTTTTTTTTTTTACAGTGAACCGTTCCACACCTTATATATAATATATAATATATATATATATATATATATATATATATATGTATTAGGAATGTAACGATTCACTCAACTCGCGATGCAATACGATTCACGATACTTGTTTCATGATACGATTTTCTCACGTTTTTTTTGTAACAAAATGAAATTTAAGACAACTTATAAATGAAAAAGTATTATTTTATTATTTCTAAGACAAAATGCTGCATATTTCTTTGTGAAACTGAAATATCTTGGGTCAAATAACAAAACTAAGTTTAAATTTTATAACTAATCTCAAAAAAGTCCCTCCAATTAGATCTTCCAATGCTGTTTTCTCGGGAGGTTTGTTTCGGCTCAGCTCCTGCTGTGTCTGTCTGGTCAAGAGGCTGCAGATATAAAAAGTAAAATCTAAAACGACCGTCTCTTTTGCCATGAAAACACAGATCTTGCATTCGTCGCCGACTGCTATTTGTGTGTTATTAGTGTATATTAACATCATCTTGCGGTATCTGCACCTTAACGCTTTCATTTTTAGTCTTTGTAAATGCCGCCAATCCTGCATTTGAATGAGGACGAGTCGTCCTTAACATCAGCGTTACCCGCTGCTGCGCTTGATGCTCGACTTGCTTGCTGCTCCCATGCCTGTAAAGCGCATCATAGCTTCAGCGACAGCGCCCCTGCAGTTTAAAATGTATCACGATTCATTTAACATTTCAACCGACTTGAATCGTCACGTATTTTCATAGATTTTCAACCGACTAGCGGTGCGTCGTTACATCCCTAATAAATAAATATAATATATATATATGTATATGTACATATACATATATATATGTGTATATGTACATTATTTTCTGGGCTTTGTCCACTTATTTTTGAACACGTCTTTTGTGAAGGCTCTGAAACGCATCTGATAAGTTTTGTGGACACGACCTGATATCAGTCTAGTTATAGACTTCCTTAGGAACAACTAGTTATTCAGATAACCCACCTATTAGTTGACTTTAAAAATGTTTAAACATTATAAACAAGATGTGTAATTTAATTTTTGTCTTGTGGAGTCCAAGTAAATGTGTCATTTTAGAACAGAATAGTATATCAATATATATTTATTTAGTAGTTTATAACATGTGAGACTCTTGTTTCTTGTCGGCAGTAGTGGTTGACCAAGATTCAGAGTCTTCATCCAACTCCAGCACTGAACCAACTCGCTCTCACTGTAGGAAAAGAAAGGTGAGGTCTCGTATCTGCAAATCACAAATCAAAGCACAGATTCAGCTATTTTTCATTCAAAAGAGTTTGAAATAGACCCTTTGTCACATTTTGCATGTTGCAAACAGTATTTTGTCATATCTATATATTTGTATATTGGTAGAATCTTCTTGTGTGCACACTTTATTTTGGTTTAGAGGTTTTTACTGTGAGAGAGTTCTTTGAACCAGGCATTATTTATTCATTCAGTCAGAGGAACTATAATTTGGAGCAGCCACTGTTGCCATTTCAGTGTTGCATTTTTCAAAAAAATAAAATTCAAAATTATATTATCAGCATAATATTTGATCGTCTTTTTTTTTTTTTTTTTTTTTTTTTTTTTTTTTTTACTTTACATTTTCTTTTTCATTTTACAAAATCCTGAAACTTTATTTCTAGGTTAGAAAATCCCAGATTTTCAATGTGCTTTCAGGCTTTATATTGAATAACATCAGAACAGAAGGCTTAAAAAGATATAATTCAGCTCTGTTCTGTTCCTCTGTTTCAGCAACCAGGGGAGAGTGAGCCTGAGAAAAGGAGAAGCTCGCGTACAGCAGCAGCTTCTGCTTCTGGAAAGATGAAGGTATGAAGCTTAAAAAGTGGATTTATAAGCTGACGTGATGAATCTTGGTGAACAGGGGCTTTTTAAGCTCTGATTATTAACGCTGGCATCAAACTGACACTGAGCCTGAAATAATAACACTAATGTGACTTGGACTTAGCATTTGGTATATAAATAGCATGATTCGTGATTTCATACGTCTAGAGCCTTTGAGCACATTTGTGTGAACTCTGTCCATGTTCCTCACTGCAGCTTGTTTTTTTGTTTTCAGAAGACATCAGGAGTAAAAAAACGATTTGGCAATAAGGAGGTTGATCGTTCTCTGTATGGGAAAAGAGACTATGCTTCAAAAAACCCTCTGCTCAGCCCCATATTTGAGACAATGTCTACCAGTCTCAACAACACGCCAACACAGACACAATCAGAAAAACTAACAGGTACTCTTGTTCAAGTGTTTCATTTATAATTCAGCCAATTCATTCATTCATGCTTAGCTTGAATGGACTGATTAATCTAAATTAGATTAATTTTCTGCAGAGTAGGACTTGAGTTCATTGCACAAAAATATCTGTTTCTGTTTATTTCTGTTATCATTTATTCACCTTCATGTGTATGACTTTTTTAACATTTTCAGACTGCTCTTTGCCATGCAATGAAAGGATATTGTGACCAGGTCAAGCTAAAAAAAAAAAAAAAAGGCACTTTTAAAGTGTTATCTCATGTGTTTGCATATTTTCAAAATACTCCATGAGGATGCTTTGCACCAGGTTTGATATCATCGATGACCAACACTAGGGCTGCAACTAACGATTATTTTGATAATTGATTAGTTGGCCAATTATTTCTTCAATTAATCTGATAAAAAAAGATTTCTCCACTATTTTTAGATGCATTTTCTATTTCCATAGAAATGCGTTATTCAGTGTTGTAATTTGGCGCGACTGGCAGAATTTTGTCGTGCATGGTGAGCAGACATGACTAATAGATAATGACATTCGTTGTCAATGATTTTCATTATCGATTTTTATCGATTAGTTGTTGCAGCAACTAACCAACACCATTTGTTTTTGAGTGTCACTTGACGAATCACAATGTGGCAAAATTGAAAAAGAAGATTTAAAGATTTAAAAGTTTAGGGTCAGTAAGATATTTTTAAGAGATTAATACATATATTCAGCAAGGATGAATTAAATTAATCAGAAGTGACAGTAAAGACATTTGTAATGTTACAAAAGATTTCTCTTTTAAATAATTGCTACTTTCTATTCATCAAAGAATCCTGAAAAAATTATAACTTTATACAAAATTAAGCAGCACAGCTGTTTTCAAAATTGATAATAATAAATGTTTCTTGAGCAACAATCAGCATATAAGAATGATCTCTGAAGGATCATGTGACACTGAAGACTGGAGTAATGATGCTGAAAATGGAGTGTTGCCATCACAGGAGTGAATTGCAATTTAAATGTATATTAAAATGGAAAATGGTTGTTTTCAATTATAATTCACAGTATTATGTTTTTACTGTATTTTTGATCAAATAAATGCAGCCTTGGTTGCACACAGAGACGTATGTGCTACTAATATAGCACATACGTTGCTCTGACTACTTTTATGGTGTTTCAATGTGCTCTCTGTCCTTTTTGAAGCTTGAAAGCATTTTTATATGCTTGTTATATGTATATAAAAATTGGCAAAATATCTTTCAAAATATCTCTATTCATGTTCTCTGGAGCTAGAAGTCATTTGGATTTGGAATGACATGAAGGGAGAAATAAATGATGACAGAATTTAAATTTTGCTGGATGAACTATCAGTTTAAGCCCTCTGAAACAGATATTCTGAATTAACTTTACAATCCAGAGTAAGAAAACGCAGCTTTGGTAGGGCAGAACTATCTTAATCGGCTTTTTGAACCACTAATGAACAAGTATTACTCTCTTCCAACACAGATGGAGAGCAAGACCGTATTCAGACACCCAACGTTCCCCATAGCAAGACCGTTCGCCCCATGGTAATTCTGGATACTACCTGTACACGGACCAATGAAAACGAGCAAACATCGAGCTCCACTGTGACAAACACCACTGACAACCAATCAGATATAAACACGACTTGTTTGGAACCCTCAGTCGGCACTCGGCGTCCAGCGGGAAGAATAAGCTCAGGGTCAAAGACTTCCAAGGCCAAACTTGACTCAGGGCGGCCTGCGCGCCAACGTCGTAGCTCAGGCGGAGCCAAGAGAAAGGAGCTTGGCAATACAGCTATTAACTCCACTATTGAATCAGATTGTCAAACTGGGGAACAAGATACTGAGAGCCAAAAGCCAACTGAATCTGCAGGTTTGAGTTCAATGTACCAAGACAGTTCTGATAGGCCAGTGCATCATGAAACTGAGTGCTCTGAAAACAAGGTTTTGAACAACTGTGTGGTACAAAATGAAGACTCCATGACCACTGAGAGGTTAGAGCAAAAGACACCAGGTAATAAAAGACGTGTCCAAAAGGCTCTGAAAAGTCCTTGTGTAAAGATCGATGTTGTGGTAGAGAAAGTAGATGAGAGTGTTCAATCAGAGCAAAATACTGTTGATGCATCAGAGAGCAACGCTGCACCCACAGAGGCTAGTTTGGCCCCCTGGCAGCAAGCTGACTTCAACATCGACGACATCTTGAAACCTGTGGCGAAGAGTCGAGGTTCTGTGCGACGCAGCCTGAGGAACCGGAGGAGCGTGGACCTGCAGGCTGTGGGCCTGGCCTGGGTGGACCACACCTCCCCGGAGCTGAGTAAAGCGGGTCGGAGAAGGACGCGTGGAAGACTCAGCGGAGTGTCTGAACCACTTGTCTTTCAGGCCTCTGAGGAACTGACACCAAACTTGGGAGAGTAACTGACTGAATTGATTGTGTCAGTTAGCAGTTTAATTACTGTCAAATGAACTTTTAAAAAATGTTACTCTTTTCTCTTATATGTATTGTTTTAAATTTATTGGGTTTTTTAGTGAAAATTGCCTCTTATTAAGAAGATTGTATAATTGTTAGATTACTTCTGCTTATTAAATCTTCACTTAGAGATGAATGATGCTGTTTGAATGTGATTTTACCATGGTAATCATTTTGTTTTACATAAATGGCAATCCCAGTTTGCTTGGACAATGTTTTTTGTTTTCTTTTACTGTAAAATTGCCTGCTTCACAATTCAGTAGAGTAGTACAATACAATATTTGCATGCAAACCTTCAAGCTTGTTTTCCATTGGCACTATTTGTCATTCACAGCACTTTGGCAACAAGTTATGGGGCCTGCTTTAAATATCACATAGATGAATGTTATGTATCATATTTCACCCCAAAATGAAGAGGTTTTTTTTTTTTTTTTTTTTTTTTTTTTTTGCATTTGTGGTATTTATTTTCATGACAGTTAAAGGATTAGTTCACTTTCAAATGAAAATTAGCCCAAGCTTTACTCAACCTCAAGCCATCCTAGGTGTATATGACTTTCTTCTTTCTGATGAACACAATCGGAGAAATGTTAATAAATATCCTAACGCATCCGAGCTTTATAATGGCAGTGAGTGGGGATCAACAAGTATGAGCTGAAGAAAGTGTCTACATCCACATCCATCCATCATAAACATATTCCACACGGCTCCGGGGGGTTATTGAAGGCCTTCTGAAGTGAAGTGAAGCGATGCGTTCGTGTGAAAAAAAAAAATCCATATTTAACAAGTTATGAAGTAAAATATCTAGCTTCCGCTAGACCGCTGTCCGTATTCAAATTACGAAAAAAACGGAATTGGCGTCGCGTCAGTTATTTTTTTCCGTAAGTTGAATAGGGAACGCGTAGGACGTAGCGTAGCATAAGCAAAGCCGCTGAAAAGCAAGCCTGCAACCTTTAGCCAAAAAAGCGTAACGGCTAATGCTAACGCTCCGCCCCTGGCGGTACGCAGAGAAGGAGACCAGAGGCTGTTTTTTGAATGGATGTCAATGGATGAGAGGCTTCACTATGGTGATTAAACCGCTTTTGTGGGGAGATAGCTAATCATTTAATTAATTGACAGTCTGTTTGCTAATCTTCAGCATGTTTTACACTAAACAATACTTTCGTTGGGAACTATATGTAGATTTTAGCTTGATAAAAATGTATTTTTTTAAGAGAAGGCAGACTAGGGAACGTTGCGTCTGATTTCACTGCCATTACACGATAGGCTGAGAGGAGCCGCACGTGATTAAGTTAGCCGTTACGCTTTCTCCAATGGTAAGAGATACAGACCCTCTAATCTCCCCATTATATACAATCTCTGGCATAAGCGTTTTGAACTGCGAGAGTTTTACACTTTCTTCGTGAGTAGAATACGGAAGGTGGTCTGGCGTTTCAGGATTTTTTGGGGAAGCAATATGGTCCAGACATGTTCTTGACATTTGATTCAACATAGGAAGCACATAATCGAAAAGTGCACTCAATCATTTCTAAAAACAATTTGGAATGAGAGCAACACTCCCACAATCATTTGACTGAGTCTGATTCACTCACTAGTGAGGTTTAAACTGGCACTGCACTGTTGTGCACTGCACCTGTAATTGCAGTTCGTGCTGCAAAAAGAGCTAACTATGTTTAAAGCTAATGGAAAATTCAGAGGGGAACTTTTGAGTGAATAGAACACAATAGGGCTTCAACAGAATTATTTATTTACAACAATTATATTAACGTTTTCAGTGTCCCACAAAACTGTCAATACAACCTGGAAATAATTACTCTAGCCATCTGCACCAGTCTCGATTCAGCTGTGTTTGTTTACTAGGACTCGCATTATGTTTTATGTGAATCAATCCTCAGCAGTGCTGCTGTAGTGTATCCGTGGGAGAAACAGCACTGCAACAGCGTTTAAATATTTATGTCCTGTAGTCAGTCTCCAGTTTCAGCTTCAGAGGCATTATTTGAACATGGACTCACACCTCTACTGTACGTGATCAATAGCTTATCACAAATCATTTTTTCCCAATGCAGCTTAAGATTTTTTATTTTATTGTTATTTAGGTGGAAGGGCTTAAAATGGATATTCATACTGGGTCTGGCTACAGAGTTTTATTGTAGTAATAGAACACTGCCATCTAGTGGTAAGTAGATGTAAGGTCATACAGGCCATTCACACATTGTATTCTCACTGTGTTTGTCTACTAGACAAAAACTTTTGTTTAAAGAAGGAATGCTTTGATCACATAGTATTACTTTTCCCAAAATTTGGAATAACTGGATTCACTTTACATGAGTTTATAATGTCCAAACCATTCGTTTGATTCATTATTTGCTCATAACCTGCCTCGCGACTGCAATAAATCAGTCAATTGATAGTGATTAGACATTTAATGTATTTATTATGGACTCTTTTTGTCCTTCTGAGTTAACATGTTCCCTTGAACGTCTGACGTGAAGCACTCGTGGTGATGATGTGTTGTTTGCGTGTGTGAACGCCAGTGTTGGGGTTAAAATGATTGTGCTAAGTGTTTTTTCTTTGGCGTGTGAAGGAGGGAAACCCCTCTCCCCCATCCTGCAGGCCCAGTGAAGGCAGCTTAGCACCAGAACAATGGGGTCCTTTGACCAAATCGTGGCCCTTAAGACATGTGGCCTCTTGTCACCGTGGCAACCCCCCAGTCCCCCCCACCAGACAATGTACGAGCTGACAGCTGGAGAGAGAGTCCATCTCATTGAGCTTCAGAACTCTCCACTTTGTTCTGCCCCATTATTTTCTCGCCTACGCCCGTGCTAAGCGTCGAGCGCCTGTCTTCCTTTATTTGTTAATAATGCATACATTTCAGATCCCTTATCGCCTATCATCTATTCCATCCAGAGTGATGCTTTAACTAGATCCTTAACAGAAAGACTCATGCAAAATTGATGGTGAGTGTCTCATACCACGATTAGATTAAAGTGGTCTGGGGTCAAACGTTTGAGCTGGTGGGCTGAGTATTTACGTTTTCCAAGTGTCATCTGCTGCGTCGCTGAATTATTCACAATGTGTAAAGTTTGTTTTAGTTTGTTCCGTGGCTCATAACTGTCGCTTTCAATGCAGCGTTCATTCTCAATGTTGTCAGAAGGGGCGCTATAGCGTAATTTTCTCTTTCAGCTCTGCTGCTGTCATGGTTGAGCAACAGTTGTTAAGCAAGTTAAAGTAAGGTAAACTGTCAGAATGTTTATAGCTAGCTACCTAAATTATAACTAGCTGGGCCATAACCACCATAGACATTGATATAACTTGGCTTGACGACTAATTAGCTAAACATTTAATATTTGACGACTGTTTGATGATTGAAATATTCAGCGACAGACAGTAATATCCAGTGATGCAAACTACTCATTTTTAATGAAATTTCGCCGTTTTAAATTGAAAACATGCTATTGGCCTGCCAATCTGAAAAATACTATAGTAATTTATAGTAAATACTATAGTGTTTTTGAACCATACTATAGTAAAGTACTTGAATTAATTTGTTGTGGTAATTCTATAGTTGCTGTGGTAATATAACAACAACTATAGTAATATAAACAAATTACTTTACCCAATACTGTACTATGTTTTCTGCAACTATAGGGTATATTATACTACAATACACTACAGTTTACTGTAGTAAAAACTAAAGTATACTACAGTATTTTTTACAGTTTATCAGTTCACTATAGTGGTTTTGAACCATACTATAGTAAATTGTAGTATACTGTAAATATTATAGTATTTACAACACTTTGTTAATGAATGCTACTATATGCTGTAGCATTCATTAACAAAGTGTTGTAAATACTATAATATTTACAGTATACTACAATTTACTATAGTATGGTTCAAAACCACTATAGTATTTACTATAAATTACTATAGTATTTTTTCATGATATGATATGATTAATGTAATTCATAACTGAATGTGACGAGACAAGAAACGTTTTGCGTTTTTGACATATTAGACATGCAACATAAGCTTTTTTTTTATTTTATTTTTTTTTATTTGCAAATAGTTTAAATTGATTACTTAATAACTACAATAGATCTGGAACTTTTACCGTTCTTATTTCTTTTTCGTTATTCCCTTAAATCCCTTTTAATCTTTTAATTATTTAATTCATTTTAATAAAAAAAAATAACATCACACATTCATTTATAATGTAGTGATGCCTAGTATTTAAAATAATGTAAATATTAATGCATAATATTAATGTACTTGTAGAGTATTTCTTGCCTTATCTCACATTTACCTGATGTGTTTTTTTAACCTTTGCAGGTCCACTCCACAGTATGGGGTCAAATGTCTTTCTAGAAGCCACAGTGGTGCTACAACAAGAGACAGACATCTGAACAACTCTCCAGGTGATCGAGCTCCCCTACTTTGGAATGGAACTTACAAAGTTAGTGTTTGCAGCCCAGATCACGGATCATTAGTTTCCCAGCAGCCCAAAGGATCCAAACAGCAGGGCTGCCAGTCTTTGCTCTGTTTATCTCTTTGAAATGTGCTCTCTTTATGTCAAGTCATATTCCTTGGCCTGTGAGCGAGTACCTGAGACGTGAGAAGGAGGATGTGCTCTCCGCATCTCCATTGGGACGGACTTTAGTAGGAGGATGTGGAACCCATGCCTGCTGCTCCATTATTAATGAACTGTTGAGTCCTCAGCACACTCTGTCTGCTGCTGAAAGATGACAATGTAAGAACTGTGCGAGCTCTACAGCTGCTGCAAGCGATGTCTCCATATGAGTGGTTTTGTTTGCTGGTGCAGTACCAGTTGCCTATACTTGATGGTTTTTGGGAGGGAATTTGACACTTTATAGATACAGTAGAAAGCGGACAGGAAATTGTTGGGGAGAAACCTGGAAAGAGAATGTTGCAGATGATGTTGGCGGTATTCCATCGCAAGCATTCCATAAGCAGATTCCATTCTTTTTTTTAAAGTAATGAGTAAACAAGTTCATTTTTAATTAGATTTTTTTTTTTTTTATTAGATTTGTTTTCAAATAAATAACGAGTTACTCTTCTATTTATTTAATTTATTCAATACAAGGGTAAGTAAATAATGACAGAATTATTCAAGGTTCACTACAAGTTAAAGGATTAGTTCACTTTGAAATGAAAATTAGCTCAATGAGCTTTACTCACCCTCAAGCCATCCTAGGTGTATATGACTTTCTTTTTTCTGATGAACATAATTGCAGAAATATTAATAAATACCATTTCAGGCGATCTGGCGGAAACTCGATATTCGACTTCATAACTTGTTTGAATGTGAGGTTGAGGGTGAGTAAAGGTTGGGCTAATTTTCATTTCAAAGTGAACTAATCCTTTAAGTTCAACTGACAGCATTTATGGCAAAATTGATTACCCCCAAAATAGATTTCCACTTGTCCCTCCTTTAAAAAATAAATAAATAAATAAATAAATATATATATATGTATGTATATATATATTTAAAAAAAAAAAAAAAAAAAAAAACTCTATTAGTATGGCCACTATGGTTGTCAAACATACCGATACTAGTGTCAGTATGAGTTGGTACTAAAATAAAGTTGACAATACAAACATTTCTGCAGTACCTGTAGCATCTAATAGATGCTGCTTTCAAACACTCTTGTTCGTGTTTGTTTGAGCGCTCTCTGAGCATCAAAGGTTTTTATTTAGGCCTACATTGCGTTTTTACAAGCGTTGAGCGTTGTAGCCAATCACAATCATATCTGTTGAGCATGTGAATGCAATGGCCTATCAGAGATGCTAGTCAGTGGCCCTGTTTACAACTGGGGCCTCATTTATAAAGCATGCGTACGCACAGATTTGATCTTAGAGTGTGTGTACGCTTAAATCCACGCCAACGTTCATATTTATAAAAACGGTCTTTGACGTGGGAAAGTGCTTAGAGCCAGGGTCTGAGCAGACGTACTCACTTTTCCTGGTCAGATTACTGCAGGTTTTTGGAAATCTAAGCTATTCTTTTAGCTCACTAAGGATTTGGACGATGACTGGTGATGTTTTATATGTAAATGACATTAATTAATTGATGTTTACAACACGGATAATGGAAACCATTCAGCTGCGTGCAAGTTCAAGATCATTTGCGATTTATAGATTTCACATCTGAAAGAGAGGTGTACACTCGTTTTCTGTGTGTACGTTCATTCTATGAATCACACGTACGCACATCTGAGAAATGATCGAATTTAGGACGGTTTCTGCGCAACAATTTATAAATGAGACCCCTGGTATGCGTTTTGGTAATTTGGATCGCAAGTAGACGAGGGAAGCACATTCCTTTTTACAAGTTCAGGGGCCATTTGCACAACACCATTTTCAACTAAAAATGGAAAACTTTTAATGCATTTTGACCATTCATGTACACAACATCAGCGTTTTGGGGGCCTGAAAACGCAAACTTTTGAAAACAGGTTTCAATGTGCAAGTTTTTGAAAATGATAGCATTATTGTCTCAGTGTAAACTACAAAAACGCGAATGTGTGAAAATGGAGACATCATGCGCATGTGTTACGTGTGGGCTCGTAGTTTTTCTTTACAAAGTGACATCGCCAACTACTGGCCTGGCAGCATAATACAGCGGTTTTAATCGTTTTCACGGATCTGTGTGAACGGGGATCGTTTTGACAACATTATCGTCTGTTCGTGAAAAACGCAAAGGAAAAACTTTTCCGTTTTTAGTACATCGTTGTCGTGTAAACGTACCCTTCGTTTTTCATGCTGCTAAGTACACTGCAAAGTTTCTGTATTGACAACCGTATTTAAATGCATGTTGCTTTGGAAATTGCAATGATTGACAGTGATAATCAACAGACGTAACAAAATGGGAGAATTTTAATTAATTAGTTTTTGCTCTGGTACCAAAATTGGTACAGAGAACCATGAAATTTGACTGTTATTGGTACTGACTACTGAAATTTTGGTACCATGACAAGACGTAAGCAATATGCAAGTTTACATGTGTTTAGTGTGAAAAAATTGCTTACTACCCTTTTCAGTATAAAGTTACAGTTGCAAGAAAAAGTATGGGAACCACTTGCAGAATCTGTGAAAATGTTAATAATTTTAACAAAATAAGGGAGATAATACAATTTTACATAAAAGATGTTTACATATAATCCACAAAACAAAAAAAAAATAGCTGAATTTATTAAAATAATCTCATTCATAAGTATATGAACCATTGATTCTTAATACTGTGTGTGGTTACCTGGATGATCTATGACTGTTTTTTTGTTTTGTGATGGTTGTTCATGAGTCCCTTGTTTGTCCTGAGCAGTTAAACTGAGCTCTGTTCTTCAGAAAAAATGAACCCTTGAACCCTTTACACCAGTGACTGAATGATTTTGAGATCCATTATTTCACACTGAGGACAACTGAGGGACTCAAACACAACTTTTAAAAAAGGTTCAAACATTCACTGATGCTCCAGAAAAAAACATGATGCATTAATAGATGGGGGGTGATGTAAAGTAAGTCTCTGATGTCTCTGATGAGTGTGTATGTGAAGTTTTAGCTCAACAGATCATTTTTTATAGCATGTTAAATTTGTCACTTTTTGAGGGTGAGCAAAAACGCTCCGTATTTGTGTGTGTCCCTTTAAATGCAGATGAGCTGCTGCTCCCAAGAAGAGGGCGGAGTTTCAAGAGCTCCTGTTAGCAGTTCCGATTACCTCATGCAGACTCACTGAAAATGACAGAAACTGTTCAGCCTTTTATGTTCAAACCGGAGTCGGACAATGATGGAGAGACTCAAGAAGAAGTGACAACATGTAGAATGCAGCAGGACGTTTTTTGAACGGTTAGTTGATGAATTTATGTAGCTGATGTGGAGTTAACTATCTTAAAGTCATTGATTAGCATATTCTGTCATGATAATCTATTAATCGCTCATGTGGGAACTGTTGTAAGATGCCTACAGAGCCAGAGAATATATGCTGCATGAAGATAGAACAAGTATAGTTTAGTTTAATTACAGTTATAACTTATGTTGTCATCTTGCTTTTTATGACATGCTAGTATTGCAATAACATGGCCTCACCCCTTTGTTGCATGTTCCCGGGGGCAGGGTTTATGTAAATTTTAGGGTTAGTGATGTCACTAACCCGGGAAGAAGGTCATTGTAGTCCCTACCACCTGTTTGTTGTAGTCCTTAAAAAGCCATTTCTTTAAAAAGTCATTGCTTTGAACTTTGAGCATCGTAACTTTGCAGATGTTGTTTATGCTCAAACAGCAACATTACACACTAACTAAAGTTAAAAAAAAAGTGAAATCATAATCAACCACCCCTTTAAATCTTTCAAAAATATCCCCATTCACTTCCATTCCAAGTTCCTCCCTGTAACCTTGATTTCTGCTACTTTCTTTTACTACACTTTTACTTTTTTTTCTACTTTCAGGTCAGAATTATTTTTGTGGAAATCAACACAAATGCTGTTAATTCAGATGAACTTGGATTCGACCCAGAATATTCCTTTTAAGAAACCTTAAGTATCTGGTTTATTGCTTTAGGATAGATTCTATTCCAGAAGTCTGGTTGTAATGAGGTCATTTAAAAGTATTTGTTTTCTTTAGTTGGTTTTGACAGAACTTTAAAAGTGTATCTGATTACAGTAGAATTAGTTGAGCACACACTGTGGAGTAAATTAACCAGGGTTAAGCAGTGATGTCATGAGTTTGTAACAGCTTGCGATGGGCAGAGGCAGACTGATGTATTAGATTAGTGATTATCAGAGGTCAGGGGTCACGCTGTCCCGGGCCAGAGGGTCTGTTCTGTGAGGAGATCTGAAGATTAACTATCAAAACACAAACCAGAGCAGCTGCCCACAGACTGCATGTCAATTATGACAATGAAAACATTCCATTGTGACAAGAATGGCCGCATTATTAGAGAGAGAGATATTGCTGTGTAAATGAAATATCAGTGTATGAATAAAAAATGCAATGTTAAATGACAATTTATCAAGACAGTTCAGGGAACAGGAAAGCTGTCTCTGTGTGTTCTGGAAACTGGACATAATTCAATAACAGTAATTCATTTTCCATGTACTGTCGAAGCTGATTTTATTTAATTTGAGACATTGCCCTTGTATTTTACAGCTTTTTTGTTTACTCACAGAGCAGGAATGATAAATAACTACAATCAGCCAGCCGTTGTAATGCATTTCAGCTATTTCTGTCAGGATCTAATCATATTTGGATTTGTACTATTGAATTAAAGACACTTCTCACTGACTCTTAACTTCAATTTCATAGCGATTAGTCTCATTAGACTGACAGGCTCTTATATCAGAGTGCCAGAGCTGATATAATGAGCAGTATAAAGCAGTATTGGGAGTAACATGAATCTGACGGCTACACTTAAAACTACAAAAAATGAAGAATAATCTAAACAAATCAAGTTAAGTTCGCCCTGGAGGACTATGGACAAACCCTTTTCAAAATAGACACAAATCATTAAATCAGAGTTTTAAATAAATTAAATGTGAGTCATGCTTACCCATATAAAAGTTACAGACACGGTTTTAGTTAGTTGTAGATCATTTCCAGGGTGTTGCTATGCCGTTGCTAGGGTGTTCTTGGTGGTTGCTAGTTGAATGCTTACAAAAAAAAAGCCCAACGCAAAGTCTCTGGCCTCTAGATTTGTCTAGTTACTCCTTCAACGCAAATATATGGGATTTCTCCCCTCCATTTTGTTGTCCACCAGACAGAAAAGATAGTCTGTAATAGTGTATTTATTGTTAAATAGTGTAACTTATTGTTAAGTGTAATTTTATCAAATATATTTATAAACATTAGTATTTTATAATATTTATATTTTCAATTACGGTGGCACTTCAATCATTCACAATAAGTCCTAGAACAACTATTAAGAAAATAAATTTCTATTTTAATTTTAATTTTGACTTTCAACAATATAGCACGAAAGGTTAATTCAGTAATTTTGACATGCATGGCTTTGAAATTACACACTAAATCAATTGAGCAATAACGACACAAACTCATTTCACATTCAAGGTGAAGTGCATAAAGTTTTGACTTGTGTTTTGGGGATAGAGTCTGGCATTATGTGACCTCAGAGGTCGAAATCGGCATCAATTTCCACTGAAAAACAAAAGACAGATGCACGCTGATGAGCTCTTAAGGGAAACGTATAGTAAGAGCTCAGATTCTGGAGGCCTATGTGAAGGGGTGTGCACTGCTGGGGTGAGAGAAGGCAGAAAGGAGGAGGGGGTGTCCACCACTCACTGCCAAAACAGGAGAGAGGGAGGAGGAAGAGTGAGAATGAGAGAGGCATACATTGTCTGCTAGGCTCAAAAGAAGAAATACCCGCCAACAGCCCCTGCAGGAATTCACGAAGGTCTTAGGTTGCATTGTTGTCTGCAGTGTATCCTGCCCTGTAAATATACACGACACTCCAGCTATGGACTGTGTCACATGACCCTGTGAAGAACATGTAGTTTATGTCTGTTTCCATCCACCTATTGTAAATTTAATGCAAACTAACAAACTTTTTAGAAAGAGGTTTTCTTTTTCAGACGATGGGCTACCAGGGGATCAAATGCTCCATGACTTCTTTTCCTTTCCCTGACTTCCCTGTGTAATTTGAGATATTGGCCCTTTGAGAATACACAATGACTGGAGAAAAAAAGACTTGCTTTACTCTATGATAAACACACTTTATGATTTCACCTATGATTTCGGGGGTTGAATTGAGAATGCTTCTTAAATTCCAGTTCCTATTTTTCCTAAAAACAGGATGTAGAATAACTGCAATGTGAAATTGAATGTAGGAAGTAGAAGATAGAGATAGATGGATGGATGGGGGTGGGGGGGTATTTCCTTGGCACACTTTGGGCCCTTTATTACCCATTATTAAGCATTGTTTAAACACCACAGCCTACCTGAGTATTGTTGCTGACCATGTCCATCCCTGTATGACCACAGTGAACCATCTTCTGATGGCTACTTCCAGCAGGATAACACACCATGTAACAAAGCTCAAATCTCAAACTGGTTTCTTGAGCATGACAATGAGTCCAATATACTCAAATGACCTCCACAGTCACCAGATCTCAATCCAATGGAGCACCTTTGGGATGTGATGGAACGGGAGATCCGCATCATGGATGTGCAGCCATTTGCAGCAACTTGAGAGATGGACAAATAAACCTCAATAATCCTCAAAAGCCTGATGTATCATATTTGATACATTTTAACATGATTTTTCTAAGTCAAGTAATCCTAAGTTGCTTCAGTCGTTGTTCATCTTGAAATATTACTAACAAAATAATAGTTATTCTTACAATTACTAAAAATCAATAAAGATCAGAGCAAAAGACATGCATAGCCTACCTCAACCTAGAGGTGGACATTTTTAGAGTTATACTAAAAGGCCTTTTACTTTCTAAAAAAAATAATCTATCAATCAGATGACAGGAGGCATGTAGAAGATTGTGTACAACAGGTTTTTCAACAAGTTTTGATCATGTTGACGATTTAGAGGCCTTAGAAATTTGCATATCAAATATGATACTGTAGGCTTATAGGCATAACTTGCTTTGCCTCCTTCCTTTTCAGCTGAAATCATCAATACTATTCAAATGACAACATATCCAGTGTTTCAGAAGGGGAGTAGTAGCATTCAAGTCTGGATCCAGTCAATTTCCTAAGGAAAAAAAATCACCTTATATCACCCTTTTTCCTATTAAATAGCTTTTTACTCTGAAATATGTCACATTACAAAAATAAAATAAATAAGCTGTGAACATAATTTCATGTTGAATTTAAAACCACAGAACACTGTACCATACTATTTGCTTTTAAAATCACTGTATGCTTCACATCCAGAATTTCAGTAGTTTCTTCAGATGCAGACGTGAACACCGGTCCTATACAGGCCGGCAGAAGTACACTTCTACTTCAATGAGGAGTGCACTTCTGTGCACTTGAGGAATCGAGAAGGAAAAACAGAACTAAAGTATAGTGACAAGAAAGATCATGCTGAAGTTGCTCTCTGCTTAGAGGCTTTGGGCTGAAAAACGTCTGTAGTGGATTGGATGAGGTAGAGGTGTTTCAATTGAGTTGAAAGTGAGGTGGAGGAGGATAGGGACTCTCAAACAGGCCAAACTTCAGTTTCAAGAGCACTATAGTTTTAAATGGACAGATTGGAGGTAAATGTCCACATTTAACTTCCATAATGTAACATTTTTTACTATAATGGAATATTGAATGAAAAAACATCTAGGGTGCAACCTTATATTTTCATATTCTGACATTCTTTTTTTCAAACTTTGGAGTAACAGGCACTGTTGAATCATGTACAGTGTGACCCTCAGCGTATAAAGGAAGATATAGTCAGTTTTGAATTCATGTAAAGTGGGAACCAACAGATAGTTTAGTTAAAGTGGGTGGGGGGCCTGGTCTCTCAGTTACATATGCCTGGAAATTTCCGTTGTATGCCTCAGTCTGCTCCAGGATGGGAGGGGTGTGCGTGTGTTATGGAGAAATAGAGAGCAGTGGTTTGGGACTGGAGTTGGGTTTTGAGAGTTGGCCATGAGCCAGCCTCAGCAGGAAGCCTGCTGGTTCACATGGACAAAAGCAGTAATGACTAGTTCCAAGGATGTCTGTGGTGGACATGACTGTCATCATCCACCCCAACCCCCTTCAACAGTGTCTCTTTTTCTTCAAAGCCAATATCTGGCCTACTGTAGACATGACTTAAGTTGTGACTTGTGAGAAAACACTTTGAATACCCACAACTGTTAGTTATGATCACTTCAAGAAGTATATGGACACTGAATGTCATTGCATTAAATGATCAAAGTGATATTTATTTTGAAAAAAGCACAAGTATGTTTCTCAAGCAAAAACAAAAAAAGAGGTCTGCAGAGTTTAAAATTATACAACAATAGCTACTGTCTATCAAATGTTTGTGGAACTTGTTCATAGTTAATGTGATGAATTACACCTGTTACTCTGTGTGAACTTGAGGTAAAATGACTTCATACATCCATGAGATCAAATGGTAATTGCAAAAAAAGGCTCAGAATGATGAAGTTCATTCTGAAATTAAGTGTTCACAGGTGCCACTTATTGTGATATTTTGTTATTTACTGCAGTGCATTAAATTTAAGTGTGGTTTAAGTGTCCAAATAATTTTTGGACTCTTAAAGGGTTAGTTCATCCCAAAAATGAAAATAATGTAATTTATTACTCACCCTCATGCTGTTCCACACCCGTAAGACCTTCGTTAATCTTCGGAACGCAAATTAAGATATTTTTGTTGAAATCCGATGGCTCAGTGAGGCCTGCATAGCCAGCAATGACATTTCCTCTCTCAAGATCCATTAATGTACTAAAAACATATTTAAATCAGTTCATGTGAGTACAGTGGTTCAATATTAATATTATAAAGCGACGAGAATATTTTTGGTGGGCCAAAAAAACAAAATAACGACTTATATACTGATGGCAGATTTCAAAACACTGCTTCATGAAGCTTCGGAGCGTTATGAATCTTTTGTGTCGAATCAGAGGTTCGGAGCGCCGAACCGCTGATATATATATGTAAGTCGTTATTTTGTTATTATGGCGCACCAAAAATATTCTCATCGCTTAATAATATAAATATTGAACCACTGTACTCACATGAACTGATTTAAATATGTTTTTAGTACATTAATGGATCTTGAGAGAGGAAATGTCATTGCTGGCTATGCAGGCCTCACTGAGCCATCGGATTTCAACAAAAATATCTTAATTTGCGTTCTGAAGATTAACGAAGGTCTTACGGGTGTGGAATGGCATGAGGGTGAGTAATAAATGACATTATTTTCATTTTTGGGTGAACTAACCCTTTAAAAATAAAGGTTGTTTATTGGCATTGATGGTTCCATGAAGAACCTTTAACATCCATGGAATCGTTCCATTGCACAAAAGGATCTTTATATTGGAAAAAAAGTTCTTTAGATTATTAAAATGTTCTTCACATTAAGAAAAACAGTTATTTTAAAAACTTTTCACTGAAATTTTATTTGGGGAAGCAAAAATGGCTCTTCTATATGGCATCGAACCTTTATTTTGGGATCACTGTGTTCTTTTTGAAGTAAGAATTCACTACTTTAAAAAGTCTGTTTTTGTCCATGAAAGTGAATGGAATTTAAATTTTATTTAGACCCCAACATTCTTCAAAATATGTTCTTTTGTGTTTCGTATAAGTCATACAGGTTTGGAACAACATGAGGGTGAGTAAATTATATGGCAGAATTCTCATTTTTGGGTAAGCTGTCCCTTTAAGCAATTTGTACAGTTAGCAAAAATGCTAGAACAGAGAATAGAATAGAATAGAATAGAATAGAATAGAATAGAATGTTTGTTTCCGGTGGAATTTATTTTCACAACTTACAACGATGCATGGCACATGCTCTGCCTTGCATCTTAAGTTCCAGGGACATTCCCCCTGGAGCATCCTGAGGTTAAGAGTCTTGCTCGAGGGTATACTGATGATAGTACAAAGATTGCCCTTACAACCTACTTTCACCAGTCCCGATCATTATCGCCATATTAAAGAAACCAATGTTTGACAGAAGATTAAAGTTCACACTGGCATAGGTCAGAGGAAGTTTTTCAAACCCGAATTATACTTGCAGTTTGTCTATGAATGGTTTGGAGCCCAACAATGCAGATGACCCCAAAAAGAAGATCTTCTCTAAAAGTTTATATGAACTGCATTTGCTCAGTGCTGCTGTATATTCCACTACAAATTTTATGCTTGTTCTTCTTTTCATTTAGCAATTAAACATGCTTTGATCCTTGTTAACATTTAGTGTTTACCAAAAAGGGAATGACCCATCAGTTAAACTAAATGTTTTAATTAAACTGTGATGATCTTTATTTGATGAAGTCTGTGCTGCAGGGCAACTACAGCTCGCCCACATAGTGTTATGAAAGTCTATCAGATGCCATTGCTACCTCCTTATAGTACGGCTTTATTTATTTTTATATGTGTGTGTTTCTATAGTGACAGTGCTGGTAGCACTCAAAAACAGGACAACCCCCTCATGCATTGAGAATGTTGACATGATGGTGTTTTCACACTTTTTAACCAGCATAAATTCAAATATTAGGAGGACTTCACAAAACAGAGGATTCATTTCATATGACATTCATCACACAAAAGGAATATGAGAATTTTGAAATGTTACTTTAAAGGTGCAAGGCATCTCTATAATATGAACAACTGGAGAAATGTTAGTTTGTTTTTTAATACTTCATATTATTAAGAACACTTTAAACATATAACCTAGAAAGAAACCAATAAAAGCTAACAAATACTGAGGTAAAGTGTCAACTTTAATCTGCTATAATAGTGCTTTGGTTGGGTTAGTACTCTGAGTCATGCTGGCACAAATGAATCATAAATCTAATAATTTACATTTATTTTATTTCTTACTGCAAGCATTTTGGATGAAAAAGCAGATGTGTAAAGCATCAAAGTGGTTTAATGTGTGATTAATTTATATTTATAACATCAGTGGCATCATATTATTCAAAACATTGAATACATTTCATGCAAAGTAAATGTGGTATAATCATTTTGAAAAGTCTCTTCATAACTGCAGTTCATTGAAATAACTAGCTCTATTTGAGAAGTGTGTTGAAGACTTATCACACTCTTGACTTCCTTTTGGAAAGTTCAGATCTCACAAAGCCAGCCAGGTCTCTTCCTCATGTTATAGTAATAAAATGAAAGCATATAGTTATCTACTCCCATACATATGAGAACTGTAGAGGGGAAAAGCAGGGAAAGCAATCAAACTTAGTCCAACAGGTGAGCCATTACTTAATAAAAAAGATTGTAAATACACAAGCCTTGACCAAAACCATGCTGTTTGAAAATTCTGAATTCATTTCCCTTATAGTAGTTCCTGTTCTTATAACAACACACCTGCCAGTTACCTCTGTATCTGACAGCTGTCCTTGAAAAGACAGGAACAACTGCAACATTCATGACTTCTGCTGTCTGTAAAGGTATATAAAGTATATACTTTTAAATGGCTGAGTTACATAGCTATTGAGTGCTGTTCAGGAAATAATACATGCATATATATATTGTGTGAATATGTATTGATCCACTGGCTGACTATATGAATTAATGGTAAATGCATTGCTTTATCCAAATATTAGCTTAGGCTTACTTTTTGGCTTAAAAGTACTTTGATATACCATATATTGGTTTCTTCAGTTAGCCATATAAAAGCCCATATTATTATGTATACATAGTTAGAGGTGATCTACTATGTATCCATGTCAACAATTAGTTATACTTTTACTTACACATTAAGAAAATTGAGAGAAGCAGGGATATCAGGCTTATTTTATATTCATTTTATATTTTAAACACCAAACAAATAGAAGTGGCTTTAACATAATATTTGATATGATTAATAAAGAGATATGGCATATAAGAAAGTATTACATAATTACAATTATGATAGTCTTAACTAATTCTTACTAATGTTTTTCCTCTCATTAATTTTAAAAACAAGCATACCCTAAATAGTAATTATATATTCATAATAATATTAATATATTCACGCAGCTCAAACATTACAGCAATTACAACGCAACTACATCATATCATAAATATTCTATTAATGACTAGTGATGGCACTAAAGCAACAGATTCACATTTCCCGAATGGGTGTTAAATTGAAAACATCTCTCGCGTGGAGCACCGAAGGGAAAGGTGTGTGGGTCACCTGTCATCACTGGCTCATACAGCACTGCGGGAAATTTACATAATCCTCTCTAGTAGTGACTCTCGCAGGCATTGTTTATATAGTGCGTCCCCGTCCCCAAAATCAAAACATTTGCTTTGTCATGAGCGCTAGCGTTTGCGCTTATGTATTTTTTATTGCATTATGATTTCTCTTGGAAACAGGGGACGAAAACAGCAGAATGGCTACGCAGAACCCCGATGGGAGGTGTGGAGGGGCCGTCTTTGATCTTTAAATACCCTCTAACATTAAAACCACACTCCATCGCTTTGATTTCTTTTGTCGCCGCCTAGGCGCGACTGCAACATTCAGACGTTCCCTAAGCGTGCCACATCGCCTTTTCTTTTTTCCGCTCTACCATCTGTCCCTTTCTTCCATTTCACGGAGAAGCAACGGACATTCGCCCTTCAGATGTGTGCAGCCGTATCCCCCCTCTCTCCTCCCGCTGCAGTCCCTTTCTTATCCAGTGCCTCTCCCTCTATCACTCGGATTCGCACTATGCAGACGCTCCCTAGCGCCGACTGTTTCCCCCCTCCCCCACCCGCAAAGCTCCTGTTTCACTCAAAGATGGCGTCAGCTCTGGAGCTACTGCTCTCTGGCTGCATTTTTCGGGCTTGTTGTTGTCTGTGTTTCGAACGCTTTCTGGCACCTTCTCTTCGGCCACTCGAGCCGAAATTCCGGTGAGTAGCACACAATTACATACAGCGTTCAAAATGCTCTCGGCTTGAGAACCCGAACTGGACTCGTGGTTCTGTCTTTCAGGGAAGGAGCGGGAGAAGGTAGAGGGAACGGGGGGTACGCGGAGATGAAGGGGGAGGGTGGGGGGAGCTAGCCTAGGCCTAACTACTTCCCTCACGGGCCTCGTCTCCTCCGCCGCCGCCGCCACCACCACTGCCACCGCAGGCTCTCCGGTTGGGTAGGGAGGGCGGGTTACAGTAAGCGGGGAAGGAAGTAGAGGAGAAAATGGTGGAGGAAGCGCGGAGGAGCAGTCGAACATCTCGCGTGAGGATTTTTTTTGTCATGCGCTTATCCGAGGCAGAGATTGAGGCCGCGCGCGGCCGTGTCAAACGTTGGCGCGAGGGAAGGAAGGAAGGAATCTTGGCGTTCTTTTTTTAACGGCTGAGGCGCGCTAACCGCGGTAGCCACTGGTTACGGGCATTGTGTTTTCAGTTAGGCCGCGATGTTTCTTAACGGAATATAAGGCTGGAAAGGTCTAGAAAAATGTCATTTTCAGATTGTTATGGTGTGAAATCTCAGGCGCTGAGGGGAACGAAGGAAACATTGTCCTTATTCTCAACTGCACGTTGCTTGTGTTTTGGAGCTAACAACATCCGCTCAGTGCACTGGCTTCGTTACTTCAAAGTTTACATTGTTTGGAATGGAAAAATATACCTAAATAATCTCAAGTAAAGTATATTTGCTAGTGTTTAGCCACTATCAAACTGCTGTTTGTAATATTGTTTACATTTTTTTTCCTCTCAACGTCCAAGCCCCGTTTCTGTTTTGTTTACTATTAGCCATGTGTTGACATTTATTACGTGCTTTCCTTTCTGCTGCAGTTTGACGTGTGATTAGCACCTCATTACAGATGATTTCTAACAGGCCATCTGTCATAGGTGTTGTGAAATTGCTTAACTTCAGTTTGAAGTTATAATAATAGACGTTGCATTACAAAATTTCTTCAAGTCATAACTTTTAAAAAAGGAAGTTTCGGGCACTCTGGTGGTTGTAAGACATATTTTTAATGTAACCGTTTTGTCACTGATCTGCTGTCACTGAAAGTAGTGTATTTTTAACTGTGAGGCGTTTTTGTTTTTGTTTAGATTAAAGGGTTACACTTTATTTTAAGGTGTCCTTGTTACAGTGTAATTACACAAGTACTGAGTAATATTTGGTTTTACTACAGTTTGTGTTTCTATTTGTTTAGGGTTAGTTTTTTGTGATTATGCATAATGTACTCATTACTATAGTAAGTACTTGTGTAACAGGGATGCTGTAAAATAAAGTGTTCCCTATTATTGCTGTTAATATTGGCTTTAACTGACACTTAACTGGTTGTTTCTGAATGCAGAACTTAAAATGTGTCAAACTTTGGATGCACTTTATATTAAGTGTCTTTTACTTTACTTGTATTAAAAATTTCCTGTATAAGTGCATGCAATTACATCTGTAATTAATTTTTATAGTTACATATATAATTGCACTGTTGACCCACCCTTAAAATGATATCAGCTGCCCCTAACCTTAACCGTATCCCACCTCAATAGCAGCAAAAGTTTTTCAATAAAACATGAAGGCAATAAGTGCAATATTTTTTTAACACAAGTACATAGTAGTTAAAGACTCCTTATATAAAGTGAGACCTAAACTTTTTTGAAGTGTAGTATGGAGTTTGCTATCATTGTGCATTAGATGCACATAGATATTTTGCCCTTCTTTAATGAGGATGTGTGTTTCTGTAGAACTGTTTTCTGCCCTTTTATGTGCTGGATGATTAATATTAATGAGTGTTCAATAATTTTGTTGGTTGCAATGTGTTTTGTGTGCTTTTCAGATGCTGATCCTTGTCATGTTTTTTTGTGTGCAGGTTGCAGGAGCTTCTGAAGAATACCCAGTAGGAAGATGGTCAGCCGTCGTTGCTTCCTGGAGTGAGAGTTCTGTTCAGGACCGCTTGTTCCAACAGCGCTAGGAGGATCAACAAGGAAGGAACGAACTGCTGGACAATATTTTCACACTTACATTTCCCCAACGGAAGAAAGTGCTGTCACAATTCTTAACAAAGATGCTCCATCTAAACGGATAACACTAACCGCCAGAATCGAGGATTCTACTTGACTGACTTCTTTGAGACGGGCAAATAAAACGACACCCCAGGCTTTTGCAGCTCTTTCTTTTGGAGTAGTTGCTGTGTCCGCCTGTTGCATACCTTACCTCTTTGCTTTGGTGTGGCAGCCCTTCAGGAGGAAGGGTCACTGGGTTAAGGGAATCTTTTCGAGGTTGGGGGGGGGGGGATTTAGGGAGCCTATGCTATGGTGATCGGCTCCCTCTCTAACAGCTCCTGCTCAGGCACAGAGAGACTTACTGCACCTCCCCGGGACAAAGGATAGCCTACTGGAAGAAAAGAGAGGAGGAGGAGGACAACTACGTTGAGGCAGCGCCAGGGCTGAGGCCACTGGGTGCTCCCTAACGGTTGTGAGAGTGTGTTGGGCCTTGGCCCAGCCTTATTACAGCAGCCATGGTGAAGCTGGCCAACCCGTTGTACACCACCTGGATCTTGGAAGCTATCAAGAAGGTGAAAAAGCAAAAGCAGAGGCCGTCAGAAGAGCGCATCTGCAATGCTGTGTCAATGTCCCATGGGCTTGACCGCAAGACGGTTCTGGAGCACCTCGAGCTCAGTGTTAAAGATGGCTCCATACTCAAGGTGTCCAACAAGGGGCTCAACTCCTACAAGGACCCCGATAACCCTGGACGTTTATCACTCCCAAAACCCAGGGCAGGAGGAGGTGGAGGCAGTTCCAGCACCTCCAGCTCCAGCAAAAAACCTGGCCTGGACTGGAACAAACTCATCAAGCGCTCTCTGGAGGGGCTTCACGAACCTGGTGGATCATCCCTAAAGAGCATTGAACGCTTTCTGAAATGCCAGGCAGATGTTGCGGGTTATCTGTCGGGCAGTGGCTCTATGGGGCCAGGCATTTTCCACCAGCAGCTCCGGCTAGCTCTGAAGAGGGCCGTCGCTCACGGACGGGTGATAAAACAAGGACCACTCTTCCGGTTGGTAAGCAGGAGTTCTCATAACGACGGGACAGGCTGTGTGTCTCTGGATTCTCTGCCTCCGGTGCGTCTTCTGCCCCACGAACAAGATCGGGTGAGTTTTTTGATTATTTTGAAGTTTTCTGTGCTGTGTTAGTTTCCTTTACTGATGACCTGTATTTACATATTTCACTTCTGTTTCGAATACTGGCTCTCAGCCGTGACCTGATTTGAGTAAGCAAACAACTTTCTTACAATTGCTAAAAATGTCCAGATATAATTGAGAGCATGTCAAAGGCATCCACAGTGTTACATTTCTGAAATTTTCTGTAGAGTGCAACAGCCGGGTTCCAGAAGCAAAAACTTCATTCAACTCCATAGGGAAACTGATTTTTAACAATAACTTATTAACCTTTAAGGCCAATTCACACCGCACAGATAAACACCAATAAACAAGTTGGCCATTGGATTTAGAATTTAGAATTTTATGACACACTGACCCAACAGACACTGACAAATGCTGATTGAACATGTTCAGTCGGGTAAAAAACAAACTCCGACCAATGCCAACAGACACCGACAGGGGTAACACACTAATCCAACAAAACCCAACAAACGTGTTTGTTGATGTTTGTCTGTGCGGGGTGATTTGGCCTTTAAAGACAGACCTGTTGTGAGCTCCAAAGTTGTTAATCCAGTGGTATGTTTTTTCGTGAAGCTATCTGTTTGCAGTTTTCAACATATTTTTAATATAATCGTGTTTAACAGCAGAATTCGTGGTGAAAAACTACATTAACCATGATGCTGTACAGAAAATTCCACCAATCAGAGAGTCGCAGCAAAAAAAAAAATCGCACCAAAAGAGCTCCGAAGGGCAGCCCTCTCTTATGAAGCACGCAAATGACGCAATTGAGTTGGTCTCCCTACTCTCTCAAAAACCTTTTTGTATATAATTTGTATATATGTCTACAAATTGTACAGTCTAACCAAAAATTATTCAGACATTTTTTAATATTTTTGATATAATTTTACTAGTGGGTTCAGGACACTATAGTTCATTAATGTAAGTGAGGATAGCAAAATAAAGTAAACTGTGACATATTATAGCCAAAAATTCTTCATATAGTGGACTACCAGTAAAATTGATGATAAATTTGGGAACCAAAAATGAATCAGACACTTTGACCTGAAGTTTTGCTCCTTCATAGACAGCAATTTAATTACCAATATCAAGGCCCAGAAAGGTACTAAAGACATCATTAAAATAATCAACATGACTACAGTGGTTCAACCTTAATTTTATGAAATGATGAGAATACTTTTTGTGCACAAAAACAAAACAAAAATAACGACTTTATTCAACAATCTCTTCTCTTCCCTGCCAGTCTTCTACGCTGTTGACGTAGTAAGCACAGTGCAGCGCTTCCATGTGCTACGTCAGAACGCCGGCTCATTATTGGCTGGCTTCTGTGTCAGCATCACACACGTCGTGATGCTCACGTGAACAGCGTCGGCCTATACTGAGTCGCTGTTCTGATGTAGAACACCGAAGCGTTGCACTGTCTATACAACATAAACAGCATAGGAAATTGACAAGGAAGAGAAGAAATTGTTGCATAAAGTCGTTATTTTTGTTTTGTTTTTACGTACGAAAAGTATTCTCATCGCTTCATAAAATTAAGGTTAAACCACTGCAGTCACGTGGACTATTTTAACAATGTCTTTAGTACCTTTCTGGAACTTGAAAGTGGTGGTTAAATTGCTGTCTATGGAGGAGTCCGAGAGCTCTCGGATTTCATCAAAAATATCTTAATTTGTGTTCCGAAGATGAACTTTCCGGTTTCATTTTACAGGTTTGGAATGACATTTTTGGATGAACTAACCCTTAAACTCTCTTCTCGGAAAGCGATAGCATAGTCAAAACATCCAGTAGTGTGGGATTTCCAGGCAAAGCTTGTATTCGCTGGACGTCTGCTTCTTGTAAATAGTACTGTGTATTGCGCACGTTATTTTTTGACGGACATCAGTGTCATGATATTCAAATGATGTGGATTTGAAAACAGATGGATTGTAAGGTAATAATTATTTATTTCTTAGCAAGCAAGTATTTAGTTTTGTTGATGTTTTCAGTTCTAATTTTCCAACCGACAGCCAGCCTAGACGTGATAACATGCGTGAGGGGTGAACTATGTTTGATTTTTGGGTAATTATAAAATATGCTGGAGATGTTCAAAATGTTTTTTGCGTAGTTCATTATACTTATTTTACAGAATGAATTTTATTTTATGACTTAAATTACATGTTTCTCAGGGACTGACAATTTGACATTCAGCTGTCGCAGTTTTGTTGACTTGAAAATCAAGTTAATTTTTTTACCAGGAAGAATGATTTTGATGAACAAATTTGTTTTATTGTCTCTTATAACAAAACTATTTTATTTAAACCCATGAAAATGCAGATCTTGATTTTTTTTTTTTTTTTTTTTTTAAACTGTTGTTCCATTTTTACCCCTTTCCAGATTTTGACTTGTTTAGATGGCATCCTAATGGATTTCAGGAGATTTTCCTAAGATTGCATGTTCAGTACATCCAGGGTAGGGGACAGAGTCTCAAAATACTGCAGTTGTCAGTCTGAAATACCTTGTTTAAGCCAGATAGTCTGAAAGAAAACATGGCAGAGATGGTCAAGAATGAGGTCACGTGAGTTTTGCTTCCTGCCGAGGCTACCAGCTGCAAGATGGGCTGGTGTTAGTGGGGAGAGACAGAGAAAGAGACAACATGTGAGTGAATGAGAGTGTGTGTGTTCGTTTTTGTGTTTAGAAATGTACAGAAAAACAAGGGTTTATGTGTTAGATGGCAGAGGTGAAATGGAAGGTCTTGTCCAAGTGTGTAGCATTGGCAGAAGAGATCCACACATGCTCAGACTGATACACTCCATACCATTCTGCACGAGAGGGAGCGAGGGATGAAGAGAGAGAGAGATAGAGGCTGAACTGCAGACACACAGGCGGCACAAAGCAGCACAATACACACCCACTTTTTTGTAACCTGATAAATAGCAGCTCTGCCTTATGCTCCCCAGAGGCTAAACACACATGCATTCACACACACCCACCCCTCCTATCACATCTGATATGGGTCACATCCATGATGTTCACTGCAGGGTGTTGGCTGTCAAAGTGATGCCATGCTAAATTTGAGCTCTGTTTGTGGCTGTTCAGGTCTGTGTTTTGATTTGTGAGCGTGATGTTGAAGTTGTTACACGCTTCCAAGGTTCTCCATGTGTGTTGTGTCTGGCTCAGAAATTAAAGCTTCCACAAGTGGCCTGAAGTCACATGACCACACGTCTGCAGTTGAAGAAAAGGCTTAGAATTTGCTCTTGGCTTGTTTTAGATTGGATCACCATAGTGATGCCAAGTTTCTTTTTTAGGATGCACAGTAGAGATGTGCGGATCAGCTCTAACGTCACCCGAATCCGCTGTTAAAAACAAATCGCCCAACCAACCGCCACCCACCCGAACCTATGATTTTCTCTTATTTAGATATCCACACCCGATCATCACATTTCAATTATTCAAATTGGTAACATATTACACTGTAGGGGTGACCCTGAATAGTCGACGATTGGATGCTTCGATGGGAGGAGCCTGATTCGACTACCAATCTCACAGTCGAATCTTTGCAGAGGTGTTATGAAACGAGATATGGGGGTGCTCAATATCTGTTTTCACATAGACCTACTGGTTTTCTCCCAATAGGTTAATATACAGCCTATTATGATAATGATGTAAATAAAAATGTGAAAAGAAAGAAGCTTTTAATAAATATTTTTAATGTGTGTTAATAAATCCAACCACCCCTGTGACAGATTTAAGTTTCACTTCCATGATCCGTGACTGAGAGAGGAGCATTTTGGCGGCAGGGATTAAATCTTTAACGATGTCTGGGATAAGAAAATCTAAAGTGTAGAATTGGATGCACTTTGAAATGGTAAAAGATGATCCAAAAAACGTAAGATGCAAGTTGTGCCAACAGCTCATGTCCTACCACTCAACAACGACAAACACTGCGGCGCGGTTCTGCCGGCCAGTGTTAACGAGCTGACTAGTGCACTATTTGAAAAGTCTCAAACGGACAGGCAGATTGTGTGAAAGACTGGATTTTTTTCTCTCAGTCAGGTAGGGTACGAGTGATTTAAAAACATTTCAGCCGGTTCTAATTTGATTTTTGGATGCTGTGAATGTTTAGCTAAAAAGACGTTTATTGTTTCTGCAGTTAAAAAGACAAAGTTGACAATTCTGGCTATACTTTCATTATTTTAATAATTTCTTTAATTTAAACTTATTTATTGATCACTCTGGGTTATCTAATTTAACTATTTGTGGCTTGTGTTTTGAATATATGTTCCCCTGCACTTTAGGCATTTTGCACTTGTGACTTGATTATGACTATTTAATTATTTTTATTTATTAGAATGGTATATTCTGTTCTAATTGAATTCTGTAAATTAATTTTTGATTGTTTTTCGGTGCATCGATGTTGCGCTGTAGAGTTAAAGCTTGCTCGCACAGGCAATTTAGCCGATTTAATTTGGTTTGCCGACATGTGAAATGCATATCTATCTGCAGTGTGGCCTTTCTGCAGTTATATATATTTTTAAGGTTTATTGATCCAAAATGTTTTTATTCATTTTCTTCTATATCTTTGTGTGGTGTTCTGTACATCGTGGCTGTGAATGTTTATCCACATTGCCTTTAATTTGTTTAAAAAAGAAAAAGCATTGTCAGTTTCGTCTATCACTTGACAGGCAGTTTGGTTGCTTTATTAGAAAGTTGTTTCTCTGTGCTGTGTGTGGGGAAAAAAAAATAAAAAAAATAGAAAATAAATAAATAAAAGTTGTTTTAAGGCGCAGGTATAGTCCTTACTTTATTTTCAGTGTCCCGCTCCATCTTGTGCACAGTTGAGTGCGCAAGCCATTCAAAGTAGCCTATACTCCTTTGGCCTTAAGCGCGGAAAGAGTTTGTGCGCACTATCTAGTGGACTGCTGTTTTTCAAGCACCCAAAAGAAGCAAAAGAAACTTAAATGTTCAGTGTTGCATCCTGAAGCTCAACACACAGTTGTCTTCATTAAAAATAGCAAGATTAAATTATATTACCAGTGCTGATGCCGCTCTCTCTCCCATTGCGATCTTTAATCTTGAAATTCGCTGATGATAATTGAAATGAAACCCATTCTGTTGCTTTCGTTGACTTGAACTCCCTTGAATTTGCATGAATTTGACCGAATTAAAACAAATTTTTTGGAAAATTGCTTCTATCATTATGTTGGAAAACACTTATCAGAATAATTTCAAGTTAAGCAATGTTTCATGTAGGTTCCTCTGTTTTATATAATGACCACTAGGAGGGGCTCTAGGCACGCGGCCCACCCACAATTTTTGGAATGTTATTTTTTATTACTTGACCCGCCCGACCTACGGATTATCTGCAGTGTCTGCGGATATAACCGCGACCTGCGCATCACTAATGCACAGGTTTTCACATTTATTGTAAATCCAGCATTGCAGGAAAATATAGAAGAAAATGTGGGCTTAGTTAAATTTAACTGCCTGCATATTTTTGACAGTCCCACAAAATATATGTAAGATCTATGTCGACATGAACGACAAACCCCAACATTGCTTTTTACTCTGTCTTGACTGTGGTGTTTTTAGGTTCATCTGCATACAGGTTCACACAAAAAGTTCTCGTCAACTTATTTAGTGCAAACTAGTCTTGCTGCGATAGTCAGTGTTGACGGTGTTACCGGTGTTCAGCAGGAATATTTTTGCAGTATTTTGGATTTAACCCCACCGCTAATAAGGAAACTGCAAAGGATTGTGTTTTTCGAGTTGTTGTGTCATTCATTAAGAATAATAACCCACCATTCAAGCAATTGCCACCCCCGAATTGGCACTAATTTGAAAGCAAAAGTAAAATGGGCACGGCCACACAGGCATTCATAATGGTGTGTGTCTACTGGCACAGACTGTTTTCAGTTTATTCCTGTGGAAGCTCAACTTCCGTAGCATGAAGTTATGGAAAGCATCTGCTCCATACCGTTATGAGCGGCCGTGCGCATTTTACTTTCACTTTCGAATGAGCGATTTAAAAGCGAGGTGCAAAAGAGGAAACATCCCCCCCATCCCGGTGATACCGGTATTACTGGTGTTGTCACACATCGCTTAACTGGTGGGGAAATTTCCTCAGCGTCACAATCCTAGCACAACAAAACACTTTGGCCCTGTTTTGCTTTCAAAGTTAAGCTTTTATTGCAGCAATTATCAGTTAAGTTCACTGAATTAGTTGTGACACAGTTGTTTTCAACTTTGATATAATGCTTGAATTTAGAAGAATCCAATTATTTTTTCATTAGCAGATGTGTGTTTGTCTGATATGGTGCCTGTCAGTGATGCTGTTCCCTGCTTGACCGTTTATAGCCGCATATTGCTGACTATTCCCATGCAGCCTGTATATAAGCTCATTGAGGGTTCTGCTTCAGTGCAGTGAGGAAGGGAGCAAAACAAATGGGTGAGCACTGGCTGTGACCCCGATATGAAGGAGCGATTTGTGTAGTCAACACACGAATGACACACTCCTCCATTTAAACATGAAAGCAGACTCGCTCACACGTTCTTCCTCTAATAGGGGGTCATTGCCAGGGCATATGTGGGGGTGGGGGGGCTGAAGTCAAACAAGGGGCATGGAGGTATAGATGGGAAATCTCATAGCTTTTGGGGGTTATTATGAGAGTGTGTGTGTATATAGGACATTAAGTGGGCTGGTCCTGATGAGAGGGTTTTGTGTAAGAGTCAGCAGTAAGAGGGATGGGAGTCTCGTGTTGCCCTTTCACAGCTGAAAGCTCTAGGGTTGAAGGAAAGTTCCTCGGGCGGTCATTCTGGGGACGTGTGAAAATTCTGATGACGCTCAGGATGTGAACTATGATGTTCAGTCAGTTCATAGTCAGCATATTGTAAGTATATGGACCACTGAAATGGTGATCAGGAGCAGCTAATTGGTAAAACCTGGACATTTCTAGTTAGTAGGAGTGTAACAATACATTCATGTCACAATTCGGTTCGATACACAATACTGATATCACAATACTGTAAACGAAGCCAAAATAAGTTTAAATGGTACCTTTTATTTATTTATTTATTTTTTTTATTAATTATTACTTCTAACACATGGTAAATCGTTAACAGTTCTGTTCATTAAAATGCAAAGTTTGGTACTATGTCAATGGTGGACTTGAATGGGCTTGGACTTGATCCTTCTCCCCCCATGCACATAATGAAATTTTTTTTTGTGTGTGTGTGTTTTTTTTTTTTTTTATTCATTAAAGTGCCCCATTATACTTTTTTTTTTTTTTTTTTTTAAGGTTCCTAATATTGTTTTGGGAGTCTCCTACAACAGGTTTACATGCATTGCAAGGTCAAAAAACACTTTAGTTTTCTCATAATATACATTTAATTTCACCTGAGTTTTCATTGTTTTGTAAACGATTCGTTAGAAGCAGTTCAATCAATCAGTCTCTCTAAACCCCTCCTTTCCATGAGCGTACACTGCTCTGATTGGTCAGATGGCCCAAGCCTTTGTGATTGGTCTACTGCGCGCACCGCACACTCATTGCCATAACTGAATGACAGCTATCAATTTGCAAGACATTGTATACAATGTATTGACAGAAAAGACCAATTTTACTCGCAATCATGACTGGAGTACGACGTTTCTATATGGTAAGTGTCACCTTAGTTACTTATAAGACGTGATTGCAGCATCATCGTTATATTTTATGTAGGCGAACCTGTGGGAACTGTATCAGAATGCCAAGCGAAGCTGAAAACCTCTAACATAAGATAAACATTTAGGCCAGATGTGACTTTTTCGTCATAACTATTAACAAAAAAATGGTTATATCATCGTTTGACATTACAATGAGTGTTTACTGTTTACAGAGAGAATACTTCAATAGTTTGCGTGGATTAGCATTTTAACATCCTATTACAATACAGATAGAGCTCCACTCTACTGTAATAATAAAAACGCAGAGGAAAAAAAAAGTTTTGTATGTTTTTGTGAGTTAGCCGGTTAGCAGGAGACAGACTGGTGTACATTACACAACATAACATACAAAACTACGAATTTTGAACGATCGCTAGAAAATATAAACATCAATTATTAATCATACTTACAGGTTGAGATTCAGAGGAGCAAGCTGGTCCAAATAAACTGGTCACTGATCCCTATTTTAAGACCAAGCGTTTTGTGAATCCTGCATTAAACTGCAGGTTTGAGAAGCAGTTGTCAGTAAAATGACGGGAACACAACAAAAGTACTGCTGTGGTATTGTAAAAATGAATTTTCCCTGGCGTCTGTGGCGCAATAAGTGGGCGGGCAATATGATGTTTCGTTGTGACGTCACAACCTAACGGCTTGGAATTCGTTTTACAAACGACTCGTTTAATTGACTCTTACTTTTGAGAGACAATAACTTTATATACGGTGCACTTTCAAATTTAAAACTTTGCAGGATGTTTTCATTCACTTAGAGCTACACACTACATGAAAGGTCATTTTCAAAAATCCATAATAGGGGCACTTTAATAAACATGGAAGCTCACGTGTGAACTTCTGGGTTTACCATATTCGATGCTAAATCACTTTTAAAAAAACTTTTTAAAAAAAATAAATAAAAAACTATATGTGTGAACTGTTCACATTTTTAAGCGTGGTTATGGGTGATCGGTAATCTGTGAGCGGTAATCTCGGAGCACCCTTAAGCGTGGTTAAATGTGTTAAATAGGAACTTACAGCACTGCACTTGTATTGGAAGCTGAAAGCATAATCAAATTATCCCAAAATATTTCATAAACACACACAAAGGCAGGGGCAATATGTATAACTTTGAATTCTGAGTGCAGATTCCTGTTTTATACTCTCTTCGTTCCTCTGAACAGCATTGTTGTAATGACCTGCACCCCTCAAACCCATCAGCACATATAAACGTGTACTTTTTCACCTTTTTCTTGTTTCAAAGTGAAGCTGTAGAGAATACAGGGGACATGCATACAAAATTGCCCCGTACATTGATTATGTGTCTGGAAGGTAATCAGTGTTGGCCCTTTTGTCCTGACTGCTCTGCCGTGGCATGAGTGGGCCATAAACGTTACTGGAATGTAAAAAGGTTTACAAGACTTGTGTGATAACCATTAGCAATACCATCATCCTTCTATATAGGTCTAAGATCATTGAGGCATAAGAGCATCAGAGTGGTTGTGGACTCAGTATCCTAACCAGGCTTTGATTTCTTAGTTTCTCTGTTCGTAGTGAAATTTCATTGGTCTAATTTTTTTATATAGTTAAAGCTGATGCAGTTTGGCAAAGTTTGTTGTGTATTAAAATGTCAGCAATATTCTAATTGTTGTTTTGTTTTTGTTTGTTTTTTGCTTTGTACTGTGTTGCTTTTAGTGAGGACAGAAACAACAATACTTGTTGTATTTGTAATATGGATAGCTAAATATTTCACAGCTATGCACAAGTTTTATAAAGTCAAACGCTTTTACTTCTGTAAACGTATCTTACTTAAACCATTTTTGCACCTTGTTTTATGTGCAATTGCATCTTTTCACATTGACTCTTTCATGACCTTAGGCATCGTATGGACATCATAGACTTGAGCTTTATAAGGTTTACCATTATTTAGTACACACATGTTCTCTGCTTCATTACTCCCTGCTGTTAGATGTATTTGCAACTACATGTCATTGGTGTCACTAGCGTGACCTCCAAATCTGAATCCCTTACTTTAGATAGTCTATCAGGGATGGTCTACACATAGTATGACGGAGTTTGTTGTTTGGCTCTTCTGTTTGTGAAGCCACTCTGACTTGATAAATCAACCAATGGACTTAATTTCTCATTGCTTCTCAAGTTGGCAGGAGGCATTTTGGCAGTTGCAACCAGTCTGAAAGGTGTTTTATTGTTTGTTTTGCTGTGAAATGTCTTTTAGAAAGAGGAAATTTGTTTAAAGAATGTCAGTCTATTAGAGCTGCACGATTAATCGTTAACAGTGAACATTCAGATCTCCGTTGGCGCTGCTGCAGACCTAGAGAGAGCAGTTGTCATGTAGCTTATAGGTATGAAACAGCTTCACAAATAAATTTTATTTCTTTTAAAATATTATCACAGAAGTAATGGGATAATCATTTTATAGTTCGGTACAGTAGTGATCAAAATAGAGTAAATCACCTTTTGAAAGAACTTGACACTTCAAATAAAGATTATATCATCAAATTACATCGTTACACCACTAGTTGGCGGAAAGTGACTGTTAACAAAGTCCCTGTATTTTTTTATTTTTTTCATTAAATCATTCATTCCAGATTTGTTCAAAACAAACAATTTGTAGTGAAACAAGTGAAGTCTTTGAATCATTCATTCAAAACGATTTTTTTTATTTTTATTTTTTATAAGTAATTCAGATTACTTAAATATTTTTAAATAGGCTACAGCACTTAATAGGGCTGGGACAATGAATCGAGAAACGATTCTAGATCGATTCTGAGATTTTCTGAATCCATCGCGATTCTCTCAAAACAATTCTGAGCTTAGTTTTTAACAGCAGATGGCACTATGCGCTTTAGAAAAAGCCGTACTCTGCTCTCTTCCAATTCATTACACACACCACTTGAACCTTCTATAAAATAATCATTCAAAATCATTCATTCAAAGTAGGGCTGGGCGAAAAAACGATAATGATATGTATCGCGATAGACACGTGATCGATATCAATAAAAAATGTGTTCGATAAAACGTTCAATTTTTTTTTTTTATTCTTCGTCGGAAGAAAACAGAGGTTGCGAAGCAAGTTTGGTTGCATTAACAAAGGCACTCGCTCTCTGGTAACCTAGCAACGTAGGGAGTGACACGCTAACAGCCAATCATGTAACAGTATCATGTTTGGTTGCACCATATCGTTGTCTCGTGCTGGTCTGCTGGATTCCTCTTCAGTAACCGGCAAATGATAAGCAGAAAATGAGTGCCGCAGCGAGCGAGGAAATTGTAAATAAAAGAGGAAAAGTCAGCTCGCCAGTATGGCAGTTTTTTGGATATTATAAGTCTGACCGTAGTCAGACCAATGTCGTCTGCAAATTATGCAAGACTGGTAATACCACGAACTTGATGTACAGCCGTATTCAACCAACAACATCTGTAGCTGCAACACCGCACAACATTTTAATTATTTGAGTTTTCCATGGTTGTTGACATTTCTGTCTTAATAACTGAGGGGATTATGATCAGAGGAAGGTTAAGTTTAAAATAAAAATGTTTAAATGTAATATATTTTTCTCCTGGTCCTTATTTTAAATGGGTCAGAAAAAATTATTAATAATTATCGATATCGACCGATATGAAACACTGATATCGTGATACAGTTTTCAGCCATATCGCCCAGCCCTAATTCAAAGTTCGAAAAGGTTGAAACGAAATACAAGGGTGTTTGCAGTGGGATGTTTACATTAATGTCACGTCATAAAAGCATTCTGAGCCGAGGTGCAAGTACATTCTCAGACTCAGCCGAACGCACGAGCGATCTTCTTCGTCATCATTTGGGCGTGTGGTTAAAAACTAGCCTAGTGCACCATCTGCTGTTAAAAATTAAGCTCAGAATCGATTCAAGAGAGAATCACGATGCATTCGGAAAGTCTCAGAATCGATCCACAAATCGAGATTAATCGATTTATTCTCCCAGCCCTAGCAATTAACATTTTCTCAGAACCTCTAGTAAATTACATGTTATTTTGTTTAGTTGTCTGTTTAGAATCGTGGGAGAATCGTGATCTCTATTTTAAACAAAAAAATCATGATTTTCAATTTATCCAGAATAGTGCAGCTCTATTTATCTGTCAAATGGTGTCTATTTTTCACTCACAGTATCGCTTACAGTTGTTTGAAGTTTTGAAGTCAATCATTCTAATGATGGACATTTTAATAATGTACTAATAATACAAATTATGTCCAATATAATTATTTAAGATTTGATGTTGATGAAGGGGTACTTCCACCTTACTTGTGTGGCTATGGGAGACAAATGCATGCATGGAAATTAAAAACTTAAGGTCAAGGCTAAGAACTCCCCATATTCCCTTCCAAAAGATGTTGTTGTTTTGGTTGTATGCAGAGTTTGTTTGTCGTTTGACAATATTATTCCATCTGCATGTCTGCCATCTTGTTGTTTTCTTTCAGTTTCCTTTCTCTCACTTGTTTGTGTTTGGTTGTGTTTTTTAGGGTGTGTGAGTGTGTCCAGCTGTCTCCCTCTGTACGTTGATCAGTGAGGTTCTTGCACAGGGGCTTGTGGGTGATGGGTAGGGGGCTGCTCAGTCAGGTGAATGCAGAAATGAGTTTCACATGTTAATGAGAACCTTGACAGAGCCAGAGACAAGGACAGTAGGTTTTGTTCTCCCTCTCCCCGCCATTCCTGTTGTATCCCCATATACTAATTTGGGTTTCCAGTGTCTGATTGCCCACGCACAACATGCACTCAGCTTTGCGTATGTTAAGAGGAAATTGAAGGCTACATTAGAATGGGGGAAAACTGGCAGATTGATGCATACGTGTGTGTGTGTGTGTGTGTGAGGGGGCGGCTTTTGTCCTGTCAGATGTGCTTCTGACTGTAAGAATAATTTTTCTCTCCTACATGAAATATTTTTAGATTTCCTGTGGTGGTCTGCTGCCTGGCAGCTGTGCTTTAATTTTGCCCTGTGAATAGTTTGCTCTTCTAAACTAAGTTGTTGTGCTGGTCTTTTTGAATAATGAAAGAGTTGTTGTATGAACTCAAGGCGTGTCCGCAAACTGCCCAGGTTTGCTACTTGTCCTGACTTGTTCTGAACAAAAACAATTATCAAGTGCCATCAAGCACTATCCTAAGTTGTGTGTAGTAGTAGTAGTAGTGATAGTAGTATTAGTAGGGTACAACATTAAAAAAAATACACTACTGTTCAAAAATTTGGGGTCAGTATGATTTTCTTTTTGTGAGGAATTAATTCAGTAAGGATGCATTAAATTGATCAGAAGTGACAGTAAAGGCTTTTATAATGTTGCAGAAGATTTCTGTTTCAAATAAATGCTGTTTCTATCCATCAAAGAATCCTGAAAAAATGTATCACGGTTTCCATAAGCAGCACATCTGTTTTCAACGTCATGTGACCCTTCAGACTGAAGTAATGGCTGCTAAAAATCAGGTTTGCCATCACAGTAATAAATTACATTGTAAAATATATTAAAATAGAAAAATGATTTTAAACAGTAATGTTTCACAATATTGCTGATTTTACTGTATTTATCAAATAAATGCTGCCTTGGTAAGCATAAGAGACAATTTGATTCCCTGTTGTGCAGATTTTATGTTTTGTTTGTCAGTTAGTTACAACAGTTGCATCTTAATATAATATTATTTCACCGTATGATTTGTATTCTTAATGCAATAATAACAGATATTGAAGCAAAGCAATTGCTAAATCAGAGGAGTGTAGTGCAGTAAAATGAACAAGATTTTTATTTTCTAAACTTTGTGAATGAGTGGCATTTGATTTCTGTGGGTAAATTACCTGTTGTAGAGTTTTTGTAATGTTCATTATTGTGAACTGTGCAAAAACATTTGCATATTAATTTATTAGATTAATTTTGTGCATCAGATGAGATGCTAAATCTAGCAAGATTTCTGTAGCCTGTTATATTTCTGTTTTGTGAAGTCTTAGTTCTGCCACCTCACAAAGAGAGAAGAGACATTAAATGATCTCTTAAGGTTTGAAGTATACAACAGTATTATGTTTAACCTAGTTCTGATTGGATCTCTTGGCTAAGAGAACTGTATCTAAGGGTTTGGTTTTCTTTCTTAGAGTCCCACCCTTGAGTGTGGATGTGTGTGGACCTGAGTCAGAGGAAAATGAACCCAATAAATCACACTGTTCTCTCTCTCTCTCTCTCTCTCTCTCTCTCTCTCTCTCTCTCTCTCTCTCTCTCTCTCTCTCTCTCTCTCTCTCTCTCTCTCTCTCTCTCTCTCTCTCTCTCTCTCTCTCTCTCTCTCTCTCTCTCTCTCTCTCTCTCTCTAACACACACACCCTCATATGCTCACTGACCTTTTTTTCTCCCAGCCTTAATCTGCCATTTCTTACTAGCCAGTCAAGAACGCTATATAAACACACTTCCAGTCTAATACCCATAGTGTCTTTCGTTACAGCTACTGCCTATTGGATTGATAGTCACATTCAAAACCATAGTATTTGTGTTGTTGTTGCATTGGCTGTGATGTTGCACAATATCTGTAAAGCAATATATGTTTAGCTCTTCTTGAACTTCTCCTTGCATTCACATGTATCTGTTTGTTTGTGCGCTGTGTGTGTGGTGTATGATGCATACTGCATCGTGGGTGGGTCTCTCTTGGACACACTGAAAGATTAATGGTGCTCCAGAAGCAAATGTCAGATGGTGTGGCTTAGAATAAGCATCAACACATGCTTTTGTGCCCACACCCTGACAATAATCCCACCTCTAGTCCCACACATTTACTGTGATCATGCCCACTACAGCCTCTTTGATTATCAAAACTCTGAACCACTAGGTTTGTATCAGATTTTTTTTGGGGACTTTTTGATGCCACTCATTGACTGACTATAGAGAGCTTAGTTGCTTGGCAGAGTTAGCATGGGCAAACTCAGATATATATAATATATATATATATATATATATATAAAATATAAAATCAGTGCTTCCCACACATAGACTTTACTTGGGCAGGCTGCCCAGGTATATTAACGGCCGCCCAAGTATATTTGGAGACACATTTATGCTTTTATTATTTTTATCCTCTTATGCTTTTGTATCCGCCCAAGATAATGAAACCATCCACGATCGATTAACTAGTGGAAAATCTCCCCTGGCCCTACACGTTTCATACCTGCTCGTTCTCTGCGCGAGAACTGTTTACTCCCGCTAATTGCCACGTGTGCTGCAGAGACACGGTGGATATTGATATTTCACAAAGAGCGCTGCATGTTGCAAAGTCACAAGGCGGCGCTGTTACGCATTCTACACTTCTACAGGCTTGCGCAACAACGCTTCAGAATGCTTCAAAGTGATTCTCAATCAACGAAAAGCGCAGATGTATGCCAAACGATTGCTAATGAACTCAAGTTGATGAATTATGACAATGTCTACTTTATGGCCTTTATGTAATATGTTTTAGATGGTTGTAAGAATCTGAAGGATCAGCCCGCAATTGTGTATACATTTCAAAATAAGAGTCCTGGTGTATTTCGGGCTTGTTTATAATTAAAAGTCACACGCTAAGTTTTTTTTTTTTTTTCTTTTTTTTTTTTTTCTTCTTCTTCTGGGCATTATTGGTATTTTGGTTACACAATAAATTGTATTTAATTTGATTTCCATTTAATTCATAGTAAATTATTGTAGTCTCCACCACAGGAAGAAAAGACTAAGAACATTATTTGACCCGTATATTATTCATTATATAAATTTTACTTGTAAAATCTATATCTCATTCACTGAGAGAGACACTATATGACATAGCAAGGAGGATAGGAAAAGGATAACCATATAACCATTTAAATGCTGTAATTTTGCATAATTTACAATGCATAATAATGCATAATATTATTATGTAATTAAATGTTATAGTATGCTATGTAATTAAAATTAATTTCAATAAATAAAAATACTGTTAAAAATCACACATTATTTGTTGTTTGTCACATGTAGTAGACCATTTTTGTGCTGTGGGTATAGGAGGATTTTTCACCCGGCTACCACTGCAAGTATGTTTCAAACCTGTGGGAAGCTATATATATATATATATATATATATATATATATATATATATATATATATATATATATATATATATATATAAAGTAGTCAACATTTGAAGTGGATCAAAAAAGTTCATCAAAGTTGTCCTATGAACTAAGTTGTCCTAAGAAGAAGGTTTTAGGACATCTTTGTGAAATGTTTTGATCCACTTCAAATGTTGACTACTCTATATGAGTGTGGACAAAATTTAATTTAACAATAAATTAACAACAAATGTAACATTTATATACTTTTTTTTTTCCCTCCCTTTCCTAAAGAAAAATGTAAAATTCAGTCTATTTGCTTCAGGCTTTTCTAAATCTGTCTCTGTGGAGAGGTATAAGCAATGTCCTCATCTCAGAGATGAATGAAGCAGACCTTAATATGGTTCATAAAGGGCAATTAATTCATCCATCCTGTCCTCAGCTGAGCTCATTTACACAATATTCAGACCTCTGTTTCACTTCATCGTTTGAATCAGCTTAGCCAATAACTCTGTGTCTTATTTGCTGTCTTTCTGTTTTTCTCTCTCAGCCTGTGGCAGAGCCCATACCCATCTGTAGTTTCTGTTTGGGGACCAAGGAACAGAACCGCGACAAGAAGCCTGAAGAGCTAATCTCCTGTGCAGACTGTGGGAACAGCGGTAAGGAAGGGGTGAAAGTTCATTTGACCTTAAATTAACAATTTTATTAATTTATTTTGAAATATTAAAAACACATGAAGTATATTGGAAGTAGTTTTGGACAAAGGCATCTGCTAAAAAATGAATTAAGTCCAGAGTATTCTTATTCAAGTTTATCACGTTTAAGGTCTTAAAAAGATTTATATCTGATTAAATGGTATAACAAAAGTTATTTTTAAGAGGTCTTAAATTTGGGGATGGAAAAACATACATTTTCACAGGCCATATCACAGAGATGTGATGTGACCAGCGATTATTTAATGTCAATAGGCTGATTTAATTTAAAAATGTGAGCACTGCACGTTCAGAGTCAAGACATGGCACTGTTGCATGCTCTACAGACTCAGTAAAGTATAGACATTTTTATTTTGGGCTTTTTAATCTTTCTGGATATTATTGGTATTTTGTTTACACAAGACAAGAGGTTACGTTGAATTAAATGATACAGCTTATTATCTCTGGGCTTCTCTATCACAAGAAGGAAAGACTAAAAACTCATTCAGTAGATTTTACTAGTGTCGGCACAGTTGATCTGTTTATTGCCTTTAAACACAATATTATCATACAAAACAAAACCCTATATCAGTTGACATCTAATCCGTACATATTAACATGTTGATACATAAACCAATTTCAGTACATATGTATTGGATAAAACCAGTTTAATTAGATGAAATAATCTTAAATATGTGATTTATTTTGAGATTGTATTTGTTTGTTCTGTATGGATATACAGTATAAATTTTAATTGCACAGGTCTTAAAGTTTTAAATTAGATTTTCAAAACACTACAGATGCCCTGAGAATAATTATGGTTCAAGATAAGAGTAGAAAGAATGTTTTATTACAGAGCAGAATGGCACTGTCTGTCTTCTCATCGGGACGAGGCTTTATTCAGGTTATTAAAGGCCGTCTCATTCTGTCTTCTCAGGGCACCCATCCTGTCTGAAGTTCTCTCCGGAGCTCACAGCACGGGTCAAAGCTCTGTGGTGGCAGTGTATCGAGTGCAAGACCTGCAGCAGCTGCCAGGACCAAGGAAAAAATGCAGTAGGTTTTTTTTCAGGGTCTTTCTCATTGTTGCTGCCAGATCATGTTAATTTAGGCTGCATCCTAATTTACACTACCATTGTTTTTGAAAGAAGTCTCTTATGCTCACCAAAACTGTTTATTTGATCTAATATGCTGATTTGGTACTCAAGAAACATTTCTTTTTATCAATGTTGAAAACAGTTTTTTTTTTATAAAAATGATACTTTTTCAGGATTCTTTTGGTGAATAGAAAGTTCAGAAAAACAGCATTTATTTGAAATAGAAATCTTTTGTAACAATTTAAGTCTTCACTGTAACTTTTAATCAGTATAATGCATCCTTGCTGAATAAAAGTATTCGATTTTTTTTTTTTTTTAAGTAATTTAACTTTAATTTAACCCAACTTTTGAATAGTAGTGTATAGACTTACATTATGCACTTCACTGAGGATAGGGAAAGAACATACTTTTCAGTGTGTAGTATAGGGATGGTATTTATTTTTATTAAATATAGGAACAAAAAAGCAATTTACAAACAAAATGACAAATACAATATAACAAATATGAATTAAATTAAGTTTTTCAGGTACAATAGGTTTATTTAACATGTTGGAAATAGTACAGAAATTGAATAATCAAATGTACAAGTAAAATACTGCATAGTCTTAACTGTATGAATTAAATGTACATTTATTCTTATTAAAGCTACAAAAGTTATTCAGTCAAGAGAAGTTTGATGACACTGACATTAATGACACAGAGAGCAGCAGGTATATTAAGCTGCTGTCACTTTAAGACCAGATGCATGGATCTATTATACTGATACACATCTGGTTTACACCCAACTGTTTACTTTCATTTGAGACATAACCGGCTGTGTTTACATGAATACGCCCACGATGGGCTTTTTGACATAATTGTGTGTATTCGACCGTTCAAGCGTAATAAGATGCAAAAGAGAATTCGCAATCGCATGCTGAGAGACGTGGCTTTTATCAAGCGCAGTAAGCAGTAATGAAGAACTCAATGTGGAGCACGCGCTGACTGACACACAGCTGAAGTGCATGCACCACATTGAATTCTTTATCACTGTTTATTGTGCTTAATAACTCTTTAACATCGAGCATGTCCCAAATCTGCAATCGCCTTCTGAGAGAGGCAGCTTTCACTTCGGCCAGTCAGCACGAGCAGAGAGTTCTTTCACAACTTTTTGCGTTTTTAACATCAAGAACGTCCGCTTTTTGTCTCATTTATGCTTTTCATCAATCTAAAGTAGGGGTCTCCAAACTCAGTCCTGGAGGGCCACTGTCCTGCAGAGTTTAGCTCCAACTTGCCTTAACACATCTGCCTGGAATTTTGTAGTATGCCTAATTAGACCTTGATTAGCTGGTTCAGGTGTGTTTAATTGGGGTTTGAGCTAAACTCTGCAGGACAGTGGCCCTCCAGGACCGAGTTTGGAGACCCCTGCTCTAAAGTGTAAATACTGCTGTGCTACGCATGTATATTTACATACCATGATATACACAATATAGCAAGATCACTAATGATAGACATTTTATACCATCGCCATGTTACATATTGTCATACCGCCCAGCCCTAGTGTAGTACAACAGTGGGTCAGTATTGGGACATACTACCCTGTCAAAATTGTGTCCTGATACCACAGACTTCTTGTTGTGTAATGTGTTTACATAAAGCATTTCTTGGTTTACTTTAAAATTAATTTTTTATTTCTTCAGCCTTTCATTCCTTGTCACATCTCTTCAACTGTAAAACTCAAAAGAAAGCAGTCACAAACTCCTCTAGGATTCAAAATGGCAAAAATGTATAATTGGGGTCCTTGACTCTTGTGTTGTCTGTGTACGTTTGTATTTTACAGGACAACATGTTGTTCTGTGACTCCTGTGACCGAGGTTTCCACATGGAGTGTTGTGACCCCCCACTGATGCGAATGCCAAAAGGTGAGTGCCCACACACTCAAATTGCAGGCCTTTTCTACTACAGTGTGATCAGTGGCTTTGTGTCTAGGGCTCACAATATATGCTTAATGTGTAGCATTCCCTCTATTAACTGCATATTGTTGATGAATTCCTTTGCATAAAAAATAATTTTCTTTATAATTATACTTAGAAGTAATGATTCTTGATTGCTGCTCTGCAGGCATGTGGATCTGTCAGATCTGTCGGCCAAGAAAAAAGGGAAGAAAGCTCTTACATGAAAAAGCAGCACAAATCAAACGGAGATACAATGCACCACTGGGGCGGCCGAAGGGCAGGTATATTAAACTGTTTTATTCTCCTTATGACTCTGATTGCAGAACTCTGTTGAAATTATTTACATAAGCTTTCATAAGACAAGTTCTCTTGTCCTCAGACCGGGCCGACCTTTTAAGAAGCTTCGAGGTGGTGGACGTGGCAGGAGGAGGCGGGGCGCCGGAGGCGTGGATCAGTGCTCGCAAGGCTCCTCGTCCCCACACTCTTCCTCGAGCTCCTCATGCGAAGGTTATCCTGGTGACGATCGGATGCTGTTCTCTCTCCGAGAAGAAGATTCTGCGCATGGTGGCCTGCGTTTTAACAAGAAAACAAAGGGTCTGATAGACGCCCTCAGCAAGTTTTTCACGCCATCCCCAGACGGGAGGAAAGCCCGTGCTGAAGTGGTGGACTATTCCCAGCAATATCGTATACGCAAGAAGAGCAACCGCAAGGGCGAGCACGATGACAGGACAGGAGGTCAGATGGGTCAGAAACCTAAACTTTTTAGCCCCCCCCCCCCTTTTTTTTTTTTTTTTTTATAAACCTTTCAACATCCGTATTAGGTGATCTAATCACAAGGACACGTTGAGCATTTGTCTTCAATGTTCTGTTTTGAACATTAAAATTTTATTTTATTTTTTTTGTCTTTGAAAAAAGGCTCTTTATTTGATCAAATGTAAATAGTATGTGATTTTTACAGTTTAAAATAACTGTTTTCTATTTTAATATATTTTAAAATGTTTTTATTCATATGGTGGCAAAGCTGAATTTTCAGCAGCCATTACTGCAGTTTTCACATGATTACACATCTCGATCATGTGGCACCTTTACTACACAGCGCTGGGAGATCCAGGAGAAAGTGTTTAAAGTCGCCACAGAATTAATAACATTGCTGCGAGATCTAGTAAAGAACATTTAAATTCGGTGCAGAATTCTCTGTTATAAACCATTTCAGATCAAACAGCGCTGATGTGGAAACCAGGAGAAACATTGTGCCATAACTGAAGTTATAGAAGGCTTTCCAGTCCACAAATCACTAACATTCACCATGGATTTAATGTAGTAACACCAAAGAGTATAGATATAGAAAGACGGTTCACTCCTGTTACTTATGAATGAAAGAAACTGCAATGTGCAAAATGGCAGAATACATCCTGCCTTCTGAGTAAAAGAGCCAATCGCTGATTAGAAACTCCAGTTCCCATAGAAACCTGAGACTCACGCTTAGGACTGCACATGCGCATTGGCTGGTCTAGCCTGAAAAACAAGTTTTTTCTTTTTACTGTCCCACAAACAACATTTGTGGGACAGTTCATGTCAGATTTGGTTGCTAATTTGAAATGTTATATAATTGTGAGTTCGGCAAGCAGTTTTTGAGATGTCCGGATTCCCCCATTCATATAGATTGGTCTTGGATGCCCGAAACAGCTGCTTGGAGGCGTTGCAAACATGGCAGCCGAGTGAACAGACTTTACTTGAAAGGGGCTTTTTTAACGCTAGTTGGTATTGTGGCGGAAATAGTCGGAATAATTGTAAAATAGGTAGAAATGTTTTTACATTGTTCATTTCAGGGTTCGTACAACCTTTTGAGAGGAAAGCATTTTTAAGGACTTTCAAGTGCTTCACACTTTTTCCAGCACTTCAAAGCTCTAAATACTATGCAATTTAAATGCTATTTTGAATGTGATGACCAAAAACATTTGTTCATATTCCTTCAAAGATTGTCCCCATTTGTAAAACTAACCCCCGGTTTAACAGACAAGGCTTAGGCCTAGTCCCAGACTATAATGCATGTTTGAGCTGTTTTAACTGAAAGCAAATTGCACTGACATATCTTATAATATGTCAGTGCCGTTGTTTGTCTCAAGTATGAAGATTGTGTAGAAGTCACAAAGTCCTAATGAAGAAAAAAAATGAATTGTGACTGAATTGCACAGAAAGCAAGTAAAGAGCATTCCTTTTATGGTCACTGAAGCTGTCGGTCAGAAGTGCTACCAAATCAGGTGCTGGTGCCACCATCTGTAGAACTTAGTGGCACTGGTGCTACTGCTCTCAAATGTTAGTCTGTAGCCCTGCAATGTAATTGTGGAAAGGGTTCTTAATTTAAATAGAAAGTTCAAATGATCAGCATTTCTTTTGCAACATAATAATTGTCTTTACTTTTATTTGACATTTGAAGACAGAATAAATGGACTTGAGCCTAGTTAAAACACAGCGTGAAATGAAAAGTATGAATTAAATGTGACTGTGCTGTCTCTTTTATTAGTGTGTTTGCTTTTGTACATTCAGTTTTGTGCTCGCACTCACTCTCTGGCTGTTTTAACTGTCTTGGTGTCTGTTTGCATCACAGACAATCAGGAGTGTGGAGACAACTGGCGGGAGGATGAAGACAAGCTGCCAGGACATGAAAACCTAACTGAGAAAGACGTGGAGCTCTTCAGGCACATTCAGGAACTGGCACTACAGGTACAAAAAGGGAGGAGGAAACATCATTATATTTTGTCTAACAAATTCAAATTACTGTCCCATCTGAATTTGATTTATAAATAATCCGTAAAGAATGTCTTTCTCCATTTACTCAAACATGCTCCTCTAGGGACTGTGTGTGAGACACTTGCGTTGCAGCTCAGTTTTTAGAAATCAAACAGAACAGAATGAAGCTATTACAATGTCTAATTATACATTAAACAGTTAAACATTTAATTAAATCCATATGCTAATGTGTAAACTTTGACAGCCCTGCTGAATTCTTCTGTCTGCAAATCGTATGCTTGATGGTAGGAATACCCATTGCTTGTTTGCAGTCGGTGAATTTTCTTTTGCTATATTAGTGAAGACTTGGAAGCTGTGAAGGCCTTTATCTCTGCAGAATGTAATGTGGGGGATTTGAGAGTTTCCATTATCTTGACAGCTGGTGCCTCTCTCAGTGATACACACACAAACACAAATGCACATGTGTAGACTGATTGGCTGATTGGTGTGTGTGTGATTTGAAGCTCCCAGCAGAAGCAGCCACTTTGACTGCCTGAGGCCATCAGTCGAAGAAAAACACTCACTAACCCAGAGAGAGACAATCATATTCGCACACAGCATCAGTGAGAGCCAACACGCTTGTGTTGAGCAGCCAGAAAGGAAGAATACCATGCTGTAGTTTGTCAATAAGACTGCATTTGTTTGCTCTATAACATTTAGGCCATGTACACTGCAAAGTTGAGGGAGGGACAGCTGCATTTAAATATGGAAATGAATCCCCCTAAATGATTTTGTATGTGTACAGGAATATAAGAATTAAGGTCCTTGCACACAGAGTCCTACATTTTTGCACGTTAAAAAATAAATACGACCTCACGTTTTGTCAATCACGCTTACACACTGCCTCCAAAACTTTCGTCCGTCATAAAAAAAAAAATGGATCGGGTTAAATTTTCTGTGTTTTTCGCATCCGTAGCAAGCATTTTGACAATTCAGAATCACCGTACAAGCGAACGCAAAAATCCAAAATGGTGTCTGACAGGTTGATCCACCTAGTCTTGCAGCACAAAGCACTGTATGACAAACAAAGTGCAGAATACAAAGAGACAGAATATAAAGACAGATTGTGGTAGATGATTGCCAGGATTGGATGGACCCAATATTTCCTTTTTCTTTTTCTCTTTTTAAGAAGAGAGAGGACAACAAATCATCCTTACTGCTTGAAGAATCCATTTTGTATTGTTTTGCAAATTTGTTTCGCTTCTAATTAATATGCATCGGACTCGGTATGCAAGGTTGCTGTGCGTGACGAATTTTTAGGATGACGAATACGAAAAAAAACGCATACGAAAAATTTGGACTCATTGTGCAAGGACCTTTACTCCCGAAGTTGCAATGGTTGGCAGTTTAACAATACAATTTCATTTTAGCAAGCAAAACCAGATTCAAATCCTGATATCATATCTAATAAAAACACATTTTGCTTTACTATTTTTATTTCCAATAAACTGCAGTAAAACTTGACATCCAGACCAGACATGTGTTTTCACTTTATGAAAAAGATTTAAAGCATTGTTTTTCCATGGGAAAAGTTCATACAAGCGAGATATAGATGATGACAATTCTATTGTTAGACTTGATTTTACAAATTTTAAACATTCGAATGAGCGATTTCTGCCATTACATTTCAGACACTTTTTTTTTTATACAAACAACGATAGTGCAACTTAATTTATAAATTCAAAAACATTAGAGATGTCATACTAGCTCCAAAACCTCATGAGTGAGAAATCATTAATAGCTGTTTACCATCTTTAGCCGCGTTTCCACCGCAGGAGCTTTCCCTAGGGACTTTGGGGTGGCACTCTGTGTGTTTCGACCACAGGAACCAGGGTCTAAATGAAGTTCCGGATAATAAATTTCCCCCTCAGAAAGTCCCTGCTCGTGAGGTAGTACTTTTTCAAAGTTCAGGAACTTTCAGGGGTGGGACTTGGGAGCTAGACATGCTGTTTGGTTATGTTCACGTAGCATTTTGATTCGCTGACTCCACGCAGCATTTTATTTCAACCACCTTTTTTAAAAAAGTCAGTTGTGGTGCATGCAGTAAGAGTTGTTTGCTATTTGAATCAACGATGGATTTTAAATACAGGCCGATGCACCGACGATGAGGTTCAGGCTTTATTAAGCTTATACATCGCACACAGTCCTACGTCACCAGACTAATTTGCTTAATCTTCACAGTAGACTGCGATGGAAACGCTGACAGCAACAGGTCTGGGGGGAAAAAGTTCCTGGGACAAATTGTTCCGGGTAATTTCGGTGGAAACGCGGATTTTATTTTTGTTTGGGCTGAGTGAGTGCACATTTTCCAGATGTCATCTGTTACTACAGGAAAAACTGTTATCATTAATATCACAACGACACCTCTTGTAGGCTATTCAAATGGGTTTGTTGCAGTCTAGCGCTGTGATGAGTGTATCTGAATGTGACTGTGCACATTTGCATTGATTCATGTGCAGTCTGTTTGCTAGAACTTATGTTATATTAAGTATAGACCTGCTCAGATTTGTATTTGCATTTGTGTTTTAATGTTTCCTTACAGTACTTACGCTTGAACATAGAAATGTTACAATTCATACACCATTTATATTTTTAAAACCAACTTGACATGATATGATGGTGGTTAAACACAACCTGTTTCACCCCTTGTTTGTGTATCGAATAAACGGGTTGCATATGTCATTGAGATGCAGAGCTGAAAAGTGTGTGATCACTACTGAGTGTCAGCAGGCTGGCGAGTGGCAGATGCTCTCAATTTCCACTTGGTCTGCGGATAAGAGCTAATAATAATCCTGTAAGCCTGAGTGGGGAGCTGTATGCTTGTGAAAAACTGTTCTTGATTATTATAACAAAAGTCAGAGCCTAGATGCATTTCTTGTGTAAAAGAGTGTCTTTGTTCTCTACTGTGTGTGGCAGGACACTCTGGGAAATTGCCATCGTGGCCTAGTAGTCTCTAAGTTGTAAATGGTATAAATGGCCACTGGTATCTTTTTCTTAACTTTCTTGTACTTGAACTCTTATAGAAAGTCGGGGTGACTGGTCCACCAGACCCCCAGATGCGCTGCCCATCAGTTATAGAGTTTGGGAAGTATGAAATTCAGACGTGGTACTCTTCTCCATACCCACAGGAGTACAGCAGGTAATGAACAACATGTGCCATAATCATTATCATGAAAAAATTATAATAATCCCATTATGATGTTTAATGCAGCTTCAACATGTTAATCTTTTTGTATTCAAAAGTATATATTAATAATTAGTGCTAGAAGGTTGTGTATTGGTCAGGTTGATTAATTAAATCATATGTGGCAGTTTAAAATTGATCTCTATCATCAATAACCATGGCCTCTGTTTATTGACAAAATATTTATGGATTGATAGGTATTTTCTTGTCCTAAACCGACAAGCAACCTTGGATGATCATTTTCAATTTTTTTTTTTAATATTCAAGTACTTTAATTTAGCAGTGTTGTTTTTGTTCACTGAAAGATTTTGCTAATTAAAATAAAGCTAATATTAAATTAAATATAAATATTAGATGAAAATTTTAATTAAAAAAAAATTAGATAGGTTGCCTTGGGAACTGACAGAAAACAGGTCTAACCCGAAGTACTAAAATTACTCAAACTAAAATTAAAATTTAAAAAAGTCAAAGCTAAGTAGAAATAACAATCACATAAAATTACTAAAACTAAAATGACTAAAACTTAAGTACATTTAAATTCTATAATTACAAATTAATAAATACTGTAATAGTGTGTGTGTGCATGTATGTATATATCTGACATATTTCAACATATGTATAGATGTTGACTATTTTTTTAGAAAGGTGTTTAAAAAAAAAAAAAAAGTACTGCTAAATCATGGTAGTGTCAAACTAGCTGTCAAACATCTTAACCTCTTGCTGTTTTGATTGTATTTAAATGCTCTCACAAGAGAGATGTGCTTCTACACCTTTGATTTTTGGGCTGTAAATACTGATGTGTGATTGTTTCGATGTGACAGGCTCCCTAAGCTCTACCTCTGTGAGTTCTGTCTACGCTACATGAAGAGCCGCAGCATTCTCTACCAGCACATGCGAAAGTGCAGCTGGTTCCACCCGCCTGCCAACGAGATCTACAGGAAGGACGACGTGTCCGTGTTCGAGGTGAGGAAAAGAAATCTCCACCCCGGATTAAAACCACAAACACTCATGCATACATATCTTTGTTTGTACACACTTGGCAGCACAGACATATGCTCGTCGACCTAGTCATGCACACGCAAATGTGTGTTTTCGTATGTGCTGAGCCAACAAAGGAAATCTCATTCACACTGATAGACGTGCACTGGCTCAGGCAATAACATCCACCCACTTCCTGCCCTCACGAAGTGTTGTAATGAATCTGCACAGCAGGGTAATAAATGAAGAATGGTAAGCACTCATTGTTTCAGAATCACTATGGTGATTTACTACAGCCATCGTGTTTCTATGAAAGAATATTTAGGTGTAAACATGACATACAGATCTGTATCGGTGTGGTCTAAATCAGCGCTGACAGACCAGATTTAACTGAGCTTACATGGTTGTGCTCACACACTCAGAGTTTGGGGACTGAAAACCATATGATTCTTAAATTCTCCAGTACAGAAAATGGCTTACAGACTACTATCTATATGAGCAGATAACCCTTTTCTAGCCCCTTTTCTAGAGCTCCCTGCAGGTCATTCAAAAGGTTTAAATTCAGTTAATTTAAGTTTATAAAAAGTCTTAATGATAAACAAGATTTTTGTCATCATTTAAAATATTTGAGAGGTCTAGGAATTGCGATACAGCCTAATTTGAGAAGACTATGTAAAAGTAAAAACGAGGTGCTGTTGCACATTCTACAGGCTCATGGTTTCAGAGCACTTTGCAATCAATGAATAGCACACATTTATGCCAAGCAATTTGTTATGATTTACTGTTGATAAATTATGTCAGTGTTTACTTTATTTATTTTGCAAAATCTGGACAGAAGCATCCATATCACCGGCAAAAATATGCTCAAAGATGGGTGCTCGACCAAAAAATATTAATCAAAAGCAGAAAAAAAGTCGGCATACCAAAGCACCAAAAATAAGTGAAAAATTTTAATATAAGACACTCACGGGTCTGACGAAGAGCCTGCGTGCTCAAAGTAACCCGTGTGAGTCTTTATATTAAAAATTTTCGCTTATTTTTGGAGCTTTGGTGTGCCGACTTTTTTTCTGCTTTTTACTTTATTTTTTTTGCAATATGTTGTAGATGGTTGTAAGTAGGGATGTTAACGATTAATCAACAATCAATTAATTGTCCATAATACATTTAATCGATAAAACTTATTGATCGTCGATTAAGCAGGTTCATGCGCATGCGTGCTGCTCAACCGCTAAAACATGTGAAGTAGACACGAGGAAAGATGAAGCGAGCGCAGTTATGTTTGGGACCATTTTACAGCTAGAGTTGCACCTTCATCATGACTATAAGTTTGCTTGTGCATTCGCAGCCTTTTGTTTTGTGCAAATGTAAATTGTAATGTTTTTTTTTTTTTTTTTTTTTTTGTGCAGGCCTATCTATATCTGATTTATCTCATATAGGATGCATTTGGTTAAGAATTTGCGCTATAGTAAAGCGTGCCGTAATCAGCTTCAGTGCATGCGGCTCAAACAGCAATGCACGACTAATAATAATAAATGATTGGGACTGTCATATTACATAACATTATAAAAAGAACAATATTGTAATAAAACATTGTGAACTATTTGGGTTTAATCGCTGGTTAGTTGTTTCATTGTGTTGCTCCAGGAAGAGCGCGCTCACATTCTGAATAGCACGTAACTTAGTTCAAGTTCACTTGTACATTCGCGTCATTTTGTGCAGATATAATTTGTAATATTATGTTTATTTTGTGTATATCTGATTAATCTCATATAGGATGCGTTTCTTTGAGTTAAATAATGCGCTAGCAAAGTGCTCCAGTTTGCCAGTCTTCAGCATGTGGTTCGCGCAGCTCAAACAGCAATGCACGTCTAATAATAACTATGATTGGGACTGTCATGTTACATAACATTAATGAGAACACTATTTTAATAAATTGTTGTGAATTCATTGGGTTTAGTTGCCGTTTTCAGCGCGCTTCTCCAGGAAAAGCGCGTCCACGAGGAGTACACATTCTGACAAGCACGCATCTGAGGCGGCGTTGGTGATGTTATATTAGTCGTTTGATTATTAAATAAGTAATTTAATAAATGATCAATCACATCAACTCATTTTACAATCATACTAGCCCTTTATTTAGACTAAACCCTTCTCATTAGTTTGGTGAGAAACATGGTGTTTTGAGCGGCATTTGCACACCCTGTCATGCTGTTGACTATAAGCCACTGCAGTAGATGCATATTGCAGTATTAAGGCTAACGATTAATCGATTAATTGATCATTAATTTAAACAATGATCGATCATGGGAATTTGTGTAAATCCCTAGTTGTAAGAGTGCATATTTTATCTTAATTTTTGAATCAGCAGCTGGGAGTAGTAACGCATAGACATTTGAATTTATTCATTTAGCAGACGCTTTCTATCCAAAGCAACTTACAAATGAGGAATACAACAAGTGATTCATCTTAAGGAGGAACAGTAACACAAGAAGTGCTAGTAAAACAAAATATCAGTCATTGTCCAGATTAGTACAAGCTAGAACAGGGAGGGATAAATTGGGAAAAAAAATTGGTCTTGAAACAATTCACTCAGAAATTTTCACAAATAATTACAAATAATTGGCAAGCAACACATTTAATCAAACAATTTTTAGTGTATTAGAAATAGTGAAAGCATAGAAGTTCTATCCTTTTATTATTTCTAAATCCTTCTCTGTTTTAGCTTCTACTATTCAGGATGATGTTTGAAACATAGATATTTCAGAATAAGACTCTAGGGCTTGTTTATAATTAAAAATCAAGCATTATGCATAAAATCTTTTTTTTTTTTTTTTTCTGGGTATTTTTGTATTTTGGTTACGCAAACTGTATCTGTCATTTAATTCAACGTAAACTCTTGTGGCTTCTTTATGGGCTGCCCCATCACAGGTAGAAAAGACAAAGAAAATTATTTAAAACATTCAGTATATAATTTTTGCTAGTATCGACACAGTCTATCTATTGCCTTTCTTTAAACACATTATTATCGCATCAGTAAAATCCAATATTGATTGTTTTGCAGCTGAATGTGTGGCCCAGCCTGTTTAAGTAAAAGAATCTATGTCCGGTTGCATAATATGCTTAGTGACAAGTTAGTCATCTACATTTTTTCTTCAAGACTGGTCATAACTTTAAGTCAGTTACATAAAAAGGTAGATTGGTCTAATATGAATCAGAAAAGTAAGGCTGATTTGCCCTAACTAATTGGTAGTTGGTCAGATGAGTTTTTAAGACACAGTCTTAACTTGGTGGCTGTTTATGCAACTGCCCCCTAAAATAAAAGGTCTTAAGTCTTAAATTTAATTTTAAAAACTCTGTAGATACCCGTATCATTCTCATGATAGTGGTAAATAACCTCTGTATCCAAAGTGAGTGGCTATTATACTGTATGACGTTTCACAACTAGTCCTTTATTGCGGTTTCATTCACAGCATAAGTTAACCAAACGTGGGAACCTGAAAATTTCAGGGAGTCTGTTATCTGGTTATAGAATGCAGTTGTTTTTTCTTTAATAACAGAAGTATGTGTAAATGTAATCGTGTTTAGTGCGCTTAAACTGGACTGACAACTTTATTCTGCTGCTGTGACCATAGCCTGTATGTTCCACATTAATCAACACCACTCTATGTTGTTAGGTGTGTTACTGCTTGTCTTCCTGTTTGGTCAGTTGGTTTTAGAGGCTCAGGTTTCAGAACTGCTCCTGGTCTGGTCCTGACTCAGCAGGAGACCTGTGGTAGCAGTACTGCTAAAAGCTAAAATGGTTGGCATTCAGCCAACAGGAAAAGCAAGAGCCATGCAATTTATCATAGCCTCTGTTCATGTGGAGCAAGTTTTGTGCCAGTCTCTGCTGTGTGACTTGTTTCAAAATGTTGATTTAAATGCACTCTGCTATTATGAGTTATGAATGGGAGCTAATTGTTAGTGTATCTGAATCCTAGCAAATTCACTTCACATTGTTGCTCTATAGCATCATATTTGGTTATGACACAGTAAGTCAGCCAAAGTCTGAAAAACTTTTCTCCTCTCCAGGTGGATGGAAATGTCAGCACAATATACTGTCAGAATCTGTGCCTGCTGGCCAAACTCTTCCTGGACCATAAGACACTGTACTATGACGTGGAGCCCTTCCTCTTCTATGTACTCACACAGAATGACAGTAAAGGCTGCCATCTTGTAGGATACTTTTCAAAGGTGAGCAAATCATTTCACAAATCTTTTTAGTTACTTTTACATCCTCTAAAGTCAAATGATGATGTTGATCAATTTGGGTTCATTATTAATGCTGCTTTTTGCAATTTTTTTGCTGCTTTTTGGCTTAATTGTAGAAAATAGTCTGTTTACTTGTGGGTTGATTATGCTCTTGTAAAAGATGTTTACAGTAAGTTTATTTAATAAACAGGTTTTTGCCTACTTTGAGGGTCAGTTGAGGATGCCGTTTAAATCATTTTAAAGCCATATTCAAAAGGCAATAAATATTTGTAAACATTATTTTGGATCTTAATATGCGAGTAAGAATTTACCTAACATATATTTTTCGTGGCATGTTTGTTACGTTTGCTTTCATTTTATACTTTTTTATTTTGTTTTTTATCCCTAGGAGAAGCATTGTCAACAAAAGTATAATGTATCCTGCATCATGATTCTTCCACAATATCAGCGCAAGGGCTATGGGCGATTCCTCATTGACTTCAGTAAGTAATCTGCATTATCTTTCTGCTCTTCCCTTAGTCTGTGGTTTTATTTTTTGTTATTTAGTAAAGAAAATATTTGACAATTATACTCTTTTAGATGGTGTTATTAGACACAAAGGATAAACTGTTATGGCTCTCTCTGCAGGTTACCTTCTGTCCAAGAGGGAAGGCCAGCCAGGCTCACCAGAGAAGCCATTGTCAGACCTTGGCCGGCTATCCTACATGGCATATTGGCGAAGTGTGGTGCTGGAGTGCCTGCATGAGATCAGAGATCGACAGCTCACCATCCGCAAACTCAGCAAAGTCACTGGCATTTGTCCTCAAGATATCACAGCCACCCTGCTTAATCTAAATATGCTGGAACAGAGAGGGGACCGGTGAGAGAGACACACTATAATGTCTGATTTAATGTCTAACGTTTTCTGTACAAGCTGGCACAGGGAACAATAATGCAAGTTAAAACATTCAACCTAAAACATTTTACTTGCATTCCAAAATGTACGCAGTGCTTCGTCTTTAGCATACTTGACTAAGTACAGATAATCCTGAAAAAATACATCACGTTTTCCACCAAAATATTAAGCAACTCTACTGTTTTTAGTATTGATGATAATTTTAAATTTTTTTAGAATGATTACTGAAGGATCTTGTGACGCTATAGCCTGGAGTAATGGTTGCTTTTAATTTGCAAGAATAAATAACACTTTGTAATTTATACAAGTTGTAGTAATATTTTACAATGTTGCTGGTTTTATTCATTTTTTGATCAAATAAATGCATCCTTGGTGAGCATAAGAGAGTTCTTTACAAAACATTAAGAAATCTTATTGACCCCAAATTTTTGAACAGTAGTGTATATTTGTTACATTTTTAGCACACTTTAAAGTTTCCTGATTTTGATTTCTTTTCCTATTATAGGGTGATTATTCTGCGCAGAGAAAAACTGGTGGCCACTCACATGGCCCGACTGAAGGCCAAACCTCGACTCCTTGAAGTTGATCCGGACTGTTTGCGCTGGACACCTGTTATCGTCACCAACACAGTAGTATCTGAAGGAGAAGGGGATGAGGATGAGGAAGAGGAGGAGGAGGAAGGAGAGGAGGGACTTAAAGAGGTAAGCATCATCTACTGAACCTTGAATAACAGTTAAGAAGTATGCAATGTTTGTGATGTGTACCAGTACATGCTGAAGCTGAACTTCTGTTCTGTGCATCTTATCTCTTGTATAGATCAAACCCAGCCATAAGAGTTCCCCGCTCTCCTGGCATATGAAAGGAGAACAGGAAAAGGAGGATGAGAAAAAGAGCTTCCCAGCATTCCCTAAAAACCAAAGCCCTCCACAGTCCTCTTCTGTTTGCAACAGTGTTCTTGGTCCTGAACGTCCTTCCCTTTTTCTTACGGCTAATGGGGAGCGCAGGGGACCTGGTCGCCCTCCCAAAAACTGGTTATGGGGCAAGGTGAAGGATGTACCACGTCCAGGGCCAGGTCGACCCCGTAAACTTAGGCCCCCAGAGGATGATGATGATGAGGAGGAGGATGAGGAGGATGATGATGATGATGAGGAGGAGGAGGATGAAAGAACTGGCATTAATAAAGTGACTACAACATCAATGCTCCTGGCCTTAGAAAATGAGCCTGACTCTACATCAGCCTGTCCCTTGGAGGCTTCCAGGCACCCTGCAGTTCCACCCCCACGCAGCAGAGGGCGGCCACCACGGAAAAAGCGTGGCCCAAAACGCAGGCTCAGTGAGGGGCCTGAAGATGACCTGCCATCGTTGTCGCATACCTCAAGGCTGAGTGAACCCACGCCAGCCTGTCCGGCCTTTAACAGTGAGAGCAGTGAAGATGAGGATGAAGATGATGAGGAGGGGTTAAGGGCTCGTTCACCACCTCTCCTCACGAAGCCCACATTAGGGCTTAAATGCAAGGTATGTGCAATATAGTTCCATGTAGGTTTTCTTTTGTGTGTCATGTTTTTTAATATAGACCTTAAAAATATGTATGTCAGTCTATGAAACCTTTTTATTATTTTGAACATAACATGAGATGCTGTGGATAAAGAATTTTCTTTTTTGTTTTTTCTTTCCTTCTCCTGTAGTCTCAGAAGTCCTTGCGAAAGCGACGTGTACGTCAGCGCAGCCATCCCCACAGCAGTGTAGTTACAGAAACCATCTCAGAGACCACTGAAGTTCTGGATGAGCCATTTGTGGATTCAGATTCTGAAAGGCCCATGCCCAGACTAGAAGAGGAAACTCCATTTGGCAACCCTCTCCGACGCTACACAGCAGCCCGCAAACACATGGGACCAGCCCTTAAAAGCATCAACAGAGGCAATCTGTCTGAATCAGAGGAAGACGGTTAGTATACCTGAGAACTCCTGCTGGGGTTATTATATGTCCATTCTTGAAAGTTTTGTGTGATGTTAGTGTTTGCCACAGTGTGATTTTGATGGTTACCTTTTTTTTTTTTTTTTTTTTTTTTTTTTTTGTTCAGATCCCACTCCTGTGCTGAAGCCAGTTGCTGTCCTGAGAAGACCTGACCTTTCAGAGGCAACACAGAGAACAGGGGCAACAACTGAGATGCCTGAGGTCCCAGTAAAAAAGAAGAAAGGCTGGCCTAAGGGCAAGAGTCGCAAGCCACTCCACTGGAAGAAGCGTCCAGGCAGGAAGCCTGGTAGTGGAGCCGGTCAAACAGCTGACACTAGTCTGGCAGTTCCATCCTCAGAGGACCCACCACCCCCAAAGATCAAAATGAAGCCTGGCAGGAAACCTCGCAGCTATTACCTTCAGCGGGCCCAAGAGGAAGCAACAAGACAGGAATATGAGCAAAGCAGATTAGCTCAGCAGCAGCAGCAGCTAGATAATTCAACATTGGATGACAAGACCTGTAAGAGGACAGCCAGAGCCATAACATCTGACCTCAACCCTGAGAAGCGGAAAGACTCTGAAGAGGAGGAGGATTTTCTTCAGAGCTTTAGAGAGCCATCTAAACCCAAAAGACGAGGTCGGCCACCAAAAAATTCCAACCTCCCCCCCTCTGTACCTAAACCACCACCTCTGTCTGAACCAGAAGAAGATGATGAAGAGGATGACAGACCATGGGCAGTGGAGAAGATCAGCTGTCCGCCGTCTCGTACCATGTCACAGTCTTCCAGCACCAGAGTCCCTCAGCCAAGAGCTAATGCAGACGTGGCAGATGCAGAGGAGGATGAAGAGCGGGATGATGAAGATTGTGATAATGGGGTTAGTCGGAGAACAGCAACTACACCAGGTTCAGGAAGCCGGCGTAGTGATGATCATGATGCTGACGACGAAGGGGATGGACGTCTTGAAGAGAAAAGTGACTGCAGCAGTAGCAGTAAAAGGAGGAAGGGCCAAGACTCTGAGGATGATGTGGAGGAGCAAGAGGATGAGGAAGAGGAGGAACCATCGTCACCTCCTCGCTCTCCCCCTGTGAAAGAAGAACCCCAGAGTAGTGAGGGTTTTTTAGACATACAGGTCAACGTGGCACGGGATTATGTCAGCAAACAGGAGGAGGGCGAAGACGAGGAGGAGGATGCAGAGGAGGTGCAGGAGGTGAAGACTAGCTCTGCTGATACAGATGAACGCCGACGACGAGAGCAGGAGGAATCTGCAGCGGCTGCGGCAGCTGTAGAGACAGTAACCGCCATTGCAGACCCCTCTGAACCACTGGACATGCAGCCTTTACATGTCGAGGATAAGTCCGTGCTCATGATGGGAGCTGAGCATTCACACCAGCATCCTGACTTCAAAGATGACCTGAGCCACCAGCAACACACGCATCACCACAGCAGTGAGCTGGATCTGGAAACGGTGCAAGCGGTCCAGTCACTTACGCAAGGTGAGGCTCAGGAGGAGGATGCAGAGTCCCACGGAGCCTACCAGGACTGTGAGGAGACGCTAGCTGCCTGTCGAACCCTCCAGAGCTATAGTCACGGTGAGGGAGAGGAGGAAACATTAGCCCTGGTGGAAGAGTGTGGAGCCTCCCAGCACAGTCCCATGCCCAACCCACCAATGCCCACATTACCGAACCAGTCTGTCCGTTCAGTCAACAGCCCTGGAATGACTCCTGGTCCTATGGACCCTGGACCTGGGGTGCCTGGTCCCACAGGAACTGGAGGGGGAACAGGCGGAGGGTATACCCAAATAACTCCAGAACATCCCAGCTCTCTATCAGCTCCCTCACTGCAAAACATGGAGACCTCCCCCATGATGGATGTGCCGTCAGTTTCTGATCATTCACAGCAAGTGGTGGACAGTGGCTTTAGTGACCTTGGCAGCATTGAAAGCACCACCGAAAACTATGACAATCCAAGCAGCTATGACTCAACCATGGGTGGTGGAGGTAACGGGGGAGGGAATGGAAGTAATGGAGGTGGAATGTCTGCAGCTGCTGCAGCAGCGGTGGCTGCTTCCTCTTCTTCGTCGTCTTCATCCTCTAGTTCAACCACACCATCGTCATCATCTTCGCAAGGCAACAGCTGCTCCTTCGTTTCAACTCCTGGGCTGACATCCTCTAGCACAGGCGTTGGCTCTCAGATCGCCATGGGGAGCTGTAGCCTTATCCAGCAAGCAGGTCCTGGACCAACCAATGGACCTGGTGCTAACAGTGGTAGTGGCGTCCCACAACCTCCACCCCCACCTCCTCCCCCTTCTGCCAGCACTCCAAGTTGCGGTATAAAGTCTCCACAAGGATGCGTCATCGAAAGGCCTCCAAGTGCCAGCCAGCAACAACAGAAGAAAGTCTCGCAACCACCTCAACAACAGCAAAACCCTCAGCCACCACCCTCTGCTCCACCACCCCCTCCACCTCAACAGCAAGCACTCTCGCAGTGCAGCATGGGAAATGGGTTCGCTTCCACACCCATGATCATGGAGATTCCTGAAAGTGCAGGCAGCGGTGGAGGCGGCAGGAGTTTGTATGACCGCATGGGCCAGGACTTTGGCGCTGGTGGCTACGGTCAACCCTCAGCTACTTTCAGTTTAGCCAAACTCCAGCAGCTAACCAATACTATCATGGACCCCCATGCCATGTCTTATTCACATTCAGCTGCGGTCACCTCATACGCCACAAGCGTTTCGCTATCCAACCCAGGCTTAGCACAGCTTGCTTCTTCCCCTCACCCACCCTTGCCCCAGGCTCAGCCCACTATGACCCCACCTCCCAATTTGAGTTCTGGCTCCATGAACCTTGGCTCTCCCTTGATTCAGTGCAACATGACAGGCGCTAACATTGGACTACCTCCCCCTCCCCATACGCAGCGGTTGCAAGGCCAAATGACTACTGTCAAAGGCCACATTTCAATTCGGTCCAAAGCCTCTCAAATTCCTGCGGGCTCCCCTCACCAGCAGCAATTGTACAGTCGCAGCTCTGGCACTGTGACCATGCAAGGCTCCCCACGCACTCTAGCGGTGCAGCGTGGCATGATGACCAACCTTATGCCCACACCTGCCGCCTACAACTCTATGAACATGAATCCACTAAATGCTGCCATGTCAGCTGGCTACCGCATGCCGCAGCCCATGATGAACAGCGGGTACCACAGTAACCCGCCCTATATGAACCAGCCGGCCCAGTACCCCATGCAGATGCAAATGGGCATGATGGGAGGGCAGGCTTACCCACAGCAGCCTATGCAGCCCAATCACCATGGAAACATGATGTACACGGGCCCCTCGCACCACAGCTACGCTGGCGTCCCCAAACAGTCGCCTTACATGAGCAGATGAGCACCAGAGAACGAGCAGAGACGTTCCCCACAGGACTCTGCATCTCTGTACTTTATCCATTTGTATCCACCCTCCAAAGTCTGGGCGAAAAGGCAACAAGATAAGTGAGCTTGGTGGAGGAAGAGGACATAGAGACTGCGACGATTTCTTTTCCTTTATAAATATGTTGTCGTCAAGCTCTGTTCCTTTTAGGTTCATTTCCCAATTGCCTGAGCTGACGGAGCTGGGGAGATGATAATGGGCTGATCACGGGAGATGATCTAATGGACCTAAATTGTGGCAAGTGTCATGCTCCTACAGACCGTGTCTGCCATGGTTGTACCAACAGGGGTTGGTCCGCCAAAGTGTCCGCCTCTCTATCCGTGAGACAGAAGGGGCAAAGCAGCTACAGGGGAAGTGGACCTAACTTTTCAAACTGAGAAACGAATACATTTACGTTGCTAATGAACATACATTGAATCATGCACACAATCGTTCAATTGACATAGGAAGCCTTACCTTAAAAGAGACAAAATAATTGTAGATGGACTTTTTTTTTCTTTTTTTATTATATTATTATTATTTACTTTATTTTTTAATATGTTCTGTTTTTTTTCCAATGACTGTTGAAATGCTTGTGTTTCAGTCTGACCTTCTCATGCTTTATGTGTGTGGCTGTTCTGGACAAAGTGATTCATGCTCGCTCACTCATACACTCACTCATGAATACATTCACTCACACACAGAGCTCTATAGCCACTTGAAAGCTTACGTGGAGGCACTTCTAGTCGGGACACACAAGGTGTCCCGAGTTGTCTGTAAATCTGTCTTCCCAGTATGGAACCGTGTATATCCCAACTTAATAGTGGTAAGAGCCCTAATGGACATCTGATAGTAATGACCATGAATCCATAGACTGGACTGAACAGAAGTCCATGGAAACTAAATAATGTAAATATTCTGGTACTACCTGGTTCACAGCACATACTCGTGAAATCTTTTACACACACTTTTTTCACGAACACTCCACAGATGTCACTAGAGGGCGCAGCAGTCAATAGTGGGAAGGTCTTTAATTTCATACTACACACACAGTGCAGCGTCCACGTAATGTGGTGGGTAAAAAGGGTTTAACCACATCTGCGGAGCAGTTAGCTCTGCAACTGTGCTCATCCAATGATGTTAACGATGCCTCCTAAAGTAGGCCTTACTGTGGCACCAGTAAGTAGCGCTCCTCGTACTCCAGCTGATCATGCGGAAGTGATGTTAGCTGTTAGCCACGAGAGGGAGTTGTACAAATAATTAGATCCGTGTCTGCAATGCACACATGGACAAGCGAACACTCATACCCGGGATAAAGGTTAAAGTGCATGATGTCCTGAGATGGTTACTGTTTTAGGACAACGGGCAGAGAATTTCTTAATGTTCCAGTATTCATTGTCAATATGAGGAATCTTTCTCAAAGACCTGACGTTTCATATATTATTTGTGCGCTTTTGTTTTTCTGAATTTTATCAGACTGGGCAGCTTTCTTTTATGACACAAGCTGACTCTTTTTGACTTTAGAAGACTTATTGTAGAGAAAATGTTTTTTCTAAAATATAAAAAAAGAAATTCTGACATGGATATTGGTACTGTCATTTTTTTCACTTCTGTTTCAGGAAAAAACAATGCATATTTTTTAGCTCAACTCTTGGGGTAATATTATTAAGAAATTCAAAACTAAAAAAAATTACAACTCACTTTTAGTGAATTTAAGATGCCTTTAACCTTTCCATTCCATCTCATCTCTAGAGTTTTCTATCTTTGTGTAGTATATTAATGCTATTTTAAAACAAAAGGAAAAAACAGATATCTAAAGGTCACTTAGCGTTATTTTCTTTTTTTTTTTTTTTTTTTTTTTTTCTTGGTTATTGTGTGTGTATAGGACAACTTCCTTACATCTATGAGGCATGTAAAAATGAGCTCAGTATATTTCTGTCTGTTTATATTGCTTACCTTTTCGTATACTTTGTAATTGTACATGGTGAGTTGTAAGCTAAGAGAGAGCCTGGTAGCCGGAGAAAGAGAGAGAGCCAAGCTGGGGCGCTCTGTGATGGTGGGAAGCGTCCACCTTCCACTCCTCTCTGTTTTGTCCTTGTATGTATTTCCATTTATTTGTTTCTTTCTTTTCTTTTTTCTTAGCAAGTACTTTCAAAGAACTCTGTACATTTTAACATGAAACAAAAATAAATTATGTTGAGCCATTTCACTTGTTATTGTATTACTTGAAACATCTCAGAAGCAAATTATTAATTTCTTTTAATGAATGCTCTTACAAAAGTCATGCTACTTGTGTCATTTCAAAGCCAGTGTATGGCCCTATGAGCTTCAGTCAGATGGAATTTGTTCAGGTTTTGAAAACTGGCTAATCTTTACAGTGTTCCTAATGTAGTTAGTCAGTGGAGTCTTGTAAATGAGTAAAAACTGATCTCTTATTTGGAAACTAGTGTAATAGCTGAAAAGGGTTTCTGAACTATTTGGGTTGTTCTACAAAACAGGTGCTTTCCCATTTTATTCTTTTAAAACCAAACTTAAGATCTGTCAGACAAGTCTTTTTGTTAAATTGCATTGTGCCATCTGCAGCTAAATAAAAATGACTGTTGGGAATTTCTTTGCATTTTAAAACAGGGTTGTCTGTTTTATAGTTTATTCTTGTGCTCACGCTCGGGATACTATGATGTATTATAAGTATTTTGCCGAGTTTTCTATGGATATGCAGTTCTTCTTCTTCTTCTTCTTCTTATTTATTATTATTTGATAAATTTGTTGTAAAAGTATTGACTGTTTAAGAATTTCATCTAATTTTACAATTAGATTACCTTTGTCATCATGTACCACACACTTAAAGTCTTTTTAATATTTTTTTTTTTTTTTTTTTTTTAAGTTAATCTTTAGCAGATCTCAAAATGTATATCCATCTTCTATAAGAATTCACTTGTAGCTTTTAAACACCATTTTATGTCTAGTGTATGTTTGTTTTTGGATGGTGTAGTTTAGAATTTTCTTTATCTGTCATTTATTGGCTGTCTGCCGTAACATGGAAACACTGATTTGTATCAAACACATTTTTAATATTAGAGTCCCTAAAATGTTCCTTTGTTTTAACAAGTGGGAGGTATCGTAGTAAGAGTTTACCCAAAAAATGGGCTTGAATAGAACTTTTAAGGCCTGGTTTTACAGACAGGTCTTAGAATAAGCCAGGATTAGGCCTTAGTTTAATTAGGACATTTAAGTAGCTTTTATAAACATGCTTTAGAAAAACAACAACAAAACATTACTGGTGTGCATCCTGAGATAAAACAATGGCACAGACTAATTTAAGATATGTCAGTGCAAGTTGCTTTCAGTTAAACAGCTCAAACATGCATTTTAGTCTGGGACTTAAGCCTGGTCTGTGAAACCGGGGGTATATCTATTAATACTAAAATTTGTTTTATTTTAGTATGTGAAAATCATCTGTCTATATCGGCAGAAATCAAATACAAAATGCTATCCTTTGTTTCCAAATAATAAGGAAATAACTTTTTTTTAAAGTGCATATTTGCTAATATAGAAGTTAGAAACGCATGGATGGTGACAGGATTAACAGGCATCCATATGGAGACAAAACCATTTTTGAATGATTTTTGTGTATGTGCAAAGAAAGCAAAATATCTTATAAAATGATGTCTTAAAATATTACAGGGCGCGCGATACATTGAGCCAATAAAACAACGCTGTGCGGTGACGTTTATTGGCCATTGTCCAATGAACTTTTGTCCACTAGCTTCCGCAATACGAGAGATGGCTCTGACCAATTGTAACTAGAGTGGGCGGGCACACGTGCTATACGTAGCACACCATTGGTCAGAGCAAATGACAATCATGTTTTCTTGTCTCAAAATAACGGAGAAGGAAGCGACATTTCTGGTTGTGCTTTATTAAAAAATCCTGGGAAGTGGCAGAAATAAAATCTAGAAATCGTGAGTATTATTTCATATGTACAATTTGAGCATCTACACCCAAAGAAAAAGAAACGGCTGGTGAAAATGTGGAATGAATGAGCCTTTTTTAATCCGCAGCTTGTCACAAGACAGTCCTGTGATGCGAGAGAGGGGAGGAGAATATAGAAAATATCAACGCATAGATAGGGGGGTGATGATGTGATCCTGTTAACAACCAAACCAACTCGTTCCTGTCTCTTCATCCGAGCTGGCTGCTTTTTTTTAAGAAAAAAAAAATCTATTCTTCTATTCGGTAACCAGATAGGGATGTAGAATAACAAATGAGCTCAGAGGCCTATCAGTTACCCATGAAGATGCTGGCAGGTTACAGTTCTGTTATTGCCTGAACGACTCAAGACCATGTAGGCTTCAGATCTGCATTAATCATCATGCTTGTCATAGAAATATTTTGCAATTTTGCGTTTAACATTTGTACCCCTTGTTTTGTCTTTCCAGCTGTCACGATGATCCACAGTCTTTTCCTGGTTAACGCATCGGGGGACATCTTTCTGGAGAAGCACTGGAAGAGTGTGGTCAGCCGATCCGTTTGCGATTACTTTTTCGAGGCCCTGGAACGAGCCACGGAACCGGAGAACGTGCCTCCGGTGATCCCGACCCCGCATCACTACCTCATTAACGTGCTCCGTCATCGTATCTACTTCGTGGCGGTTATACAGAGCGAGGTGCCGCCTCTGTTTGTCATCGAGTTCCTCCATCGTGTGGTGGACACATTTCAGGTTTGTATTCTTTTGATAAATTATTCTTAATGATAGTATCAGATTGTAATATCATTGTGCTTTGATATATATACCATAGTACACAAAAGGTAAGTACTTTTCAGCTCTTTTTCTGAGTGTACTCCAAGGTAATTGAATATTAAATGTCTAAAATATAATGTTATTGCCATAGTACCATGTTCAAAACGTAAACATGGTACAAGCTTCTCAAAAAATACCGTGGTGCTACCATAGGACAGTTATTAGGTCAGTATCACATGCCAGTACAGTACCACAGTACTTTGATATACAGTACTGTGCATAAGTCTTAGGCACGTCAGTATTTTCACCCCACAAAAAAGGTTTTATGCCAGTTGTTTATATCTTTTGTTGTAGTGTGTCAGTAGGAAATATCAGTTCACATTTCCAAACATTCATTTTGCCATTAATTGTAATAATCCAGTGAGATTTTTGAATACACGAGGAGTCTGACAACAGCTGGTGCTCCACACGGAGATCTGATCTCACCATGATCGAATCCATCTGTGATTACATGAAGAAACAGATAAAACTGAGACAAACTAAATCCAGAAGAACTGTGGCCTTGTCTCCAAGATGCTTGAAGAAACCTTCCTGCAAATCTACCTGAAAAATGATGCGCAAGAATACCTGGACATAAGATGTTTTAAACGCAAAGGGTGGTCACACCAAATATTGATTTGATTTAGTTAATAGAAGTTATTTGATAATTAAAATCCATTTATGACAGTATTTTTGAGAGCATCCTCACTTTACAGCATTTTTACACGAGTGCCTAAAACTTCTCACAGTACTGTAGCTTTGCAAGTCGGTTTCTTCAAACGTCTTGGAGACGTTGCCACAGTTCTTCTGGATTTAGTCTCAGTTTCTTCATGTAATCACAGACAAATTCAATGATGGTGAGATCAGATCTCCGTGTGGAGCACCGGCTGTTGTCAGACTGCTGCTTGTGCATTCAAAAATCTCACTGGATTGTCACAATTAATGACAAAATGAATGTTTGGAAATGTAAACTGATATTTCCTACTGACACACTACAGCAAAAGACATAAATAACTGACTTAAAACCATTTTTGGGGGGTGAAAATACTGACGTGCCAAAGACTTTTGCACAGTAGTGTATATCATGGCACTTGTTCATACCAAAGTATTAGCAGCTGCTGTTGTTAAAAATAATTCAAATAAAAATGTAAACAGGAATGTTCTTAAAGCTTCATAGACAAAACAAAGCAGTGCTGTGGCAGAACCATGGTACGGAACTTGTATACCATAGTACTTTGATCATTGTACTGAATGACTACCATATTTGTGTGCTATGGTATTTATAATATGCTCCAAGTTACTTTAAAGAATACCATGTAACACTTGTTCAAAAGTTTGGGGTTGGTAAGTTCATATTAATGTTATGCTGTTATACTCACCAAGGCTGCATTTATTTGATCAAAAATAGAGTAAAAACAGTACTGTTGTGAAATATTATTATAATTTAAATATTCTATTTGAATATGTTTTAAAATGTAATTTATTCCTGTGATCAAAGCTGCATTTTCAGCATCATTACTCCAGTCTTCAGTGTCACATGATCCTTCGAAAATCATTCTAATATGCTGATTTGCTGCTCAAGAAACTATTATTATTATTATCAATGTTAAAAACAGTTGCTGCTTTTTTGTGGGAACCCTGATACTTTTTTCAGGATTCTTTGATGAATAGAAAGTTCTGAATAACAGCGTTTATTTGAAACAGTTTTTTTTTATCAATATAAATGTCTTTTAAGGCATCTTTGCTGAATAAAACTATAATAAATATATATATATATATATATATATATATATATATATATATATATATATATATATAAATAATAATAATAAAGAATAAAATCGTACTTTGATAACATGATATTAGCCACATAATGTGAATTAGTAAAAAAAAAAAAAAAAAATACTGTGGTGCTCCCATGGTACAGTGATGGTATCATCAGATGGTGATAACATGTTACATTAGTATATAAAATATACTGAATGACTACTATATTCATAGACCTTGGTATTTACACAGTACATTTTGTAAAACCATAGTATGTGCATGGTAGTCAAACAGTACTTCAAAGAATATAAATGGATTACATGGACTACTGATCTGTTTTATAAAATACATTAACATAGTACTGAGTTTAAAATAAAGCATTACTTTAAAGTGCTACCATTTCAAACCATTACTTCTGAGAGCATTCAATTAACGTGTTATATTTTTCCCTTTAGGACTATTTTGGGGTGTGTACAGAGGCAGCTATTAAAGACAATGTTGTTGTGGTGTATGAACTGCTGGAGGAGATGTTGGATAATGGCTTCCCTCTGGCCACCGAATCAAACATCCTAAAAGAGCTCATTAAACCTCCAACCATCCTGCGCACAGTGGTGAACACCATCACAGGTATTCTGTTTTATTTTGTGGTGTGTTAAATGTCTCTCAGCTTGTGAATCCATACAAATACATTTTTCTGTTTGTTATCTGTGCATAGGAAGTACTAATGTTGGCGAGCAGCTTCCTACAGGTCAGCTGTCAGTGGTACCATGGCGGCGCACAGGTGTCAAATATACCAACAACGAAGCTTATTTTGACGTGGTGGAAGAAATCGATGCTATCATTGACAAATCAGGTAGATCTTCTTATTTGGCAGAATCTGATAACTTACAGAAGATACAACCATAAAATGGAGATGACATTGCTGTCTGATCACTAACCTATGAATTCATAAATCATTTATGAATAAATACATTTTCCCCAAAGGTTCCACTATCACAGCAGAGATCCAGGGGGTGATAGACGCCTGTGTGAAACTTACAGGAATGCCTGATCTCACCTTGTCATTTATGGTAAATCTAGACATCTTTTCAAAATAAGTTTGCTGAAGTCCTGAACAACCCCAGTGTCTTGGAGTTTTTTTAAAGGAATAGTTCACCCAAAAATGAAAATTATCCCATAATTTACTTTTTGGAGTTTTTGAAGCTCCAAAAAGTGCATCCATCCATCATAAAAGTAATCCATATGACTCCAGTTGGTTAATAAATGACTTCTGAAGTGAAGCAATAGGTTTTCGTGAGAAAAATATCCATATTTTAAACTATAAACTATAATCACAGGCATATGCGTGTTCATGAGAAAGTCGAGTTTCGGTGGAAGGGTGGGTCGGGACATAGCTCCTCTTCTCTTATATCGAAATCCTCCAACATTTTTCTTTAAAAGTTCTCTTTTTACACTTCTAATTCGTGACCGGCGTTTGGTTCGGTACGTACCTCGGTTTTGAAGTCACGGTTCTTCGGTACGGGTTCGGTACAGCAGGGTGAGAAAAAAAAACCTTTTTTAATTTTTTTTTATTAAACAATGTTTTACTGAACCAACTGTGTCTTTGTCTTTAAATTTATTCAATTATAATTCAAATTTATGGATGTGCTTTTTGGAGCTTCAAAAGCTCAGGCACTATTCAGTGCCATTACAAAGCTGGGAAGATCCAGGATATTATTTAATATAACTCCGATTGTGTTCGGCTGAAAGAAGAAAGTCATATACACCTAGGATGGACCTAGGACTTAATTTGACTTGACTTTAACTGACACTTATCAGCCTGGATGCATCACAAGCATTAAAACTATAAAAAATTGTTTTTATTAATTGAAATAATGCTGGAATAAAATAAAATATTAATATGAGACGGGGGGGAAAAATAATCTTTAATAAAAACTTAAATGAAAATTAGAAATGTTGTCCTGGCAACTAACTGAAATAAAGTAAGTTTCAGTTTGAAGTACTAAAATTACTAAAACTAAACTGAAATAAAAATAGATTAAAGCCAAACAGAAATATTTACAAAAGCAAAACAAAACTAAAAAAAATGAGAAAAGCACATAATGAAATTAAAATGAAAAGTGAAAATATATGAAAGCTAATTAGCTAAAATGGTGGCTACCATAAGATACTTCAATACTTCGATATCTTTAAAGGTGCACTCCATAATGCTTTGCTTGTGTTGCACTGGCCAATAAGTCATCTTGGGCTGACATCTTCAACTTTCCAAATTGCGTTTCAATTCTAGAACATTTTTAATTTTACATTTTTACATGTATTCATTTAACAGAATTTGCATTTATTTTATTTAATGAGGGACAAATTACCAAATGTACTTTGAAGTTCAAATCTGCAATATATTTTATAATACTATATACTAACTCTAACCCATATACCTCATTCCTTTTCTTTCCATTTCATTCTTTTGCACTTGGCATCTTTCATTCTGTAGAACCCTCGACTCCTGGATGATGTCAGCTTCCACCCCTGTGTGCGGTTCAAGCGTTGGGAAGCCGAGCGAATTCTTTCCTTCATCCCACCAGATGGCAACTTCCGCCTCCTGTCCTACCACGTCAGCTCTCAGAAGTGAGAACATCCCAACATATTATTAGCTTATTTTTATTAATGCATTATTATTAACCCATTATTAACTCATAGTGGGGAAATTACAAATATAGTCCCTTTTAGATATTCACTTTAGGGGCTTTTGCACCAGAGGAACGTTTTCATAGTTCCTATAACTATTGACGGAAGTACCCACTTTTTGAGGTGTTCGCACCTCAGGAACTGGGAATGATTTTAGTTATAGGAACGCTTTGGGGGGACTCCTACTTAGCTCCTACTTCAGAGTAAGGTCTAACCAAGCTAGTTCCTATTAAGTGTACATTGATTGGCCAAACACATGCTATACGAAACACCGGCACCTGCCATGTTTAAAAAGCTGTCGAAACACACAGTTTACATATACTTATTCCACATACTAACTGTATAGATATGGAAAACAGTGAGATATAGCATTTACCTGTCACCTTTGTCTGCGGCGTCCTGTTCTTTTCTCAGCCTCGATGAAATATGGCACAGCAAGTTGTAGGAGATTTCATCTCTTAGCCCTCCTTTTTGCTCTTTCAGTTGCATAACTTATCTATAAAGTCTACATTCCATCTCTGATATCACAAAACCCACGACACAACAAAAACACAGCTCTGATATTGGCGCCCTCCATCCTCCAGTTGTTGACGTTGTTGAATGCCACTCTTAAATGTCACTGTCGGTTGGCTTGTCACTTCAGAGTTAATACTGGCGGTGCAAATGCAACAAGGAAAATGGCACTAGGGGAACATTTAGTTCTCGGGGGACTGCCCTTGTGGCTAGTTCCTTAAAACTAAGTTTTTATGACCATCCTTTGCGAAAGCCCCTTTTGTGCAGAGCAGTGGGAAAATCTCATTAGTACATTAGTCACTTTATTCTGTTGTTGGTAGCTTTCCAATTATAGGTTTGTAGTACATTATATACACTACTGTTCCATAAGTTTGTGGTCAGTAAGATTTTTTTGTTTTATGTTTTTGAAAATGCTGCATTTATTTGATCAAAAATATTGTGAAATATTATTACAGCTTAAAATAACGGATGTCAATTATACTATATTTTAAAATGTAACTTTTTTTCTGTGATGACAAAGCTATAAGCTGTTATTTTGCAGTTTAATTTGAATACTTCATTGCTATATTCTTCAGCCTGGTGGCCATCCCAGTGTACGTAAAGCATAACATCAGCTTCAGAGAGGGCAGTTCTCAAGGTCGTTTTGAGCTCACCCTCGGCCCAAAGCAGACTATGGGTAAGGTGGTGGAATCAGTGCTGGTGAGCAGTCAGCTGCCCCGTGGTGTCCTCAACGCCAACCTCAACCCCTCACAGGGAACTTACACTTTTGACCCTGTCACCAAGGTAAACGAGCATTTATTGTTTTCTGTGTTCATTGCTCTTTAGGTTCTGATTTTCATTTTGAGTTAACTGAGAACAAACCTGAGTCAGTGTTGTCAAGTGTGCAGTTTAATTTTCATGTGCAAAGGCTGATCAACTGATGGTGACAACAATTAAAGGATTAGTTCACTTTAAAATGAAAATTACCCCATGATTTACTCACATTCAAGCCATCCTAGGTGTATATGACTTTCTTCTTTCAGGCGTTTATAATCAGAGTTATATTAATAAACACGCTGATGCTATCAAGCTTTATAATGGCAGTGAACAGGGGTCACGAGTTTGACACTCTCAAATAAGTGCATTCATCCGTCATAAACATACTCCACACGGCTCCGGGGGGGGTAATAAAGGTCGTCTGAAGTGAAGCAGTGCGTTTTGTGTAAGAAAAATATCTATATTTAACATGTTATAAAGTAAAATAACTAGCTTCTGGCCAAACTGCCATACAGATTCTACTTACATCTAAAGCGTAACTTGCGCTACGCCATGACGTACTGCCATATACATCGTGTAAATCATGGGGTAATTTTCATTTTAAAGTGAACTTATCCTTTAAATGCATACATTTTAATAGCAAGTTGTAATAATTTACCAGGTATGGGCTCATCTTTTCTACTTTCTAGTTGCACCACATATAATGTAATGTAATGTAATGTCAGTATGTGCATTATACGAGTCTTTTTATTTAGTTTAATGTGAATTTTAACTGGCAGAAGCTGCATATTAATGTTAATTGTTGTTATTTGAAGCTTTTGTCATGGGATGTGGGTAAGATAAACCCCCAGAAACTGCCCAGTTTAAAAGGATCTGTGAGTCTCCAGGCTGGAGCCTCCAAACCTGATGAAAACCCAACAATCAACATCCAGTTCAAGATTCAGCAGCTGGCCATTTCAGGTACTGTAGATCAGTGGTTTCTTAACTGATTTAGCTTCAGATTTTACATAGCACATCAAGTGTTGACCCAACACAACAGCAAGATTCTTCATAGAAAAGTAACAAATTATATTTGTTATATATACACATTTCAGCCCTACTAATTGTATTCAAACAGTATGTATATAAAAAATATGGTAAGGCTTTTAGTTCAAATTTAATTGTGGATCTTTATTGTATTACTTTATTATGCACAGTAAAATTTGCCTCCTGGGATATAAAATGTATTGTATTGAAAAATATATAATTAGTCCATTTAAAATATCAAATTTGTTTCAAGTACCTTGGAGATTTTGTTCTGTACAATAAATGTGCACAGAGAAATTTTCAAGGTCAGAAAATTGTTTCTTTAATCTCCCACAGGGGATGTAATAAAGACCAATTCTGCATATGAATGAGTAATTGAGAACATTTATGACAGTTGCATTATCTGGCCAGAAGGTGGAGCTGTTTTGATTCTGAAACAGATGGTTCGAACAGCTGCCCCTGTAACATGGCACTGTAAGACGGAGCTTTTCAAGCGCATCTTGACTGATCATTGATTCAGTTCTTTTAGCAGTCCCAGCCTTTCCCCAAAGACTCTAACATGCCATATACATACATTCTTCGCAACTGACATGTTTGCTTTCTGCTTTCTCACCCAACAGGTCTGAAGGTAAATAGGTTGGACATGTACGGTGAGAAGTACAAACCTTTCAAAGGCATCAAATACATGACCAAGGCTGGCAAATTCCAAGTCCGAACCTAGGCGACCTCTTTCTGCTTCCATTCCGTAATTAATACAATGGGTTTATGGCAAAATGGAGACAAAGAAAAGAGAACAGTTTTGAGTAGATACATGTCCTTTGGAATGCATTTCAGGATTTTTTCAGGAAAATGTATGATAAGACTGTCAGCCATTAATGGGAGCATGTGACTCCCAAAGAGGCAATGTTGTTATTAACACTATCAAATGTGCTATTACAGGTCCACCCAGGTTAAAGGGACAGTAACTACATTTCTGAGCCTCATTTTCTTATTTAATTTTTTTTTTGTCTATTTTATTTGCAGCTTCTTCTGGTTACATTTGCTCTCAAACCTCAATCTATCTCCTGTGTTCATACCCTTTCTTGGTTTATTTCTTATTGTCGTTTTTTAAAACTCTTTCCTTTGTACTGTATTTCCATCCTGAGTCTCATTTCTTCATGAGATTGAACTGCACGGTCATGTATTGATCTGTGCCTCTTGAGAAGCGAGGCAATAGGTGACTCATTTCTGCATTGCAGAACAATGATCTTATATTACCGTTACAGACTGATTTTGGCTTCCGTCCCCAATGATTGTGTCCAAAGTAAACCATATTTCAGATGGTTTAACACTGGAGCTTTTCTTTATTTGTTTACTGTAGTAGTAAATCTCTATTGTTTGAATGTTTTTGAAAACTGTTTCTTAAACTATTTATTGAATATCTGACAATAACCAACCTATTTAAAGCATAACTGACCATAATAATGCTATATGTGATGCTTGATTGTGTCATTTGTCTTACCCAGAATGCGACATGCATTAAAAAATGGACTCAAAGCATAGTACTTGCATCCGTCCAGTCAATTAAAGTGCAGTTCTAGAGATTTTATGATGATGATTTATGGTTGGTTTGCTTATGAATACTGAATGAAATATACAGAGTAGGACAGATGTGAATTTTGTTTTTAGCTACTATTGATGTTTTCTTTCCTCCTTACTGTTTTTCAGATAAATACAACTGTTTACAGTGCTATGTAATAAAAAAAAATACAAATACAGTGTGTTTGGCAGCGTGCATCTCTTAAACCATGTAAATTGTATAAATATTGTGATTAAAATGTGTATTATGTTAAAATGGAGAGATTAACGTCACCATGTGGTAAGGATGGTTTGGCATCGTGATACACCATTGAGTCTTGAAGAGAACCTTTAACATTTTTCTTCCCTTAAAGTTCTGTTTAAATCTAGACATGTAGTCACCGTGATGACGTAATTTTAACCCCATCGGTCCACGGCACTCTCTGAACTCCATTCCACAACTTACTTCAGTCTCTCGCCGCCTCTCCTTCCTCCTCCTCATCGTCTTTTAACTCTAAAACTTCCCTAGAGTACATAAACGAGACTTAGAGGAAAGTTAAAGGGTCTGTCCCATAATGAAATAGAAACTTTTTTCTTATCGTGAAATTCGCCATGTCATGTCCTGACTGTTTAGTATTTTTTTTAACCCGTGCAGCAAATGAACTCTTCCTTTTCCCCCTCATTTGCACTGCATTTTAAGATAAAAACTAACTGCGTTTTAATGATTTTAGTCATGTGGGATTTTATATGCATGTAATGTTTTTAAGTAAATCATCATTTTAATCTAAATGGGATTTGACGAGACGCACGAGAACGTGGTAAGTTCTTCCTGAATATTATTTCTTTATATTCGGAAACTTTCTTTTTTGGTGAAAAACTTAGAAAACGTAAATTTTACACAAATGAAAGATGTGTATTCCTCTGTAAGTTTTTGAATCACTAATGAGGTGATTAGCGCAATACACATCGATTACTGATAACTTTTTCGGTTGTATTAGGCGGTGATAATGAGAGCTATCAATGTAACAACAACAACAACACCAGAAAACTTTGGAACTACCTTTGTTACAGTGTATTGAATGCGTTATAAATGTAACATTCTGTTCACTCAGAAATGTTATATTTTGTTTCTTTGTAACAATTCGCGCCCGGCAAAGCTACAACACGCACCCCGGGGTGTTGTTTTCTTTATGCAGAGGGGGGGCCTTGCTGATGTGTCGTTTCTCTCACTCTTCCAGGGAAAACTGTCACTTGTTTGTCAACATAAATCGGAAAAGCTAATACAGGCGTGTATGTGTCGCAGTTTAAGCGATCATCGCCGGTCTTTACACCTTTCCTGAACTCTTCATTTTTGCCGCCAGTTAAAGCGCCCGGCTGAGTGAGGAGCCACGTGCTCAAGTCTCAGAGAGCGCGTGCGACAAGCTTGACTGGCTGGTTTTTATATTTGGGCCATTTAACGATAAGGCCGGGGTCCTTAGTGGTCGATGGCATGATATACTTTTCATTTCGCCATTCTAATAGTGTTCATAACGGGTTTTTCGTTCTTGCTCTGTGCTTATGTGCTAATATGACTGTCATTTGTTTAGTTTCATTCAAAAGATCGGTCACTACTAGCTAGCAGATTAACCCTTGAATATTTTGTAACGTGTTGAGTTGTAATACCGTTAGTTAGCCATTTATAAACTACCTACAGGGGTGAAATTACTAGCCTATGTTACCACCATCCTCCTGAGGTGACTGTATAAGTTGTAAGTGTAAAAAAAACATGAAGGATTTGCAAGACAAAAACCGTTTTCGCATGTAAGTATAATTTCAAGTCTAAAGTGTAATTAAGTTATGGACGTTAAAAGACAGAACTGGTTTCACCTGAATCAGCAGGTTCTCTTCTTTAATTGGGTGGATAACATCTCCAATGAAGTTTTTCTACAAGTTAAAATACCTGACTATCCAGACAGGGAAGATTGTAACGCTTTTCAGTACTTTTGCTGGATTCACAAAAAGATTGCACAAGATATAATATAGTAGTCACGAATATTGGCGCACATATTTTCTGTTATGTTTTTAGGATGGTCGTGTGTGTGTGTGTTTGTCTCTGTTTTCAGTATGTTTATGGATGCGTTATAGGCTATATATCTAAATTAGCTATTTTAATTTGTATCAGATAAAAATAAGAATGTTGTGTCAAAGTTTAAGAAAGCGCGAAAAATTCTGCTGACTTGAGCATTTACATTCTACTTACTCAGGCATTGCCTATTTTGTGCCGTAATATATTGTATTAAATAAAACAGTCTAATCTTTATATACTACATCGAATACAACGTGGGAAAAAAACAATAAATTGCTTATATACTGCAAATAATGTCTATGTAGACTATAGACTATATCTTAGTAGCCTAGGCTATTTAAAAAAAAAAAAAAAAAAAAGTCATACTCGCCTTAGTGGAAGAAGATTGGATGACTTGCAGTTTTTTATATAGCTATAGCGTATTAATTACTCTGCAGCAGCATTAAGCCAGGCACAGAGGGAATTCTTCATTAAAACCCTGTTATCTTCCACACATACTTTACCAAATAAATAACGCGTCATTACGAGTCATAACGTTCCGTTAACGAGTCCTCACTGACGTGTATCTTAACTATACAATACCTTAACAACAATGCACAGTACGTGCGCTGCGTGACCCGGAGTTACCGTTAAAATATTTGAGTTTATTGACGGTCCCCAAGCGCTGAACAAAGAGCGTCGAGCGAAAGTCCAGTGTTGAGACTCATAGAGGACAAACAAAGAGCTGTGGAGAGCAATGGAGAGCTGTCTCAGGGATTCGCCATTCTAACCGAGCATTTTCTCACATTTCACACGTAGTACCTATCGTCATTCAGTATCTTTGTCTTGTCGGGTTTTTACCTTTGCAGATCATTGAACAAGACAGAACAATGATCATGAGATTTCAGGCTGATACTGTCAATGTCTTTTGACCTATATTATGAAGCTTGTTAAAAACTTTATATTACATCAACATAGATATATACATATCCATACCCATATCCATTTATCTTAATTCACAGATAGATAGATAGATTTAAGTTTAAGTTATGTTATAATATTTTCTATTATTTTGATCTTTATTTTTATTTTTTGTATATATTCCAAGCTTTGGCAATATTGTATTATTTACAGTCATGCCAATAAAGCAATATTTTTTAAATCTGAATTTTAGATGAAAAATGTGCTTTATTGACTATAGTTTGTTTAACCAAAACTGAAATATATCCTTATCCAGACTTTTCTCTCTCTCTCTCTCTCCATACAGTCCCCAGGGTGCTTTAAGTGGCAATGAGCTGAACTGCTTTCTGTCTACATCCAAATGACATCAAGTTTGTGTAAAAGAGAGATGCTCCCCATCACCTGCGGCCATATTCCTAATATTTCTGCACCTGCAGGTGAATGACGTCATGCCCAGAACTATCTCCTCAAAGTAAGGAGTCCCTCTTGTGCCCATCACCACCCTTTAAACCCCTTTGCAAACGTTCCTTCTTGTGGTCCTAACACAGCACACACACTTTATGGACTGGTCTGTGCTGTGTTGTAAAGAACCTTATATTTTACCTTATATTTTGAAACCGTTAGCGGCCACTTGTACCACTCTCTTGTCCTTAAGGAGAGTGGGACCGTCAGTATGCACAAGCTGAAGGGTGGCTCTGGCCCTCCCGTCCAGGACATATATGAATTCTCTGTAGACGAGGAGGACCCTAACGTTTTCCTTGGGACCAGGAGCGCAAGGGTGGTTTCTCCTGCAGCTGACTACATCAGGTCCGAGCATGAGCAAGCAGGCATGTTCTCCTTGCCGCAGATGGAGGGCCAGGAACTGATGGAGTCTGTGGTACCCCAGAAAAAGAAAAGGAAAAGATGTGGTGTATGTGGGCCTTGTATGCAGAAGGAGAACTGTGGTACCTGCAGCAACTGCCTGAACAGAAAGATCGGACACCAGATCTGCAAACTGAGAAAGTGTGATGAGCTGAAGAGGAGGAAGAGCCCATGGGAGGTAAAAGATCTGATCATATTGCACTTCTGTTTTTGTGACTTAGCCAATAAGGCCCCGTTTATCACTGGTATTAAGATGCGTTTTAGTCGATCGGTTCACAAGTGGATGACACTAAATACAGGTGTAAAAACAGGGTCTAAAACGTTTTGAGCTTGTCCACTTTCGACCACTTCCAGAGGTAGTTGAAAACGCATTCGACCGGATTGCTTTCATACCGTAGATATTCATGTAGTCGAATGCGTTCAAACAGCCACAAAAGACCACCTGCTGTCTGCCTACTGACCTAATGCGTAAACATTTAAACTTTGTCGGCTGAAGACACAATTTTGGTTTGAAAAACACACCAAGCACAATGTTCTCTCATCATTCCTGATTTCTAACACACATTTACTGCGTTCGGCATGGTCATGTGGCTATCAGTGCAGAAACGAAAGCTGCTGATCTCCGCATGTTTTTCCGTCTTCTTCAGTTACGTTCATTTGTAAATTACGGTGGCTTATTTTGTCCATTAGACCAAAAGATCTGAAAAAGCCCCCACATTTACTCACCCATAGACCCTCCCCTCGAAGAAATCAGGACAGAAGTGGTTGAAAGTGGACAAAAGAGACAGATTAAAACACCAGGTGTAAAGGGTGTATGTGTCTGCCTCGTCTACTTGTGAGCCGATCGACCAAAACACATCTTAATACCAGGTGTAAACACAGCCCAAGTAAGGTAAGCAGCCACTTAGGGGCCCAGGGAATCAGGGGGCCCCAACAATTACCCAGAAGCATATAGAAATAATACTGAATGTATTCATTTTCTTAATCATTAATAATTTTTTGTATATTCAAGATATCACGATTAAAGTATTAACGTTATTATTGCATCTTGCGAATGCGGGGCCCCCATCATGGATTACTAGTGGACCATTCCTTTATTACTGCACATGAGCAAGCAGTTCGACACTGTTAGAGAAAGTTAAAGCAGAGTGAGTAGAGCTAGAGCGAGCGTGAGTAAAACATTAGCAGCAGAGTGAAGTCAATGGTAGAGTTGTAGGTAATGTGGGTAATGTGCTGGTGGTTGTAGCCCATGAACAACAGACGTATTGCAGCAAACAGGCAGTGTTTATGAATGACGAACCATACTTTCTGGCCAAAACACCTGTCAGAAAAAAAGCACCGTGAGCTTGTTAGGAGAGGGCCAGTTCAAATCACAGATAATTTCACAGTTAACCGCGCTGGTCATCGATTCACACCCCTTCATTAATATGAAAAAAAGTGAAAAGGTCAGACCTGGTTCTACGGGCTGCTTGAGAAACTGTAATAGCCAGTGCTGGGTAGTAACTGATTACATGTAATCTGGATTACGTAATCAGGTTCAAAAAATTAAGTACTTGTAATTAGATTATATTGCGTTTCAAAATACTCATAATCAGACTACAGGTACATTTTTATTGATTATCACTCACTCAGTGAGTCATTTATCCATGTATTACTGTCTTTGGAAGGCTTTTGTCTTTCAAACACAATAAAATGTATTGACATGAAATGCAGGGATTATATTACCTTAAATGTGTAATGTAATGGATTACGTTACTAACTACAGTTTTTGTCATGTAATTTTTGGAATCAGTAACCAACTACAATTTGTAAGTAATCTACCCAGCACTGATAATAGCATATGCCTGAAACACATCTGGCAAACACTCCAGGGAGTATTTGTGTTTGCGTTTTGGAGAACGTCAAAGGTTTCTTTTTACAATGTGTTTTTGAACAGTGTTGCCAATCACAGACATATGTGTTGATCTCTTGAACGCAATGGCCATTCAGAGGTGTTTAAGTTAGTCCACTCGCAGCTCTGCACGTTCGAGAATCCTCTCATAAAAAGAAATTGTGGACCTGGTGTAAAAGAGATTCATTGTGCAGTGTAGGCATTGTGGAAGCGGCACTGGAAAAGATTAGCAGATCGTGGCTAGTGTACTGTCAAAAATAATAGCAAAGTGTGCTTTTGTTGCCTTATCTTTGGTAACTGGTCAGATGTTCAGTGGAGTGGAGGTGCTATAATAATTGGAGGAATTTGTCTTCTCAGTTCATTTTTTTTTTTAAATTTGTGAATTCATTATTAATTGTTTTATTTCACAATGAGAAAATACAACATTCACTGATTACATTACTTTAAGATTTGACATAGTTTACAAATGTAAAAAAAAAAAAAAAAAAGTATTTTGAGAAAAAGACAGCAAAATAAGTGTTACAAAGGTTACAGGGGTATAGATGGTGTGTTGGGGCCCCATACCTGGAATTGCTTACTGCCCCCAAATCACTAAGTCCACCCTTGTACATACAAACATTTTACATATCTATCCATGTAATCTGCGAATGTTGTTTGGAGAAGTTAACACTCAAAGGCAGGGCTACAGTCATTACTTCCTGTTTATTACCCGTTATTGGTCCACCTAGACTCATTCCTTTCCTGTCCTGTCTTGACACGTCTCCTCATCCCTCCATTCTTGCCTAGATTGTAATGGCCTGGCAGTATGGCAAGTTTCTTAGAGTCTCAAATGAGAATCATCTTTTTCTTTTTCTTTTTTTTTTTTTTTATATAAAACTCTAATTATATAAATAATATTTATGTAGATTTCAAACATTAATGTAGTCCTTTCAGTACAATACACACAGTGCTGTAATTTCCACTTGATATGATATTTGATATTTTAATTGATATTTATTATATTTCAATGTATTACTTTACTTGTATAACCATAATCATATAATCATATAATATGTGTTTAATGGGAGCTAATACTTTGTTACACTGTGCATCAGTGACATTGAGATATTTGACTCCAGTATGGTAACTGCTGGCTGTTTGTGTGTTAAGGAGCATGTTTGTGTTTGCACATAGCTTTGGGAGGTTAGCTAAGGTATGGAAATCAGCCCACGAAGACTGAAAAGCATTGAAGAATTGCTCAGCTGCTCACAGCAAAGCTCCCTCTCAACAGCTTAACAAAATGAGCCTCTCTTTGTTTTTGTTTTTTTGTTTGCTTTTTAAAAGAGGCAGCTGCTGTAGTGTGTCCTTTCGATAAAGTCTCTAGCATATCCCAGAACATGTCCCTGCTTGAAGTTAATGCCATATACGTATAAGTACATAAGTATATGGCCTAAGTACAAGGGTTGGACAATTAAACTGAAACACCTGATTTTAGACCACAGTAACTTATTAGGATGGTGTACGGCCTCCTTTTGAGGCCAATACAGCATCAGTATGTCCTGGGAATGACAGATACAAGTCCTTCAAAGTGGCCAGAGGCATTTTGAGCCATTCCTCTTCCAGAACAGTGGGCCGGTCTCTATCTGAAGCTGGCGGAGGAAAACATTTTCTGACTTGCTCCTCCAAAATACCCCAAAGTGGGTCAAAAATATTTAGATCTGATGACTGTGCAGGCCATGGGAGATGTTCAACTTCACTTTCATGTTCATCAAACTATTCTGTCACCGCACTCCCTTCAGGGTACAATGTTTGAACCACATGGTCCTCCAGAATGGTTCGGTAGTCCTCTGCAGTGATGCGCCTATCAAGCATGATATTGCAGCCCAAACCATCACTGATCCACCTCCCTGCTTCACTCTGGGCAGCAACAGTCTGAGTGTTAAGGCTCCAATATATTTAGGCAAAGTTCTTTTTCGTAATTTGTTTAGGGGTAAAGCATCTGATCAAAGCAACATGGATATGTTTGCACAAGCTCTGCAATTCGGCACTCCAGTAAAGTCACGTCACGTTTATTTATATAGCACTTACTTATAGCACTTATACAATAGATTGCTTAAAAGCACGCAGCTTTACAGTATTTAACATGAAAAACAGTGTCAGTGTCTTGTTTCACCAGAAGTACAACATTTTGTACTATAAAGCGACTTTTCCAGTGTGTTCGTGTTTTTACTTGCGGATATCTGACCTCGACGGACTGAAGCAGCGAAGAGTTGTGAAAGAAGGCGGAGCCTCAGCACGCACCTACCTATTACGTAATCGCAATGGACCAATGGGAGTTCAAAGGTGTTTACCAGCTGGAGTGAACTTTTCCTGGAAAATTTGCTTTGGTAAGCCATTTCGAATACAAAACGAACTTTGTTTTGGCCTGATTTTGTTTGAAATGACATATAAGTTCGCTCTTCGATTCCGCTTGAAGTATATTGGGGCCTTTAAGCCTCTTTGAGGCTTCTCCACATGGTAACGCCCACGGATGTGGGAATGACAGTGAAGGTGGACTCATCAGAGAACAATACATGTTTCACATTGTCCACAGCCCAAGATTTGCACTGTTGGCACCAATGAAACCAACATTTGGTACTGGCATGAATGACCGAAGGTTTGGCTATAGCAGCCTGGCCATGAATATTGACTCTGTGGACGAACAGTTTTGTTGGAGAGTCAAGGTGCGCAAGGTGCGCATTTAATTCTGCAGTTGGGCAGCTGTGGTTTTATGTTTTTTGGATACAATCTGGGTTAGTACCTTGACATCCCTTTCAGATAGCTTACTCTTGTCGACAGTTACTACTGTCATATGTGGTTCGTCTTACGTGCTGGTATGCCAACATTCCCCTGGATACCATAGATCTCGATATTTATCCTGCTGTCCTGGTCACAGATAAGCCAGCGAGATGCGCACCAACAATTTGTCCACTTTTGAACTCTGATAAAGTATGTCTCCCATTATGTTGTGTGGATTGCAATATTTTATGTACAGCTGTGCTATTGCTCTGCTAATTCAACACTCAACATACACACTCACTCTTACTAATGGAATATATATATATTCCATTAATGGAATATATATATATATATATATATATATATATATATATATATATATATATATGCATGAAACCTCCAACACTATAATGGCCAGTGTTTCAGTTTCATTGTCCAAACCCTGTATGTTATACTTAAAGTTAAACTTTTTTTAAACTGTTTTAAATGCCCATTTTATTGTTTACAAGGACAAAAAATATTGTAATTCAGTCTCTTAAATAATAATAGCACAGCTCTCCTCACCAAGCCACACAATTTGAGGTATCATTCATGTCAAGCATAAACTGTGCGAGTTATGCACAGAAGTTTAATACTTTATGGCATTTTGCAAACTGAGTATGAGCAATAGTAATTGAGATGTTGCCTATTAAGCACCACTAATGATATCTCTCTTTTTTTTTTGTATGGTTTTTTTTTTTTTATTATTATTTCTCAATTTCCTTTTTTGGTTATTAAACCAAATAATATATTATTTTTCTGCTGCAGCTTAAAGAGTTTAGGATCTTTTTTCTTTATTTTGAGTGTCAGCACACTCACATGGGTTCCAGTTGTGTGTATATGTGCGTTTGAGCAGGTTTAGAGTCTCAGTGTGGAGAATTCCTTTTGCTTACTTTATATACTCTGCTCTTTGACCTTTGACCATTGGAGGCGTGGGGGCTGACCTATGGCCCAATAGAAGAGGAAGGAGAGCGGGGGAGGGATAGAGCAGGAGAGAGGAAAAAAGAGAACCAAGCAGAAGAAAAAGAACCAAGCAAAAGAAAAAGAGAAACAGTGGAAAGGTAAAGGAGAAATGCAGATAAACAGGAAGGGCTGAAAACGCAAAGGACAGTGAGGACAATTGAGAGAAATATATCCATGTCTTTGTGTACTTTTGACAGAATTGGGAAATGGACAGAATTAGTTCTTTGATTCGATGACAGGAAAAAACAATACTCCCTCTCTCTTACACTCCGGCCCACTCTCCCACCATTTTCCCTCAACCTAATTATTGACCATACAATTCATGGCATGGAATGCTTCTGGTTACATTTTAGCGAGGAACAGGGGTGGTAGATATGTAGACGCTGATGTCTGACCACTGACTGACTAGCTTCAGTTCACACCAAAGTACAACGTTTTGCTACAAGCATTTAAATTGAATGTGCATTCCTCAATTTTGTCATGTCGGTTGATTTTGTTTGTATTTACATAGACACTACTGTCCAGAAGTTTGGGGATGGTACGATTTTTTAAAAATGTATTTGAAAGAACTCTTATGCTCACCATGGCTGCATTTATTTGATTAAAAATACAGTTATAACTGTAATATTTTAAAATATTATTACAATTACATTTTTTTACTATTTTAATATATATTAAAATGTAATTTATTCCTGTTGAATTTTCAGCATCATTACTTCAGTCTTCAGTGTCACATGATCCTTCAGAAATCATTTTGATATGTTGATTTGGTGAACATTTCTTATTATTATCAATGTAAAAAACCTTTGTGTGCTTCCTAATGTTTTTGTGGGAACCGTGATATATATATAGCTAATTTTTTTTTTTTCCAGAAATCTTTGATGAATAGAAAGTTCAAAATAACAGCATTTATTTGAAATGGAAATCTTTTTGTAACGTTATAAATATAATTACTGTCACTTTTAATAAATTTAATATGTCCTGCTGAATCAAAAAGCATTGATTTCTTTTTAAAAAATCTTATTGACCCAAAACTTTTAAATGATATACTCTGTCTGAATGCACTCATTTACTTTGAATTAAAATGTCTAACAAATGAACAATTGTAAATGTATAATGTTAGACACAGAGCTGTTGATTTCCGAGTATAAGGACTGTATGAAGTCATGCTGGAAGCAGAAAAGTGATGTAGTTTCTTACAAAATGGGAATGTTTAACTTATACACTTACATATACTTATCGCTATTATTGTTGCACTCACAAAGCATTTTATCAGTGAACCCTATATATATAGCTCATTATTATCTTTAGCCCTAAGTAGTTTGTTGGCATGTAACTAGTCTCTCATTGTTTTTGCTATAGACGTAATTATGCTCAAATTATGTCTTGTTGCAGAGAAATGGGCTATTACTTTCTAACCAATCAGACTTACGATTTAAAAAAAAATCACACAGATTTATATTGAAGGAGGCATTTGGGTCAAATCTAAAAACCAGAGTGTCAGAGACTTTAAGGTGGATTCTTTTGACTTGGGCCAGAAAGAAACCAGCTATAGCAACCATCCAGAATACCCTTACATTATAGCGGCCAACTTTGTACAGGCTACTTGCATTTCCTTCAGAAAATCTAGTTATCTCAATCTCAAAACAAATAATAGTAATAGATATGTTTCTGATAACAGAGATTTTATTTTTATTTATTTTTTACTACTCAAAGACATTTTTGGAAAGACCAGTTTGCTGTTTTGTTTACTAGCTAAGATCAGACAAAGGATGAGGTGGATTAGATTTAAATGTCTCTGTGTGTGTGTGTTTGTCAGGGTCACCCATCCCCCCCCCCCCACCTCTCCCAACCTCTTTCCTTCCTCATCACTTCACTGAGCACATGAGACCGGCTCCAAAATCTCACATGTGCAGCAAAACATTCATTAATAAATCACTGAATGTGAGAAATCCAGTAGCATAAATGTGAACTAATCCAAATCCAGATTCACAAATCATTTTCACTTTGCTTGTGTGCACAAAACCTATTCTGAGCACCTGCCTTGTTGAATTTGAGATTAGAATTGGATAGATATTATCTTTTGAGAGCTGGAACAACCAACATTGCTGTGCTACAGTGTCCAAATTGGCCATATTTCATTGAACTGACCTCTGCTCTATACCACCAGCTGACTTCACTATTGCCTGGCAACCAAATCACATTATAGCCCTTTCCACCAATCAGAGTTTTGCTCTGAGTCAGAATGAATGCAGACCCAGCGTGCATGACAGGTAGCAGCACTCAATAATGCTAATAAACCCCAAGCAGTCACTGAACGAGAATAATTACTGTAGCTGTTGGCTCTTTGTGTGTTTGGAAGATGAGCAACATTAAGCAGTTTAGAACTAAATCTACATTATATTCAATCTAGATGTAAAAAGGTGCATTTGAAAATGAGTGGCAATGTTAAATAATGCAAACAAAAAGGACTCTTTATAAATGACCATCACAGCCCATTTATTGATCCATTCACTGCAGTCTGTATCAGTCAGTGCTACAGCATATAGAGATTGTCAATAGGGCTGCTGCATCAGTCATGTAAGACAGCTTGAAACTGAGATGCTTTTGGGAGTATTAATCTTAAAAATAATGTATTATTACATCACACACATTAAAAGTAGTAACACTTTTTTTTTTTTTTTCTCAGTGTCATTTGGTTGTGTCTGTCTTCCAGAAAAGCAATGCTATGTTATGTTTGCAGGAGATTTTTTTTATTATTAAGTTTCTAAGTTTTTTGTCACGGACAAGTGATAGCCCCCACGACATAGTTTGCATGCAACGTTTATACCACTGTATAGATGTTGTACCACTTGCAGGTTTCTAAAAAATCTTTAGTCAGTAAATTAAATACAAACTTATAGGGTTAGTTCACCCAAAAAATGAAAATTCTGTCATTAATTACTCACCCTCATGTCGTTCTACACCCGTAAGACCTTCGTTCATCTTCGGAACACAAATTAAGATATTTTTCATAAAATCTGATGGCTCAGTGAGGCCTTTCAATGCCCAGAAAACTACTATTCAGACGTATTCATGTGACTACAGTGGTTTAACCTTAATGTTATAAAGCGATGAGAATACTTTTTGTGCGCCAAAAATAACGACTTTATTCAACAATATCTAGCTTTAGGAAGCTTTATGAATCTTTTGTTTCGAAATCAGTGGTTCGGAGCGTGTATCAAACTGCCAAAGTCACGTAATTTCAGTAAACGAGGCTTTGTTACGTCATAAGTGTTTCGAAATTTCAATGGTTCACTACTGGGTGGCGTGACTTTGGCAGTTTGATACATGCTCCGAACCACTGATTCGAAACAGAAGATTCGTAAAGCTTCGAAGCTTCATAAAGCAGTGTTTTGAAATCGCCCATCAGTAGATATTGTTGAATAAAGTCGTTATTTTGTTTTTTGCCGCACAAAATGTATTCTCCCTATATATATATCTATCATATTTTTACATATTATATATTTCTATATATTTTATGTAGTTTGGGGTGAAATATGACCTAGACAAGTTCTTGACAGATTTTATGAGATTAGATTTTGATATGATAATATAACATGCAGTTCAAAACTTGCAATTAATGTGCAGTACCAGGCCAGAGTTGGAGTGTGAATGTAAGTGTGTGTGTGTGTGTGTGTGTGTGTGTGTGTGGGTTAAGTTGTATATTGGAGCAGGGTCTTAGAAACTCAATGTGGATTAGTTGAATTTGGGGTGGCCATTGTTTGACAAAAGTGGGAGGAGGGAGTTAATTAGGATTGTTAATCCTTCTGTTATTACAACGATGTCTCACCCCTCATTTAAACTCACACAGGCACGCACACACACACAGACCTTTGCAATTCATTGACAATGACGCCCTAACGATGTTTCTGCCGGGGGGGGGGGGGGGGGGGTCACAGGTAGGATTACGACAATTTTCAGACAGCCTAAAGGGGATTTGCTTTGATACAGCCTGAATCACCTGGCCTGTCGTGAGAGTGCTAGGAAGGAGATTAATGACCACTTAGGCACTTTGGCTCTCGTGACGAACCAGGTGATTCAGCCAGTATCAAAGCAAACAGATGAGATAACATCAGGAAGACGGCAGTCATTCCGAATGCGTTTGCACCGCAACTCTCTCCGTCAGTAGAACACGCTTTGCCGATTCCATTGTGCAAAACCTCAAAATTGCATTCACATTGTTTCTTATGATGCTAGGAGTGTAAAGAAAAAAGTTAAACAGATATTTGGTGCCACAGCGCAACCTTCCCTAGCCTCGTGGTTACTGCAAGCCTTCACGCAGATGCACACAAATGCACGAACACGGTGTTACTGGAACTCCCACGCTGCGTAATCCACTCTCATCACAACTGCTGCGTCACCAAACGTCCGCTCCTTCTTCGAAAGCCTGAGCTCACGCTTCCCTCCACTCTCGTCCTCCACATGTCTCTGCTTGAGGAAAATACAGGCAAATCCTGAGGATTATGAAGTAAAATTAAAGCAAATTAAATTTTGATCTGTTTTTAAATTTCACATTTCTGATTTTGTTGATCGCAGTTGCTGTTTTCTTGTTCACGAATGGAAGCACGTACGCTACTAACCTTTTTATCGTCAGTTTTGTTGCACTCGAAATAACCTAACTACTCGCTCATTTCCATCTAGAAGGCTTTTGTAGGTCTGGCCAGCAGAGGTTGTAGTCTACTGTGTATGGTTTATAGACTTTGAAAGATTGAAATGGATGCATTTATAGTGCTATTTTAAGCATGCACACATGCTTTGCACAGTCGGTCAATCCTGAGCGTTTAAAACAGCTGCGATTTGACTAGCATTTGCGATGCAATGTAAGATCAGACGAATGTAAAATGGTGTTGCGTTCTCATATGGTATTCATAATAGGCTACATTTTTGCTTGGTGGAATGGAAGAAAGCAAGAATTTGTACGTTTCCTTTGTATTTTCAAACAACTGTTGGCAGCTGATTGTGTGTCACCGGCTGGATCAAGAGGATTGGATATGTGTGTTTCTCTGTCAGTGACATTGTTCGCCTGTGATACCAAAGACACGGTGTGCACATGCACGCGTGCAGTCCAGTCCAGTTGTTGCAGGCAGCCGAGACACAGATGGTCTTCAGTGATACCACATTCCAGAGCCATTGTTTAAGGAAGGCAAGCCGGGTTAGATAATTGACAGCCACAGTGCACGAGAGAGAAACCCTTCCCCCCAGTCTGAAACGCACAGACGCACATGCACACGCATTGTTCACAGCACGCGCCCTCTTTCTTTATCCAGCTCATCCCGCCCTCGTGCGCTCTCTCTCTATGTCTCTCGCTCATTCTGTCTCTCTCCTCTTGTCTGTTTCACCCTAGCAGCAGTGCCCGTGCTCGCCTCCGATTGGCCGACAGCCGCTCTTTGTGAGCTATCGGTGGCGTGACGTCGCCGTGCGTGCGTTTGTTGAATGTGTGTAGGTCGGAAAGGGGGCGGGGGGAGTATTCACATCACGTATTCTGTTAGCTTTTTCGTTTGGAGAGGGGGGAAGGGGGGTAGAGGAAAGAGAAAGAGAGGGAGGAGGCTATAGTGCAGCAGTGATAGCGATCACACTGCCTTTTAAAAAAAAAATGCTCCTGTGTATATGCGGTCGAGCCATGAATTGAAGGAAGTGAGAGAGAGAGAGAGAGAGAGAGAGAGAGAGAGGCAGGGAGGGCGAGAACGAAAGAGCGTACGAGAGCTAATGTAAAACAGGATTAAGAACACAAGATGGCTTCCTGAATGGACAGAGACCAGAAGAGAGAGGGAGAAGAAAAGAAAGATAAAGAAAGACAGACAGAAAGAGAGCGAGAGAGAGGTGGGGGGACGCCGAGAGAATGCTTCGGGTCTTCTGATGGGGGATACCTCTCGCCACCGAAGAGCAACACGCGAAGGCAGCGAGGCTGAGTAGGTAAATATTTATTAGCACAGGGAAAAAATGATGGACAGTAATGGCAGATGGGGTGTTTGGGGGGGGGGGGTGTCTGAACAGTACTGGTTTATAGAAAAGCTGGGGTCAGAAACAACTAGCTCACAGTTAAATGCCTTTTTATGTCATACAGGTATGTTTTATATATAATTGGCAGGGTTGTATAAATAAAAAGGACAGAATTTGTTCATTTATTTAACATGTTCTGTTTTATGCATGCAAATGAGCCCAGTCATAATTAACCTTTCTGACTCATGACTTATGACAGGATAAAAAAGGCTTGTTTTTTTCTTACTAATTATCATGGGTTGTGAAGGTTTGGATAATTATGATATTGTATTTTTATTGTCATTGGTGGTTAGTGATTGTTCTCAATCTATTCTTTTTTCTTTCTTTTTCCATGATTGTCCTGGAAGGTGGAATATTTTGAAGACGTAAAAACCCGGTCCGTAATCCCAAACCTGGCTAAAGAGGTGAGCTAAATAACCTTTGGCCAGCTGTCTGTCTGTATGTATCTTGTTACAGCAAATGTCAACTATATTTGATAGTCCTCTAGCTCCCTGAGGTTTTCCCCAGTGCATGGGTATGATTGAGAAACGGTGCAATGTTTTGAGCTGCACTTGATGATTTGTGCTTTTTGCATGACTCAACAGGCCCAATGCGTGCCCAGATGCAGTGTGACTGCTTGGGGTTGAAGTGACAGCTGCGTTCAGGCATCCACCTGCATGCTGCAGGTGCGACTCGGTGTTTGTGGCCTCCGTTTCAGATCCTAGTACTATGCCAGGGTCCATTTCGCAGCGATGTGCTGTAGTGTGTCTTCTCCAGCCAGAATGGGGCGAGCGGACAATCGCGTGGACTAGGCCCCGGTTTAAAGAGACCCGGGCTTTGCGCTCATTGGAAGAGATGTAGGCGTGAGCTTCGCCTGGCAAAGAGAGGAGGAGGCAGTGGCCTCTCTCTCTCTCTCTCTCTCTCTCTCTCTTTCTCTCTCACTCACTTTCTCTTTCTCGCTCAGTCTGTCAGTCTGTCTGTCTTCCTTTTTCTCTGCTCTCTGTGTCAAGCCCGGGAACAGAGAAAAGAGTGGCGGGCGGGACTGCCAAAGTTTCCAGTCATCTGAGGTAAAGGGAGTAAAAGTTAGTGGGTCACATACGCGCACGCATGCGCGGTGACGGTGCTGGTGTTTGTGTGTGTCCGTGTGAGCGAGCACGTGGCGGAGTGTTTATGGACTAGAGTAACATGTCGCGTCAGAGGTAGAGAGACTCGACGAGCCTTGAGAGCTTTAGTGCCGAATTACTCTCAACAAATATGCTGAATTACACGTAGGAGCAATCGTGATTGGTGCAACTTCTGTAAAATCGAGCAGACAGTCTCGACAGCAGCGGCGGTATCAGTGCTCCTCTTTGCGCTGTGACTACACCGCGGCGGGTTTGGCTTTAGCTCCGGCCAGGACTCATTGTTCTTGAATCTAGAACTTATAATCCATGCCAGTTCATTTTAACTGGCTATTTTGGTTCGTATGATCAAATGCATCGCCGCTAAGTCCTGTACACCTTCACACACTCACAAAGGATTACATAACTTAACACAGACACGTTCAGTACAGCTAAAACTTGCCTGCCTAAAAGTAGTCTGAAAATGTTGCAGTTTACCGAATTGGCCAATATGCCCCTCATCTGTCGTGCATTGTTGTCACTCGGCCACAAATTACCAGTTTGCTGTGAGAGGATGGCTTGCATCGCATGCTTATTTGCTCTCAAAATACTTTGAATTTGGATAACTGTGGATTGGTATTGTCAAGCTTTGTTAGTCATTTTGCTACGATGTGACACCTAGCATGCGGTGACGTTAAGTTGTATTGTTATATAATCACTCAAATATACCCAGAAATTGTTGACTGGTATTTCAAAGCAAACCTGAAGATCATTCGAGGCTCCTTTTAAGAGGTGTCATTTCTGTGTAGTGCTTCTTTTCCTTGGTTTGGCTTCCGATAGACGTAATGTACTGTAGCTGTGGGGATAACCATAACATGAAAGCGCTCTGAAATTGACTATAAAAGCTGACGCCACTCTACTGTAAGCGTTTGATCTGTGGGGTAAATGTATATCAGCACTCCAGTTTATTAGTTTTAAAGACTCCGAAAGTTGCATGGGAGGCAGTACCACATTAAAGAGCTCATGGAAAGTCTGTAGTAATGGTTCATTTCGAGGTGTGTGGAATCCCCTGGCGTGACGGGAAAGGGTTAACAGTGACCTAGATTTTGCGGCAACAGTGAGTGGCACATGACATCACGGCTGTAATTATAGTTCAGACCCGCCCATGAGGCTGCTCACGTGATGTGTTATTTGTGTGTATGTATATGTGAATGTGTGCTTGTGAGGGGAAATGGTTTGTGAGTGCGAGCGTTTAAAGGTAATGCGAAAGGCAGGAAGCCGCTTGTTTTCATTTCATCGCAAATTAGTCACAATGTAATTCGCTCTGGTATGGATTGGTCACATTCTACAGATGCCACTATGAGTTAACGGAGACTGAAGTTCACTTTTGAGAAAACAGGATGTTAAAAATGATGGCTGTAAACTATTTTAATTAGCTGATGCCCTAATCTCTCACCACATAACTAGTTTCCTGAAAAAAAAAAAACACACATACACAAGCTATAGTCTAAGCTTAGTTTGCGTAACATCATTAGGTCTGTGTTTTTCCTGTCTGTTCACCCAACCAAACCTTCCAAAGTCCAGCCAGTGACCTAAAAAGGATTTTCTAGTAAAATATAGGCTACCACCATTTTAGTAGCACATACTAGGGCTTACTGAGTTTGGAATAAAAGGAAAGCATGATTCATTTTACTAAATTGATTCTTACCAACCATTTGTTCATCTTTACTTTTAATTACTTTGTTGTATATCTATTCTTACCTGTGCAAAAACTTTTTGTTGCATTAAACAATTTCCAGAAACAGTTAATTTCTTAACTTTTTCATTGTTTTGATGTTTTAGATGGGTCATTCCTGCTATGCAGTACTTCTTGAATTCTGTAACTTTGTTAAAAAATGAATATGCTTGTGTTAAATCATATAACAAAATTAAAACTTATTTGATAACACTTTACAATAAGGTTCATTAGTTAACTACATTAGTTAACATGAACTAATAATGAACTGCACTAATACATTTATTAATCTTTGTTAATGTTAATTTCAACATTTACTAATACATTATTAAAATCTTGTTAACATTAGTTAATGCACTGTGAACTAACATGAACAAACAATGAACAACTGCATTTTTGTTAACTAACATTAACGAAGATTAGTAAATACAGTAACAAATGTATTGCTCATGGTTAGTTCATGTTATTTAATACATTAACTAATGTTTAACTAATTAACCTTATTGTAAAGTGTTACCACTTATTTTGTCAACAAATCCATAGTAAGCACCACATGTTCTTGGAATTGTGTCATTCACGTGTGTTTTGGGCTAAAAATGTAATATTCAATTTGGGAAGCGATTTTTCTCAGTAAACAGTAAATTCAGTTTGACTTCAACATAAAATAATAAAAGTTAAATTGGCTAATTAGTTTATTTAGAAGAACAGATTAACAAACAATATAATGACATGAAATATAGCCTATGCAACAAAAAACAAACTCTTTTTAATCAAGTTTCCCAAACAATCCCCGTTTGTCATTGTTTGGGATGTGCAAACAAACAGAGCAATGTTTTGATACAGTACAGTACAGTGCACTTTTCAGGGAATCAGGCCACAACTGGCTTACTTGTAGTTCAAACATGACAACGCTCTAAATAATTTTAAATATGGCGATGTTAATGTATTTGGTCTTGGTGGACTAGATCTGCTACGCTGCTGCTGTTGATTGTTGCTGCTGCTGCAGAGCAAGTATGGATTTGCTACTGCTAACAGATACACAGACACGCTGCTGTGAGCATGTAAGATATGCTACTGCTGCATAAATAGACAAACATAAATCCCATAGCAGATCTAGGCAGGTGGAGCTGGGGGAGGTGGAGGATTTCAGAGGAACTCTGATATTTAAATGACTATTTAAATATTGGGCAAGCAATCTCATTGGATGCAGGATCAGCAGAGCTTGTGTCATGTGGTAATGATGCAATTGCTTGCAGATAGTGGTGCTGGGCGGTATACCGTTTCAATTTCGAGACCGATATGAATTGTTCAAAAACCGCCATACCGGTGCGTAGATGAAACAGCTGCTGTATCTATTCAATGGCCATGAAGTGCAATGTAGAGCGTATAGAGAGCGGACTTCTATTAACTACATACCCTTTTTACACTTATGGAAGCAACTTTATTACACAACAATAAATAACTCACAAAACTAACTCTCTTTAATATAGCGCATGCCATGCAGAGCCATAAGATTTCCGCGATGCAGAAAACACGGATGAAATCACGGAATCCAGTCACAAATAGAACTTACTGTATAAAGCGGAACATCACAGAATTTAGCAATTTTTGGATGAATAAATCAAAAGTAGGGCTGTACAATGAATCAGATATCGATACGGACTAGTGTCTGTGAATATTAAAGCTAAAAATGACTGCTATTGAAATCTGAAGTCTGTATGAATGAGCGCCGCATTTTCGTCTACTACTACACATACTGAAGCTCGCGTGAGGCTCGCTCAAAGGTCTTCATTGAAATTACAGATGTTGCACAGTAAAAATGTAGCCTACTTATTAATATTATTAATTTAATTAAATTAATTTGATTACGTTTTAAACTAAATTGTTATCTTTATGAACTGATTTGATTACATTTTTAAAAACATTTTTATTTGTCCTCACAATGTTTATATAATATATTCTCTGTACTCCTGACAGTAAAATATGCCAAAAAAAAAAAAAAAAGTGACATACCGTGAAACCGCCAGAATCTTAAAAAAAACAGTGATACAGATTTTTGGTCATACCGCCCAGCACTAGCAGATAGCATGTAAAATCAGCCTGCACCCTCTAGAGTTTCAAGACTGAACTAGGTAATTGCCTCTACATATTAATCTGGTATTTACCTTCCAAAAAAATGACACTTCAGCAGACCATGCATCCTGTTTTGCATTTTTAAATGTCAAGTAGGGCTGTGTGTGTGTGTGTGTGTGTGTGTGTGTGTGTGTGTGTGTGTGTGTGTGTGTGTGGTGTGTGTGGTGTGTGTGTGTTTGTGTGTGTGTGTGTGTGTGTGTGTGTGTGTGTGTGTGTGTGTGTGTGTGTACTGGTTTAACCTACATAATGAGGAACCAAAGTCCTTATATTGTGGTGTGTATTCAGGTTCCTGGCCACACCTCTATATTATGAGGACATGCCAATGTCCTTGTAATTCAAAATGCTTAATAAACATACTAAACTATTTTTTTGTTAAAAGTGTGTGTGTGTGTGTGTGTGTGTGTTTGTGTATGCATAAAACAGAAAGAGCAAATGTGTGAGAAAGGTGTTTACATTAAACAAATGCAGGATTCTTTACAAAGCAGGCTAAACATACTCAGATGATCCTTAAAGGGTTAGTTCACCCAAAAAGGAAAATTCTGTCATTAATTACTCACCCTCATGTCGTTCCAAACCCGTAAGACCTTCGTTCATCTTCGGAACACAAATTAAGATATTTTTGATGAAATCCGAGAGGTTTATTATCTCCCATAGAAAGCAACAAAATTACGACATTCAAGGTCCAGAGAAGTAGTAAAGACATTGTTAAAATAGTCCATGTGACTGCAGTGGTTCAACCTCAGTGTTATGAAGTGGCAAGAATACTTTTTGTGTGCAAAAACAAAACAAAAAAATAACGACTTTATTCAACAGTTTTTCCTCTTCCCTGTCAGTCTTCTACGCAGTTGACACAGTGAACGCAGTGCAGCGCTTCCGTGTTCTACGTCAGAATGCCAACTCTGTATCGGTCGCGCTGCTTACGTGAACAGCATCGGCCAATACCGAGCCACCGTTCTGACCTAGAACCTGGAAGCACTGAACGTAAACAGCGTAGGAGAATGATAGGGGCCATACAGATTTGTTGAATAAAGTCGTTATTTTTGTTTTGTTTTTGCGCACAAAAAGTATTCTCGTTTCTTCATAACATTAAGGTTGAACCACTGCAGTCATGTTGACTATTTTAACAATGTCTTTACTACTTCTCTGGACATTGAACGTGGTAATTTTGTTACATTCTATTAGAGATTAAAAAAAAAAAAAAAACTCTTTGTGTTCTAAAGATGAACGAAGGTCTTGTGGGTTTGAAACGACATGAGGGTGAGTAATTAATGACATAAGTTTCATTTTTGGGTGAACTAACCCTTTAAGAGCGTCAGCTTTATAAATGTCAGGAGGCTGGAAACTGATACAGCTAAGATAAATGCTTGCAGATCCTTGTCTGTTTTGTAAATAAAACTGCTCTGTGCTGAACCATCATGAATGCACTAAAAACTTGCATCTGTGTGCAGATGCATTTAAGATAATACAATAACCAATATAACTTGTATAGTTAAATGTTTAAAAATGATTTCAAAATGTTGACTTTAAAATAAACTTTTGATGTTAAAATACTCTCCCAGTTTAATATGCAGAGACATTGCTCTGTTTGTTTGTGCATCACAATCAATGGCTTGAATTTAGACTGTTTTTCTGGCCAGTGACAGATAGATGGACTGGCAGAGAAATTACATACTTCTCTTAGCATGTTGTTTGTTATGTTAGGAAGGAGTGCATGATATGAGGCCATTGCTTGTTGGCCTAATTCATTTTTTTAAACCAAAATACTGTCTCTATCCAGCACCTTTGTACCTAGTTGTTCTCAATTTTATGTTTGGAAAAGTCAACCACACATGCATTAACATGTTTGCCCTTCACTTTGGCTTGTGGCTTTGCCTCTCCTGTGGAATGGATGACTGCACTACTGCAGTTAATGAAAAATGAATGGACAGGAAGTACTGTGGCACGTCAGCTGAGAACTAGCTCAGTATCAGTGTGTTTTCTCTCTTTTCATCTTACCCCTGACCCCTGGTGATTTATAATTTCTACCTTGGATGGATATATTCCTGTGATGGCAAAGCTGAATTTTAAGCAGCCATTACTCCAGTCTTAGTATCATATGATCTTTCAGATATCATTCTAATATTCTGATTTGGTGCTCAAGAAACATTTCTTCTTATTATTTTTATTATTGAAAACAGTTGTGTTGATTAATGTTTTTGTGTAAACCATGATGCTTTTTCCCCAGGATTCTTTGATGAATATTTGTACATGCATGAAAGGCAGATTGTCTGTTAGCTGGAAGGCATTTGTGCTTTGTGCTCAGCTGTATGTGAAAGAGAGGCTGAGACAAAACAGCGCATGCAGTGCTGCAGTGTACTTTGTACCATTTTCAAAGAGACCCTGGCCCTTTAAGAGCAGCTACGCCTGACTTGAACATATGGGGAGCTAATCTTAGCCTTACTCCTGAGAGAAACAAGGTTGGCAACCAGCCACTGTGCAGAACTGGAGAGATAGTATTCTCTCTCTCATTGCTTCTTTTGCTATAGAAGTTGAACAGAATAAGGTTTTTGGGTTATTAGTGGCAGATTTTTGCCCAACATAGATTGAGTTTTGAGGTTTTTACATCTTTTTTTTTTTTTTATTATTATTATTTGATGGATTATTTGTCATTCATATGAGAGTATATAGCCAACCTAGAGTGGGTTATGTATCAGGTTTCTTCCCATTTTGAAAGAGATCTGCATGATGCTATTCATCCATCTCCTTCAACATGATTGTCTTTCAATTCTCTCTGTCCTTCTTCTCTTTCAAGCCTTCGTCTCTTTACCAGTCTGCTATTTTCTGCTTTCCTCTCTCTTGTATCCCCCTCATCAAATTTCACCTCAGTTTTTTTCCTTCTCCTCCAAAACTTCTTGCACAAAGACCACTCTTTAGGCTGTGTTATTCCTCCGTCTCATACCTCCTCCTTTCCCACCATCTTACTGAGTGATGAGGGTCGCTCCTCCCTTCCCATCCCTTCCCCCTCTTTTCTTATGTCTTTTCTGCTTTGCTTCCCCCTCACTTTCTCTCTCTCTTTCTCTCAGTCTGTCTCCCTCTTTCCCTTTGTGAGTATTTGTGGGGTGAAATGAGGAGGGGGCTCTCAGCTGAGTTGTGCGTGCTGACTTGCATGTGCCATGTGTCAGGCAGGACGAATTATGACACACACAGACATTTACATTCGACATCCTACACCTCACAGACCTACCCGCTTTGCTCTAAAAAAGAGGCATCAGGTCAGGGGACGCCAAAAATAAGGTGCACGCAAAAAGAAAGAGGACGAGGGAGGGAGGGAGGGAGGTAGTAAAGTATTGGGGGGCAGAGAACAATAGATAGATCTAAAGAAAGGGCAATTACAAAACTAAAGACATGGGAATTACAAAGAAGATGGGAAAAAATGGAAAGGTAAGTCAAGAGAAACAGAAGTGGATGTCTTGATGGTCTCAATGGCTGTCTGTGCCATTCATGATCTGCCCCAGACCTATTGCACTCAGTGACCCTAAGCTTATTTGCATCGACGTGTACACGTGCGAGTGCTCTGCGTTCGTTTGAGTGTGCGCGTGTGCCCTCACACGCAGTCGTATACATTTCTTAGAAAGCATGTTTGAAACTCTTCCGTGGTTTAGCCTTTTGTTGGGCCCCTAGTTTAGCGGAGGCATGTTTTATCTGTTCATGTGAAAGTGTTTCGGCTCTGGACTGGTGGGAGAGGTTTAGTAAACAAATATAGATAATGAAAGGGAGGGAGGGTGTGTGAGAGAGCGATGGAAAGGGAGTGTGGATGAACTTGTAATAGACAAAAAGACAGCTGTTTTTTAAAGTTGTCTTTGTTACATTTTTGTTCAATTTTTAATTCTAAAAAGGTTGGAATTTTCTTTGGGATACTAGGCTTTTGGAATACTATGCTTAAGCAGACCAAACAAGATCAAAATGGTATCTTTCTTTATTCCAATTTAGCTGTTTGTTCCCTGTAGATATATATGGATTACTTAAAATGCAGTAGTTAGAATCTATACATTCCATCCTAAAAGACTGTACACTGTAATAATATATTCAACCTCACATGCTCCAGAAGTTATTTCACAGAAATGTTTGAGTCCTTGTGTGTGTTTATGGGTGTGTGTGTTTCTTTCTGCTTTTTCTGTAGGTGGTTTGTGTAGGTGGGGGTTTGATTTTTTTTCTTTCTTTTTTTCCCCCCCTTTTTCTTTGAATGTGGGTGATTGTGAGCTGAGATGAGCAACAGATGAGTCACTCTAGACTGATGAACCAAAAGACAAAAAGACATCATCAAATGCCGTTACAACTACTGTGTCAGTCGTCATTTTTCTGAGAACTTGCAAATCTGAGAATGAGCATTCTTTAACTGAGAGTTTCTAATCAAACATGAGTATTGTTTAGATAATGCAGGTAAAGAATTGGAGGTCATTGTTTCATTATTTGTGCTGTTTTCCTAAGGCCCTGTTTCTACCTGGTATTAATATGTGTTTTGTTAGATCGGATCACAAGTGGACGACTCTAAATACAGGTGTAAAATGTTTTTTAGCCTCTGCACTTTCAACCACTTCCAGAGGTGATCGAAAACACATTCGGCCGGATTGCTTTCGTAGTGGAAACGCTCATGTGGTCGAATGTGCTCGAACAGCCACAAAAGACCACCTACTCCCCACCTATAATCCGTAAACATTATGGGAAGTGCGCTAGCCAGACGGGATTTAAACTTTGTCGGCTGAAGGCCCAAGTTTGGTTTGAAGATGAAAAATGTACCAAGCACAATGTTCTCTCACCATTCCTGATTTCTAACATGCACAGCGTTCGGCGTGGTCTTGCGGCTGTCAGAGCAGAAACGAAAGCTGCTGCTCTCCATGTGTTTATCCATCGTCTCCTTTCGTGTTCATATGTAAATTGCGTGAGCTTATTTCGTCCATTAGATCGAAAGATCTGAAAAAAAAACATACATTTACCTGCCCATAGACCCTACCCTCAAAGAAATCAGGACAGAAGTGCTCGAAAGTAAACAAAAGAGACGGATTAAAACACCAGGTGTAAACGGGTATGTGTCTCCCTCGTTCACTTGTGGTCCGATCGACCAAAACGCATCTTAATACCAGGTGGAAACAGTGCCTAAGACTTGGTGGTTGAAACCCAGACCTGCTGAAGTGGAAGGGACCTGCACCTGAGATTTGACCAATTCTGTTTTTTTCAGCAGCTGTTACTGATAGTGATATCTAAAAATACAAAAAATATACAAGACACAATGTCTAATTTTAATATTTGAAGTGTTAAATAGAGGTGGTGTGTCACTTATGCTAAATGTAGTCTGATTAATGTGTATACATGCTGGACAAAGTTAGGTCTGTTAGTTTGCAAAAATCATCCTGGAATGATTTCAGTCGGATTAAAGCACATGACATCTTAAAAAGATGAATTATTGCTTTAGACTGAAAATTTAATGTAAATGTGTAACTGTTACTAGTCAGTATTCTCAAAATCAGCCTGGCAAATCTATCACTATAATATATCTCTTAACCCAGGCATACTCTATCAGTGTTGTGCCCTCAAACACAATGTATGTCCATAGTTGTTGCAGGATAACTGCCACAGTGAGTTGCATCTGCCTAGCAGTGAATTTCAGTTCCAGTCTAGTGGTAGTAGGTTAACAACTCTCATATCTTAAGCATGACTTTGCATGTCTAGTATTCTAATGGTGGTTCAAGATTCAGGTGAGACTTGTATGATGAGTAATAATTTGCAAGAAAGAGCATTTAGTTGTGACCTTTTGGGTCTAACTGAAATGCCAAATCTTTCCGTGTATTACCGTGGTCTTTCTGAGACCTGTTTAGTTTCACATCCCCCGTGTCTCTTGTGTTTGGATCAATGATCAGTGTCTTGTGACACTGTGGATGTTTGTGGCTTGCTTGGTTAAGATTTCTCATATTTTAAAAGACACAAGACATCTCAGGCATTTACTGTAATGCAGAAGGAAAGGACCCATGTGTATACTTGTGAAGAATCAAGATTTTCCTGAATGGTTTAGTAGAGCTTATTATATGGGCCAGGTACGTATCATTTTTGTCTTTCAATATTAGTAACCAGCTAGTGTCACGTCTCTCATTAAGGTGAGAAAAAGTTTGTTAAATGGACCGTTATTACAGACCAGTCGTTATTTACTCACCTCATGTTGTACCAAACCTGTATTAAAACTAAACCTGTATATTTTTAAATTTCGGTGTTTGTTTTTCGTTCATACAATGAAAGTCAATGGGGTCCAATGAGAGTGAATACATTTTTGGGTGAACTATCCCTTTAAATGTGTGTACATGAGAATTTGTTTGCATGCTTAAAAATTGTGTCGGTTCACCTGATTTATGTCTCAAAGCATTTGGCGTGTTAAAAGTACATTGTTCATCAGCATTAACGAATATTGACATAAATCGTTCACCTGATAAAGTCCAAAGACACCTTGTGGCTTAACAAAAGAATGCGTGTAGTAATGTTGCCATGTAATCAGTGTTATGTCAGCTCCGCATTGCTGCATATTTTGTTAGTGATCCGCTTTCGCTCCTCTCAGCATAGATGCGCCGTAACTTGCAACAGGAAGGGTGAGGTAACTACAGGGCACAGGAACTGCTGTGTCACGCTGAAAGGAGCGAGGGACTACGCTTAGACGGGCGAGTGAATGAGAATGTGCATGTGTGTAAGGGCAGGCACATCTACATTATGTGTTATGACACATCTGCCCAGCCCTCTATCGCCGACTAGGAGCATTGAATGATTGTGGTGACGCAACTGCAACGTCATAACGGTTCCCACTCTCCGTTTTTCCTCTCTCTCTCATTCACTCACTTCTCCTCCGCTGGTGACAGTGCACTTTACCTCTCCGCTTGGGCTTTGGGTCTGTGTGTGTTTGTCCATGGGGTTGCCTTGCCTTCACTGTGTTGATGGTGGCGATCCAACTGGCAGGACTCAACCGCGAGAGAGAGAGCGGGAGAGAAAGACACTGATCAGAAGGAAAGACGACAAGACGAGAGAGTCGCGGACATGGCAAGAGGTTATGTGGGTTCATACAAATTGCGCGTTACGCAGTCTGCGATCGCATCCTCATAATGCAAAAGCGATTCTACCGAGGGGCTTTCTGGCAACTGTCAAAGACGATTGCAATGTTTTCCTCTGAACAGAACGAGTACAAAAATAAGCTCATGGAGAAAAGGGAGAGGTAAAGATAGAAAAGATGCCAGCAAAAGAGCGAGTGTGAGAGACCCAGCTGAGAAGCTTCGGAGTTCGAAGAGATGGGTTGGCATGAAACAAAGTGTTTAGGCAGGAAAGAAAGCGCAAGAATGGCTTAGAAAAGAACACGATTAAGACTGCATGAGTGATTCATTTTTTACACCGAACACTCACTTACCATTGTGGTCTCTATCTTATGCTCTTCCCTACCCTCGAATCCCTCACGCGAACATTGCCCCTTCTGTATGGCTGCAAAAGCACCTCGTCGCCTTCCCTCGCTTCCGAGCAGAATGAACGCCATTGACAAGTCAACATACTTAACCAGCAGCAAAATTGTGCATAAACGCATGTGTGTTATGTGACGGTCGTTGTCTTTTTCCTCAAAACTTTGAGCTTCCTATCTCTCTGCGGTTCCTGTTAACCTCCCTATACCTTGTGGTTGCTTCTGACAGTCGCTGTGCTTTCCCCCTCACATCCTGTGTTCCTCGGCTTTGAGACTCGTTTGCTGCTGCTTGACTCTTATATCTGCGGTTTATATAAGCGCACCAATGTATATGCTTCGTATATGATGTAGATGACTGCCATTCCTTTCACAGTTTGACAGCCTCTTATGAAACTGTGTATGTTTGGTCTGTAAGCATCTTCTGCCAGCTATTATCTGTTCGAAATCAGTATCCTGTGATGTTTTGCAATATTAAGCGCATGTCAATACAGAGTTCAAACAGACTGTGAACTACTGAGGACAGCATTATAAGACAGGAATAAATATATCGGCGCCAGTCATTTCCATTTCTTTGTTTTTGTTTATTTATATTTTTCTTAAACACTAAATGGCAGCTGCTGTGTGATGACTGAGTAGATGTCTACATTTAACCACTGCAGCCTCCATCTTATGGAGTAAAAAACCAACACCAAAACACCTCTACAATAACATGCATCTCTGCTTTCACATAAGCCATAGATCTGTGTTCATACAGTCCTTTATTTAGCGCAGTAACCAGCCAGTCTGCCACTCGTGCTTTCTCTCACTCTCTATGCTTTGCAGCGGCTGTATTTCCTGCATGCTCCACCATTCCACGTACGTGCCCAGTGTGGCTCAGATAATGGCCTCTCTCACTCTGCACACACAGAAAAGAGGAGGGGGAGGAGGAAAATGAAGGGAGGGAGAAAACGAGGGAGGGGGGAGGGAGTGAGCTAGCAAACGATAGAGAGAGGGGTGGGGGATTTAAGGCAAAGCAGACGGTGAATGCGAAAAGCAGAAAGAAGAAGGAGAATATAGAAAAGGGAAGGGAGGAGCAGAGAGACATAATGAGAGAGGGAGAAAGAGAGAAACGACAGTGGCGATAGGAAGAGAAACAGAGCGAGTGTGTGTGCGTGGGGGAGGTGTGTATGACAGAGTGCGTGCGTGAGTGTGTGTGCGTCCGTGTGCCGCACTGCCTGGCTGACTGAGAAGAGAGGGAGAGAAAGAAAGAAAGAAAGAAAGAAAGAAAGACTGAAAGAGAAAAGAACCCATAGTGGATTTCCACCGGCTGGCTTCTTTTTTTTTTTTATTTGGCACTGTCTCGAATGCCGTATTCCATGCACTTTCTTGTCCACGTTTCCCACCTTTGTCTCTCCAGCAACGTTATTGGGACAGCTAGACCACTGTGAGTAGATGCCAATCTGTTAATTTCTCTCTCTGTATGCTTGAGCTTTGTATTTTGATTGTGAAAGACACCGGAGTACGGGGGACGGGGAGGGGGGACGGGGGGGGGGGGGGGGGGGGGGGGGGGGGTGTTGTGTGTCTTACCGTGTTCAGCTGTCTACTACTAGGCTTTAAACCCTGTCTGCAGTCTCTCTGTTTTTTGTTTGTTTATTTATTTTTGTTTATTTTGTTTTTGCTTTGTGGTGTCAACCTCTGAGACAGCTGTTAATTGTGTGCAATTTCTGAGACATAGTAGATGCAACATACAGAGTTTAAAGGGCACCTCATACTTTTGAGTAAAACCGGTTTTACAGTCTCTTCTGGTTGGGCGTGTTAATGTTTTGGTAGTAGTAGTAGCTCTGTGTCTGTAAGAAGAGGGAGAGAGTTTTGGCAGCGATGAAAGCCCTGGCACGCCTCAGATAATTGCCTAAGCACGTGCTTTCTGCTGTCAAGACAGGTGTGTATTTGCAGGTGTACGGCATATATATATGTGTGTCACTGATCCAAAGAATCTGATACACATCTTGCACGGCGCATATAATAAATCAACTCTCTGATTGTTGAAATACAAACTATCTAGTGCTTTTTTTTGTGTGCAAGTGTGTTCTAGTGATCTCTGCGGTGACACTAAGACTATATTGTGAAAGTTTTCGGCATGAAGGAATACACGTGGGTGTTTATTGCATCACTGAAAAGAGGAAAAATAGCCTGTTGTAACAATTGTGTGGTTCAGCTTTTTTGAAGAGTTGAAGTGTGACCATTGTTGGTAAGTGGTAGTCTGACACATGCTTTTGGGACACACAAACAGTCTACTCAGTGGCTGCCACACAGCCCATGGGGGTCCAAACAGACACCATTAGTTAAGGTGAATTCAAAGTGTCTGAACAGCTGCCCATCAGTATAACCCATTTAAAGGGCTGTTACTATGACTGCACAATCAGAGAGGTTTAGACATTTAGTTACAGAACTATTAGTTTAGATGGGTGCCTTGTCTCAGCAGTCTAAACTTCATTTTATGCAAAAAAAAGTTCTTATACTATACTCAAATGTTGTAGATGCTTCTACAGAATTACTGCGTAAGACATCTGAATAGACAGAGTTGTGTCAGAGAGAGACAGAGCGTGTCTGTTAGTGGGTTTTTTTTCAATGGTTTTTTTTTTTTTTAGTTAATGTGATAAAACCACAAGGTCCTCTTTTATAAGATATGCCTTCATCATGGACAAAGCCCTGTGTATTTGTCTTCTGTGCAGCAAACAGGTTTTCATTTCATCAACACTTTCACATAGAAGAGCACTGAAGGCATTATACAAATCATTCACTTAAATTTATGATAATATAGTATGTTTTAGAGATACATTATCACTTAAAAGTGCCACGAAGATGGTTGCTTGTAGATATTGCCCTTTCACACTCATCTGGAGCCAGTTCACAGTTTCCACAACATTCCTTTAACCCTTTCAAGAAAAAAGCACAATAGAGAGTTTATAGACCAGCAAAGAGGATATCTGAAAACCAGGAACCAGGAAGAGTTTCTCAGTATGTTGACTTGGGCATTACCAGTTCTATTATAATTGTAAATATGGGGTTGTATTTGCATGAGACAGTTGAACTGGTAGAAGCAGTCTTCATTGTGCCCTTGAAAAATGTAGAGGTAGGCTCAGGTTATTTTAATAATGTCTGCCCAATGACATCAATTAAATTAGACAATACAGCGATAACCAATTTTATGTTATATTTGCGGAATGTGTTTTCTTGCAAGCAGAGAAAAAAAAGACAGAGAGAGAGCAAAAGAAGAGCATAAGGCAACCCAGGGATCTCCATGGGACAAAGTATTATGTAGTCTTCTTTCAAATCAGGCAGCAACCTTACAGAGAATACCAAGATGGTCCAACAGGTCAGAGTATGTTGTTTAGTTAATAGAGGTAAATGATTATGTCACTATTCCAGGACAAAATGCTATGATGTTTGTTTTAATTAGTTGGCAATTAATATATTAAAATAGTATTTGCCCTTATTTTTGTATGATGTAATCAATGCATAACACTTCATTGCTACAAAAGGTTTACAAAGATTGAAAAAATATACACACACACTCAGTAGATATATGTAAACTGTCAGTTTGCTGAAGCATTGTCAAGTAACTTATGTTTTTTGCTCTTCTACAGACTGTTTCTGTGGTGGGTTCAGTGGATGGCCCCAGAGGAAGAGGCCAGATGGAAATTGGGTCCCATGACCGCCTGGAAGAAGGCGTGTTAAACCATGAACTGTCTAATGGGCTTAGCAAACATGCAGCAAATGAAGAAAATATTTGTGATGAAGAAGTCAGTGGCGTGGCCAGGGAGCAACACCAGCACAACTACCATGAGGGGGCTGGATGTATTTCCCAGACACCGGGCTGGGTCCCTGAGCAAGCTGGGAAGTCTTCAAATCCTGAATCTCAACAGGGTGCTTGGAGTGGCCAAAATGCCAGCACACCGGTGAATGATGTGGATATGGAGGATGCACGAACCCTGGTGGCCTTTTCTGCTACTGTTGGCTCACTGCCACCTTACACCAACCATCAAACTTCTCAGACTCCTACAGCTCAGCTGTATGAAAGGTTCCATCAGGAAATGTCTAATGGAGGAGATGAGGCCAGAAAGAAAGGTGTGGATGGTGAGTTGTGCCCCCCTGAAGATCTAAACACTCTTCAGGCAGCACTGAGCAAGGCCCGTCATGGCCACAAGCCACCTAACTGTGATTGTGATGGCCCAGACTGCCCTGACTACCTGGAGTGGCTGGAGAAGCAAATCAAAATGGTGGCTAACTCCCAAGATAAAGGTTCTTGTAAGATCGCGGGTGCTCCTCCACAGCCACATGCACAGCATCGTTATTCTCAATCCCAACCTCAACAATGTGGAAGTAACCCCTTGTGTATGCAAGACACAAATCCACAGCCCCTTGTTAACCAGCCTTCTGCTCCTAGACCCTTTGGCCGACCAGCACCTATTCCCTGCTCCCCTAGTGTTCTGTCCATAGCCAAGGAAAGAAATGTTAGCTTGCAAACAGCCATTGCAATTGAGGCTCTGACCCAGTTGTCTGCCACTGTCCCACAAACTGTTGTTTCTCCAGGTGAGTCTTCACCTGCAAATCACCATCAGCATCTGCCAACCTCCTACCCCCAGAGTATGCCACAAGTGGTCTCTTCATCACCTGGTCCTGTTTTGTCCTCCTCTGCTATGCCACGATCCATCCCTCCAGGACATTACCCCCCGGAGGTATCATCATGGGAGCAGCAGAGACCTCAGTCTCAGGGTGAGGCCCCTGCACCTAACTCATCTCACTATGCTTCCCCATACCCATCCTCCAAGTCCCCATTTACAATCATACACCCATCAACCCCTAATCCCCGACCCCAGCAGTGGAACCAGGGCACAGCTGGAAGCTGCGAGAGAAGCTCCCCTCGGAACCCATGGATGATTGAGAACACAGAGTCCCAGCTTCGTTTTGTAAACCCATCCCAAGGCAGCAGTGACCCAGTATCAGAGCTAAAGCAACTCCTTGGAGACACTGGTGGAAAGTACACCAACTCAGCCTTCAAGTTCCCACTCCTTCACCCCAGCTTGCAGGATGGTCGCAAGGGCAGCCTTGCTGGGGTGCCTCACATTAAGCAGGAGGTGGACACAAAGGAGTACCTGGGCTCAGGATGTGCAGTCATGGGCCAAGAGGGGATGGTAAATGGCCAGCAGCCGTTCCAGGGTCAGCAGTTTTCACCCACCATTAGGCACTCAACTCAGGCAGCACTACAGCAGCACCTTCATCATAAGCGTAACCTCTTCTCTAATTCTCCTGCCTTTAGTCCATTAGCCCCCATGGCTTGTCAGAACCTTCGTAAGTGGTGGCCACAGTCTATTCCAGAGAGTCCTTTAACCATCAAACAGGATCACAAAGAACCCAAAAAGAAAAAGAGTGCTCAAAGTTCTCCTCTTCTCAAGCAGCCAGTGGGTGGGCTATTTGGTCCACTGGGCACACCTCTTCCAAAACCCAAACAGATTGTTATCAAGAAGCATAAACAGAAAGCTTCCCAACCAACTTTTCTCCCACAGAACCAGATTACAATATCGAAACCTCCCTTCATCTCCGCAGGATATGCACCATCCCTGTCTCAGCTTGTTCCATCTCTACCAGGCATGGAAGCTGGGCTTCCCCCCTCTCAGGTGGCTGAGAGCCACCCAGCTCCAGCTCAATCTCAGGAATCCATTTTAAATGGCAGTAGTACACCTATCTCTGAAAACACTCATTATTCTTCTACCCCTGTGTCAGTCCTAGCACCATCCACCCAGAAGGTGATAGCTTGCTCAGGCCCAGCTGGGCCAAATGACAGCGTCCCAACAACCAGTATCACGCCTCAAACCTCTACAACACAGCCAATTCCTTCTCTGGCTGGCCTCAGTAACCTAGATCCAAAATTTGAAGAGTTGATTCGCCAGTTTGAGGAGGAGTTTGGGGACACCATTTCCTCAGCTTCTGCAGCAGAGACCCCAGAGAATGGCCCTGCTCATCCAGTGGTGACCGAGTCACAACCAAACTCAGGACAAACCAGACCCGAGTCACCATCCCCAACGCAGCCAGTTAACTGCCCTCCTGTTCCCACAAATGAGTCTGAGCCCATGGATGAAGGTCAAAAGGACATGACTGAAAGACTGAAGGAAAAAACACCATTGCCATCTGAGGAGCTCTGCACTGTCAAACAGGAAAGTGAGGAATGTGAGGTGGATGTGAAACCTTCTGGGCAGCTCCCGTCTGTAGCTCAGGATGCATTTCTGGAGCGACAGCACCCCTTCATCACACCTTTCTCCCCTCCAACTAAACGTATAAAGATTGAGTCATCTGGTGGCGTGACTGTGCTCTCCACAACTGCATGTTTCTCTGCAGACAGAGAGGGGGATGATTTGAATACTCCCACCAAGGATATGTTTCCCTCCTCTCCTTCACTTAAAGGTTTTCTTGAGTCACCATTACGCTACCTGGACACTCCCACCAAGAGCCTATTGGATACACCAGGGAAAAATTCCCAACCTGATTTTCCCATCTGTGACTGCGTAGGTAAGTGTGAGAGAATTCAGGGGGAAAAAAATTCTGGTCCAGAAAACTGGGCAAGAGCACTCATATTCTCAAACAGAATATAAAAGCAGATAAACAGACACTGAGATTTTGTGACATTATAACACAGCACATCACCCCACTCTACATCCCCTTATATTTTACTGATCAGACAATGAGACCCGCTTAGCTAACCCACCTAACCCCCTATATTTTTTATTTATTTTTTAGCTCAGTTTATGTTTTATTATAGTTTAGCTTCATTACAGTTAGCTTTATTACTAGTAAATGTTAGGGTTAGGGTTATTCCATTAGACTACAACATAGACTAAATTGATCATCAAAATTCCCTTCAGGAAGCCCCAAATGTTTGTTTTTCATCACATAATTTCTGCATCAGCACATTTCTCAGGGTAGTGTTGGGCCATGTCTGAGAATGCGTGCTCTATCAGGGGCCGTGCATTGCTCTGCAGTCTGTTCTCTGTGCCTCTTGCAGAGGAACAATAGTTTTGAAGAAAGGAGCCCATTGTAATTCTTTGGGCCAGGGCAGTGCAGCGCCTTCTGTCTATGCTCAGGCTATTGGTACAGTGAGTACAGCTAGTTTCTCCAAAGGAGGCAGTCACACAATGAAGAGAGTCTGCTCATATATCATATGATATACTGTGGTCAGACATCAAAGATGGGAGGGACTAGGGAGGACAGGGTGAGAAGAGATGGACTGCAACCTCTCAGCTTGGCCCTCGTATCTCTTATTTTGTCATTTCAGAGGTTTTGCTGAACTGTGTGAAAGTTGTCCTGTTGCATTGTAACAGCAGCTGATAATTTTTTGCAAATTTCAACTGAAAGATATTCTAATAAGCTATCCTCATTATATAAACCTTATTATACGTGTGATATGTAATTATCAAAATTACTTGCCAAATATGAAAGAAATCACTTAAGAAAGTGTTCATTCAAGGGTAGTAAGCTGTGCCTGAACACTTGTTGGAGCTTGACTGTTACTAAAAGCAAAGGACAATAGAAGGGAGGTTTCCATAGTGAATCCTTATAGCACTCTGTCAACACCACAGGGAACACCCAGTGCCATTTGATACTTACAAACACACAAAACACGTCCCATATGCAGTACATTCAGCAGTTCTACAGTCTTTATATTGATTTTTAACATATATCTAGTATATATATTTGACTGTTGTATAATTTTTCTCTCAGTCTGTGCTTCTTAAAAGCACTCAGTTTTTCCTATATTTTTAGCTATTCTTAAACTTATTACTGTTACAGTATTTTACTCTGCTGAGTAAGCAGGTAGTATGCATCCACTAGATGTTTTTCTTTTCTCACAAACACTTTTTTTCATAAGACTTTCTCCTTTTTTATTTTTGCTCACCCACACACAGGACTGACTCATACTATCATTCTAATGGTATTACACATTAGCAATCTGAATCAGCCATTATTGTACAAGAGTGTGTCCATGCTTTAATCTGTATTCTCTTTCACTCTTTGTCTCCCTTAGACCAAATCCTAGAAAAGGACGAGGGCCCATATTACAACCACTTGGGGTCTGGGCCAGACATAGCTTCAGTCAGAAAACTGATGGAAGAGAGGTGAGAGGCACAAGTCAAATTTCTGAATCATTATTGGTTCACACTGTATTCCATAATGTCTTCTTTGCAGATTTTGTTGTGGTCATATTTCTTTGCAAACACAACCTACAGGACATGTAAGGGCCATGTGGGATCCTACATTAAAATAAAGTTTTTATTGAGGGAAATTGCAAAAATTAAATAAAAAAAAACAAAGTGTGTACTGAATGTTTGTTTACTTTCTTGATCTTCTATTAAAACAATATGATTAGCTGGAGAAACTATTTTGAATGTTGAATTTAAAGTTCAGCTTGCTTGCTTTTTCTCTAGCAATTGCCTATTCTGTCTTGTCCTTTTTTAGTAAAATGTTATCAAAAAAGTTGGAGGAACATAATTCTCATACACATACAATGAATAACAATCAGATAAACTCACATGAAAATCCATTTATAGATTGAAATATATTTTTCTACAGTTTAAAACAGAAGTTATTAATCTTCAAAAACCACAGAGCAATACTGCTGACCCAACATCATTTGCTTTAAGAGTTCCCTAGCGACCCTTTCATTGTTCAGTTGTTTGGAAGCACTGGCAGTTGGATCCTGGCAACAGATTCTTAACCAGCTGAGGATAAGCATCTCTCTTTTCTGCCGTTTGCTCTCCCATTCCCCTCCTCCCACCTTCCTTCTCTATGATCTTGTCCCCAGGGAATTCCTGACCCAGAATCCAACAGGAGTAACAGGAAATATTGGCATCAGCAGATCGACACAGGGGAGAGACAGGGAGATAGAGAGACAATGAATAGCAGGGGAAAAGAGAAATAATTTAAAGGAAATTAAAGAAGAAGGAGATGAAGTGATGAAAAAGGTTGGGGTATATACAGTATATAAAGGGTATATATTAGAGCTTGAAGAAATTAGTATCCTGTAGTTTTTTGTTTTTTTTCTCTGGATACAGATGACAAAAGGAAACAACATTTTCTTTACAGGAACACTATTATATAGGGTCCATATATATACTTGATATACTGTAAAACTTTTACTAATACTTTAATGATTCTGTGATCATTCAGAAGTGAAGAAGAATATGAAAAGCTCCACAGGGTGTTGCCCCCTTTCCCCTGTAAGCATACAGAAGCTAAAACTTCCTTGACCCATTTGGATAGAGTATCTCCACCTTTGCTGACCTCTGGTACACTTGTCCACTCTCATTGCTTTATTTGAGAACTGATTGAGGGCATAGTGGCTGTAATTTCTATAGCCTGAGTCATCTCCTCTGAGATAGAGGGGGAGCTGGTTGGTAGAGGAAGAACCTCCCCTTTGTTTGTCTGTCAGACAGTGGCTATAGCCTTCTTAAGCCTAAGCCTGACCCCTTTGTGGCCTTTGACCTTATAGCCCACCCCTGTGGATCTTGGAAGCTCTCCACCAGACTGTGTAGTTATAACTGAACAGTATTTATACTTCCCACATGCTGCTGTTATGCTCATGCCCTGAGAGTTTCATTTGAGGAGACAAGCAATTTTTGCCTGCGAACATGGGCCATCATATACAAATGTGTATTAGGACAGAGTATCACCCACTACTTCACTATATCACATTACATATGTAACCGTTCAATACATTTCAACGTATCACAATATCATAATTGCATTACTAAAGCTATACCTGACTCTTCACACTGGCTCTGACTACCTTAAATCCTCGATTTGAATTCTACATATGTGCACCCAAATCTGATTTAAGTATAGAGTGATTTAAAATGGGTCTTCATTAAGATTGAGGAGGGTTGTTGTTTTCATGTTGCATTATTAAACTGTGTAATTTGAGTTAACTATGTCCCTTTCTCTCCCCTTATTATTCCAGGTATGGAGAGAAGGGTGAAGCCATTCGTATTGAGAGGGTGGTTTACACAGGGCGAGAAGGAAAGAGCTCTCAGGGATGTCCTATCGCTAAGTGGGTAAGTGTGGAAATCTACATATTTCTAATATCAACTATTCGTTGGGTTACCTGAATGATTGGAAAATAAATCAGCTTTTAAGGGTTAGTTTACCCAAAAATGAAAATTCTGGCATTAATTACTCGCCCTCAACCCATAAGACCTTTGTTCATCTTCAGAACACAAATTAAGATGTTTTTGATGAAATCCGAGAGCTTTTTGATCCCCCATAGACAGCAACGCAGTTACCACTTTCAAGGCCCAGAAAGGTAAAGACATTGTTAAAATAGAGCATGTGACTACAGTGGTTCAACCTTAATTTTATGAAGCGTCGAGAATATTTTTTTGTGCGCAAAAATAAATAAATAAATAAAAATAACTTTATTCAAGAATTTTTTTCTCTTCCGTGTCAGTATAGAACGCTTCACGTGAGCACCACGACATATGCATGTAGTGCTGATGCAGGGGCCGGTCAATACTGAGCCGGCGTTCTGACAGAGAACCCGGAAGCGCACCACTGTGTTTACAACGTGAAAAGCGTCAGAGACTAACACAGAAGAGAAGAAATTGTTGAATAAAGTCATTATTTTTGTTTGTTTTTTTTTTTGCACAAAAAAATTTTGATAATCAAAAATACCTTAATTTGTGTTCTGAAGATGAACGAAGGTCTTACGGGTTTGGAACGAAATGAGGGTGAGTAATTAATGACAGAATTTTCATTTTTGGTGAACTAACCTTTTAACATGGTTTGGAGTTCATTTGAGCCAAACAAGTATGTTTCTTAGAACCTTCTGGCATTCAAAAACAGCTAGTCAGCATGCACTGTGGGACTATTTTGAACTTCAAATGTCATAAGACATGACATAGCAGTCAAAGACGTCTCTCCGAATCTTTTCTTTACATTGTAACCCTGCCCGAGTGGGAAAATAATTTACAAGTTACATACATAAGATTTCTGTCTTCCTGCTGTAAACACACCTACAGATTAGCATCTACCATATGCCTTCATCATTACTGACTGTCGTTCTCTCTGTAGGTGATTCGTCGCAGCAGTGAGAAGGAGAAATTGTTATGCATTGTGAAGCAACGACCTGGGCACCACTGTGCCAATTCTGTTATTGTTGTTGTCATCTTGGCCTGGGAAGGCGTTCCCCGTGCTCTGGGAGATAAACTGTACAGAGAACTCACAGAAACCATCATCAAATATGGCAACCCCACCAGCCGCCGCTGTGGACTCAATGACGAGTGAGTTTTGAACACAACTGATATGTTTTTTTTTGTTTTGTTTTGTTTTGTTTTGTTTTGGGGGGGGCTGATTTGGGTATGAAGTATCCATGTTGTATCACATGTACATCGGTCAACCATCAAGTGGAGTTATATTGGATGATTTACTGTCAAAATTTGTTGACCTAAGGACAACTTTTGAATCATTCCTTTGATTATATTAGGTACATTATAAGCAGTTTAACAGCATTTTTCTAGACTGTTTTTAGAGTCATTGTAAAATAATGAAATAATTGTTTATGCAAGTCACATTATTGACTGATATTGCAGAGCTCTTACATCACAAATACAGTTTAATCACATGTTTACATAATGCAGTATTGTAATCAAGCATAATTTAAGGAAAAGCCTCAGAGTATGTCATCTATTGTAAGAGTTTATAGTGACTACTAATTAAATTCATGGTGGGTGCCTTTTGCAGTCGAACCTGTGCATGCCAAGGGAAGGACCCAGATACCTGTGGAGCTTCCTTCTCTTTTGGCTGCTCCTGGAGCATGTACTTCAATGGATGCAAGTATGCTCGAAGCAAAAACCCTCGCAAGTTCAGACTTCAGGGAGACCACCCCAAAGAGGTTAGTTGCACATAAAGAAGGGGAGAATAATACTTTAATGTAATTGGGGTTATTTTTATAAGCCCAATAAAAACAGTCAAGGGTTTTTTTTGTTTGTTTTTTTTGTACAGGAGGACGATCTCAGGGATAACTTCCAAAACTTGGCCACACATGTGGCCCCTATATATAAGCGGCTGGCTCCCCAGGCCTACAGTAACCAGGTTTGTTTTATATGACTATTAGAAATAGTCAGTGTAGTCACACTACACTGAATGGTTCACAGTTCATACCATTCAGGCACATTAAATCAAACAGCTTTTCTGGTAATTGGTTTGGTGGGGTTTCAGGTGTTCAAAAAGTTTATGATTTTAATGTTTTAGAACTTTATATTTATACAGTGAATTACGGAATCAGGAAGTGTGGAAGAAATAAACAGAAAATTGATTAATTTATTTACAATATTTTTGTGTGTGTGTTACTCAGTGTTTAAATGAGAACATTGCTTCAGACTGTCGGTTGGGCATGAAGGAAGGACGGCCATTTTCAGGAGTCACTGCATGCATGGATTTCTGTGCCCATGCTCACAAAGACCAGCATAACCTCCACAATGGCTGCACTGTGGTACATTTTTAATTTTCATTTATGTATACATTTTTATCTATAGTGGCCATTTTAGATGTTTTTTTTAATGTAAATTCTAGCCAGGGCTATACTGTGATCACTGCATGGAGTACTACTGTATATATGTACAATTGTACTACTGTACAATATATGCATAGTGAATTATTCCTGTACAAACAAATGAACATAAATAAAAATGATTTACTTGTCAAGTTTAGATTTGTGTTTTGTAAAAAAAAAAATTATGTACAGTAGGCAGTAGGAGTTGCTATTTACTTTAGCCTTATACTTCCATATTTTGTTACTTCTAGGTGTGCACTCTTACAAAAGAGGACAATCGCACAGTGGGCACAATTCCAGAAGATGAGCAGCTGCATGTGCTTCCACTCTACAAGATCTCTACAACCGATGAATTTGGTAGTGAGGAGAACCAGCGTCTCAAAATGCAAACAGGAGCCATCCAGGTGCTCTCTAACTTCCGGCGAGAGGTTAGAAAACTTCCAGAACCTGCTAAATCCTGCCGACAGCGTCGGCTGGAGGCCAAAAAGGCAGCATCAGAGAAGAAGAACAGGAAATTGCAGCTTGCAGAAACCCCAGAGAAGACTGTCAAAATGGAGATTCACCACATGGAGTCACCCCATCCTCAGCAAGGCAATAAAGGTCAGTGGTTAAATATATCAGTTTACCTCTATAAATTAATTGTTGTTCAAAGTAAATGACAAACCATTGATTTAGCTGAAGTGAGAGTATTTTAGAGATGTGCTCTTTGGACACAGTGGTGTTATTATTTGAATGGAATTTGCCATTCCAGTTGAAGGTTTTGAATTTAAGCTCTAAAACTGACACTCAATAACTATAAAGTATACATTTAATATATAATTGTTTTCTTTCTTATCTGTTATCTAGCTATTCCAAAACAAGAGGTGAAACCAACCATCAAAAAAGAGCCTGTCGACCGCTTCCAGCCCTTCAATGGAGCCATACATGGCTACCCAGCACTAGGGAACGGCAAGACAACCCCAGATCCCCACAGCATGAGCAGTTCATTCTCCTACCCTGGTAACTATGCAAGAGGTTGCATCCCTACCAACAGCCAACCTCCTGCACAGAGCCCAATCAACGGCTTTCACCCTAACCTCCAAGAAATACGATACGGTTATTACAACTACCCTCCTAGTGCACTTTTTCCTCCTGAGCTCTTGGGATATGATAAAGGTGTCTGGCCAAAAGCTGGAGATCCCTCTGCCACACCATTTGAACAAAAGCCAGATGTTCAGTGTCTCCAAGCCAAACTGGCACAGGCCTATCCCAGCCGTCCTGGGCAGTCACAGCAACAAATGGCTGATGCATCCATTCAAGGCTACCCACACCCTTCTGAGGTTTCGCAGTCTCCTGTTCCACCCAGCCGTACTCCATCATTGTCACTTGAGCAGACCCACCGCTCAACACCTATCATCAAGCAGGAGCCCATGGATGTGCCACTATATGATGGCAGATCGAATGGGCAAGCTCAGAGCTGCCCTAGCACTCCCAGTACCACACCAAAACCTGAAGGCTGGCCTGAGCACAAACCAAATGGCAGCATAGTCTCTAAAGGCTGGGATGCAAACATCAGAACTGGTCCAACTAATTCTCCCTTCACTCCAGATAAGCAGAGGCTCCACCAGCAACACCCACACCAACATGAACACCTACAGTATCCACAGAAGCAACAGTGGAATTCCTACCCCTGCCCTAACACTCTAATGTCATCCCCTGCCCCATCTCCGTCCCCATCCCTAAAAGGCGGTCCTTCACCTGCACCCTCTCCACACCCATCCACCCCAAGACAGTGGGGTAGCCCTGCCCCTAGTCCACAACCTAAAGCATGGAGTCCTTACGGTCCCATGGGTTACGGCACTGGTGGTATCATACAAGGCAACCCTGCTGGTGCTTTCCCTGATAAAATGCTTTCCCAGGCAGGTGCGAATTGTGGCTCTGCACCTCTGGGACTCCAGGAGAAGGCCTGGAAATCTGGTGGCGCATCAGCAGCAGGCAGCACACCATCTCCGGCACCTGAGGGACGCTTGTTTCCTGATGCACTGCAAAGGTCGAATGGTCAGGCATGTTGGGACAGTGAGGCAGAGACCCAGAGTGAACGTGATCCTGAAGAGGAAGAGGTGTGGTCGGACAGTGAACACAACTTCTTGGATCCCAACATTGGAGGAGTTGCCGTGGCCCCTGCTCATGGCTCTATCTTGATTGAGTGTGCCCGTCGGGAGCTCCATGCCACCACGCCACTTAAAAAGCCTGACCGTTCTCACCCAAGCCGCATATCCCTGGTCTTCTACCAGCACAAGAACCTGAACCAGCCCAGCCACGGTCTGGCTTTGTGGGAATCCAAGATGAAACTCCTGGCCGAACGAGCACGACAGCGGCAACAAGAAGCAGCTCTTTTGGGTCTCTCACAGGAAGATATTAAGGCCTATGGGAAAAAGCGCAAGTGGGCAGCTGGATCAGCAAGCCCATCCCCTGGACAAACCAAGGACAAACGAGACGGTGTGATGACACGAATGGCACCCACACAGCATACCACCACCATAGTCACAGTTTCACCTTACCCGTCCACACAGCTCACTGGTCCTTACAGTCGATTTGTGTGAACTCTTGTAAACTGTTGCCCCCTAGAGCCAGAGATGGGAATAAAAATGATAAGGATCATGAATCTTACACCTTTACCATTTGCTTCCCCTCTTCTAGCTCTAACACCTCTCTCAGGCCACCACAAGGGAGGGATAATAGAGGAAGGGGCACTTTTACACTTTTTTTTCTTTTACCTCAAATTTTGGCAGCAGTTTGGGAGCTCCCCAAACGGACACGCTGTCTATGGTGCTCTTGCTCTCTCCAACGTGGGAGGGATTTCCATAGCTACCCCTCCTTAAGTGAATTTGATGATCCTAATTATTATTGCTCTATTATCAATATTATTACAATTGCTATTGTTACTGTCAACGTTGATATTACAGGTATTGTTATTATATTATGAAGATGACTATTTTTTATTTTAATGTTATTGTTTTTCTCATCATTTTTATTAATATTATGATTTTTGTTTCCCCTCTTGACTAAGAGGGACTTCCTTTCTTCATTCTCGCTTGTTCGTTATGAACATGAGAACAAGCTATTCAGCATTTTATTGTCGCGCTTTTCACCTCCCAACCCCACCGATCTCTATATTAATGAAGCGCCTTCACATCATTGCAAGTCACATTTATGTGACTGCATTAAGGCAACTATAGAGCGTTTGCTCTATATTGCACTAGTCACTGAACACGTGCACAAGAAAGAGAGGGCCAGACACAAGCTTGGGCCTTTCTGTTTGGTGCCACTCTAATGAAATCTGTAAAGTCTCTCATCCCTTCAAATGGTGCTTCTTTTCTGTCTCAAGTGTCTCTAATTTTGCTCTCACAATATCGAGGCAGGTGCTGGACCTGGGTGCTCTTTAGCAGCAGATGTCAGTCATGTTCAGTGACAGGGACCTCCCAGTCCCGGTAATTGGCTCAACCTTCCATCATGTCATCTGATTGGTGCTGACTCATTTGCCTGCAGTTTCATTGGCCATTCTTCACTTCCCATGTGACATTTTTAGACTAAGTTCTCTAAGGTGCTGATAGTGCTAGCAAAAATCCACCTTCATAAAACCGCCCTAAAGAGCTGCAGATAACCCACCGTGGGTCTTAAGCTTGTGATTTCCACATAGACTGAACAATCCAGACACAGCTCAAACAGGGAATTCTAAAATCATTGGCCAATTTTTATTGGCTTGAAATTCTGCAATCTCTGCTTGATTTACCCTAGATATGTTCAAATTGCAAAGACTTTCAGCTGCAGTAGGCAAGAAAATAATGACTTGCTGCAAAATTGTCATTACAGATGAGTATCTATAGATTTGAAACATCAGTGGATCTGGTTGGTTTCAGTCAGCAGACTGTCCAAAAAGATCTGCACAGGGTCCTCGCTAAAGGGGAACTTGCCTAACTGGTTCCCTCGGTTACTAATAATTGGTTTTATGTGTGTATTCCCAACACAACTGGCCCTGTGTAAACTGAACATGTCTTCCATGTCCTGATTTATCTGTAGTTACCCATTTGTGATGACGATTTTATTCAAAGCTATTATTTTTGGGATATTTTCTTACCCACTGCTGGTAAAACCCACCAGCCTAACAGACAGAGCACATTTCATGGAGTTGGTGCAACTACGAGTCTTTTACGCCCCTCTCGTCGTAAGCAGCCCTCTTCTCTCTTTTTTGCCCTGAGAGATCACCCACACCTGGAATTCATGGTGCTGAATGGCAATGCATACAGTTTCAGCTCAGTTGTTTGTGCTAGTGTATGTATAAGTACACAATGCATGTGTGTGTGTGTGCATTTGTGTATGGATTCCTAAACATGCACGCTGGTTAGAATGTATGTGTGCCAGTGTGAATGCCTGTCTGTGAGCTTCATATAGGGAGCAATGCAGGGCTGCCGCTGGTTTACACAGGGCTGTAAGATGCTTGACACTCACAGAGGAGAGATCCTGGTGCTCATTAAGTGGTCCTAAAGCTCTTTACCTCATGTTGTACAGACACTGGTCCCAGTCGCAACATGCTACAAACACACGGGCGCTACAGTCTGCAGGCTTGCTGCCTACATCCACATTCGTACCTACTTTTTTATTATTATTTATTATATGATAATGATGATGATTATTGTTATTGTGATTGCTGTCATTTTATTTTTGGGTTTGTTCATTTTAGAGAAATTGTAAATATTGAAGAGAGGATTTTATAAAAGCACTTTTAATCTTGATTTTAATGAGGAGAAAAAAAAAATAAGAACGGATTATTGACAACTTGAAACCTAGTTTTTGTTTTAAAGGAATTTTATTGGGAGAGATAGAAATGTAAATAGTTAAATATTTAGGTAAGATTATTTAACTGGTGAGGGATGATGGCCTAATCATGAATGATTCCTGAATTTTTAGTCTTCAGTTGTTTGTATGTCAAGCCGTCAACAACAGGCCACAAAGCAGGATGCTTTGTTGGTCTACTCAAGATACTGCTGTCCTTCCTTTCGTGAGTACTGTACTTACACCAATACCTCTGTACTACCATTGTCACCGGCTTCCTTCCCCTGCATCTGATCCACATCTGTATACCATAAACTAATGGAGAACAAAGAAAAAAAAAATGTGAACATGTTGACTAATACAGTTCGCAAAGGATTCAGGACTTTTGTTTTGAAAGGGAGTGGAAGTACATCACTTTTACATGAAAATTGCCCATAGAACCGAAAAGAATATCAGGTTTAAACTTGCAGTTTGAAATGTGACCGCTTTCAGTTCAAATCTCCAGGTAGATCATGTAATGCTGATTTTTTTTTTTTTTTTTTTTTAATTTATTTTTTTTTTTTTATTAAATATTGTGTGGGGTAAGTTTTACAGAATTCTGAGCCTGCACTGACATTATATTATCTAGATTGTCACTTGTTCTTGGAGATGTGAGACTTGCCCCTGAAGTTAAGAAAAAAAGCTGAGTTTCTAGACTGCTCTTGAAGCCCAGTGAAATTTCATTCACCTTAAATGGCTTTTGAACCATGGTGCTACCCCCTAGAGTTCACTGTGGAAACGACTCTCTGCAAACACTGTTGCTGCAGTTCTTGGGCTCTTAAATTGACATGTGAACTCGTTTTGAGAGTATTTGAGAGGAAACCTATATGGTGCTGATCATTTTTAAATCTTTTTACATCGTTATTTCTGAAACACTTCTGATGGTCGCGGTTTTTTTTAAAAAAATAAATAAAAAAA